>NW_012151618.1:7492191-7505707 GCF_000956105.1 Propithecus coquereli | reverse complement strand
AGCTAACAGAATTCCAATCTCAAAATGCTTCTTAATTGTCTAAGTTTTCATTCCACTGCCTAGGTGACTCTGATGCATAGCAAAGTTTGAGAACCACTGCTCTAAACTATAATTTATTCTCCCTGTTCCTACAAAACTCTATGATAGAAAAGCCTGTTAACTCATGCTACTGGGACTGATGAGAAGATCAGTTAATTTAAAAAGTCAAAGTGGGAAACTGTTGAAAATGTTGTACAGGTATATACATATTTTAAACATTTCATGTTAACCTGAAACACAAAAATGTATTCGCGGCTCAATTTTTTGATGCAGAGCCAAATAAGGCCTTTCCTTGAGGAGATGATCCTTGGGCTTTGATTCTATGTAAACCACACAAAAAACATATCTATGACTTCCAGTTTTGATTTATTTAAAATGAAAGACCTGTAAGAACAATTTGAGGGCAAAATCTCTTCAGATGTTCATTATTTTTCTGAACACCTTTACTGTTTACAGTATTTTTCTTTAGTGACTCAACTTCATGAAGTCTTTCCAAAGAATTTAAATTTTTAACTCTAAGGAATCCCTAAAAACATAACTATAATAATAAATATAAGATCAATATAATAAAATCAATTATGCTTCTATAAACTAGCAACAAAAAAATACAAAGATTTCAAATTTTCATAGGCAGAATCTCTATATTAATATTTCATTCAATTAATTTATTTAGGTGCCTATTACAAACTACTACGTACCAGATGCTGTTAGAGAAGCTGCAGACACAGCAGTGAACAAAATAGTCTAAACTTTCATAAAGCTTATATTCTAGAGTAAAAACAAATAATAAACAAAATAAACAAATATATAATATGCTAGGTAGTTGTATGTAGTGGTATGCAGCTATTGGATGTTCATTTTCATTGCAGTATAGTATTTCATAGTATGAATATACCATAATGTAGTTACTCATGCATTTTTTGATGACTGTTTGGCTTGTTTTCAGTTTGGGACTATGGTAAATAACACTGCTATGAACATTTTTGTACATTTATCCTATTCCCCACATCAACAGTTTTCCTAGGGTAAATGCCTTGCCAAATTGCTGACTTTAAGATATGCTTATCTTCAACTTTACTAGATAAATCAAACTGTTTTCCAAAGTAGATGGCCAATTTCCATTCTCGTCAGCAGGGAATGAAAATTCCCTATGCTGCATATCCTCTCCAATATTTAATACTGTCAGAATGTTGAATGTTAGTTTTATGTGTGCATAATAGTATCTAATTCTGATTTTAATTTGTATTTCCCTAATGACTAATTCATATGTTGACGGGCCATTTGGATATCCATTTTTGTGAAGTGCCTGTTCAAGTAATTTGCTCCTTTTGTTGGGCTGTCTATCTTTTAAAATTATTTGCAGGAGCTCTTTATACCTTCTGGATAGTAATCCTTTATTGATTATATAAGTTGCAATCATCTTCTACTCTGTGGCTTGCTTTTGCATTCTCTTTCGAATGCCTTTTTTTTTTTTTTTGAGATGGATTCTTGTTGTTGCCCAGGCTAGAGTGCGGTGGCATCAGCCTAGCTCACAACAACCTCAAACTCCTGGGCTCAAGCAATCCTCCTGCCTCGGTCTCCTGCGTAGCTGGGACTACAGGCATGAGCCACCATGCTCGGCTAATTTTTTCTATTTTTAGTTGTTTGGCCAATTTCTTTCTATTTTTAGTAGAGACAGGGTCTCGCTCTTGCTCAGGCTGGTCTCAAACTCCTGAACTCAAACGATCCGCCCGCCTCAGCCTCCCAGAGTGCTAGAATTACAGGGGTGAGCCAACACACCTGGCCAGTATTGCCTTTTAAGGCTCCTATTTCTCTGTCATTGGTGTAATTCTTAATGACAATATTTAAAATATTCTGTATCTGGAAGAGCAAGTTCTCCTATCTGTTTTCCTTCAAGAATATCTTGGCTTTTATTCCTGGCTCTTTTCATTTGTATATAAATCGTAGAATTGACTTGTCACATTTCACAACTCCCCCTGACAAATCTATTGGGATTTTGTTTGGGATTGTAGTGAGACTAAAACTTATTCTTGGGAGAATGGACATCTTTATAATTTCAGTCTTGAAATCTAAGCATATATCTATATTTACATAGGTCTCTAATTTCTCTCAACTTTAAAATTGTTCTCATAGTGATCTTGCACATCTTTTTGTCAGATTTACTCCTAGGAATTTATGGTACATAAATAACCCATTTTTAAAATTTTGTTTTCTGTTTGTCATTTTAAAATCCTTTTCAAAGAATTTTACCTTTGCTGATCTTCTTTATTTTATATTTCCTTTCGATTTTAATACTTTGTTCTTTCTTAAGATGGATAGACAGCTCATTAATTTTGTTTTTTCTTTTTAACATAAGAATTTGAGGCTTAAAAATCCTTTTTCTTTTAGCTGTATCTCATAAGTTTTGATATGGATTTAGTTATTGTGTCATTTTTAAATACAGTCTAAGTTTCATTATGATTTTCTTAATACAAGAAATATCCAATTATTGTTTTTCCACTAATTTTCAGATTAACTGCACTGTGGTCAGAGGATATCCTATACTCTTTATGTTTTAAATCCTTGGAAATTTGTTGCAACTTGTTTTATGATACAGCATTAAATCAATTTGTACAAATTTCATGGGTGCATAAAAAGAATGGGTCATGAAAACAAGGAAAGACTATGGAAATGTCATGGACTAGAGGAGACTAAGAAGACACGATGATTAAATACAATGTGATAACCTGGATTCTGGAACATCAACAAAAACACATTAGCGGAAAAGTTTGTGAAATCTGAATGCAGACTGTAATTTAGTTAATAGTAATGTACCAGTACTAAATTTCTTAGTTTTGGATACATGTACCATGGTCATGTAAGATGGTAACATTAGGGAAAACTGAACAAAAGGTACATGGGAATTCTCTGTAAGATCTTTGCATCTTTCCTATAAATCTGAAATTATTCCTAAAAATAATATATTAATTTTAAAGAATATGGCTGGGCATAGTGGCTCATGCCTGTAATCCTAGCACTTTGGGAGGCTGAGGCAGAGGATCTCCTGAGGCCAGGAGTATGAGATCAGCCTGAGCAAGAGCGAGACCCCATCTCTATTAAAAAAAAAAAAAATGGAAAGATTAACTGGGTATGGTGGCCCATGCCTGTAGTCCCAGCTACTTGGGAGGCAGGAGGATTGCTCGAGCCCAGGAGTTTAAGGTTGAGGTTGCAGTGAGCTACAATGATGCCACTGTACTGTAGCCTGGGCGACAGAGCAAGATCTTGTCTCAAAAAAAAAAAAAGAATGTATGTTTATTACAATTACAGATAAAGATGTATTTCCACTGTGGCAATCTACTTCTGCTAATTCTGTTAAATTTTGCTTATGTATTTTGAGATTATGTTATTAGATACATAAAAATCTTGGTTTTCATTACCAAAAACTGATCTTTACTTGTTGTGGCAGTTCTCACGGGTCCAAGGAACAGTCAATCAGGATATTTTCTTTCCAAGCGTCTCCAGGAACATACAAATTTAAAATTATTATATCTTCTTGGCAAATTAAACATTCTATCATTAGTAATGCTTCTTGATTTAAAGTGTATTCTTTCTAATACTACCATGGGTACATCAGCTTTTTTTGTTTTTATTTTTTAAAATATAGAATGCTTCATGAATTTGTGTGTCATTCTTGTGCAGCGGCCATCCTAATCTTCTCTGTATCACTCCAGTTTTGGTATATGCACTACCAAAGTGAACATCCAGTTTTCTTTTGATTACTAATTGTATGGCATCTCTTTTCTCCCTTTTTCCTTGCAATCTTTCTGTATAACATACTATTTTAATAATAGAAATGTCTCTTGTAAACAGCAAATATATCTATTCCAGCCTCAGAATCATTATCTTTTAACTAAAGTATTTAGTCCTATTTATATTTACTGTAATTATTCATATATTTGTATTTATTAAGTATACTATTCTCTCTGTCCCATCAGTTCAATGTTTATCTCTCCATTCTTCCTTCTTTTCTGGAGTAATTTTTCTCTTTTTATTAAAGTTACCCATTATGTTTTCTATACTTTTCATTGGTATTCTGGAAAAGCACAATAGCATTTCCTGCAATGATGCAAATGTTCCAAATCTGTGTTACCCAATAGGATGTTCACTAGTTACATGTGGCTAGTTTAACTCAGGAACTAAATTTTTAATTAATCAATTTAAATAGGCATTCTTGGTTACCATACTGGGCAAAGAAGCTATAGAAACCACAACATCTACCCCTACCACATCAAAGTCAGAAGTTAATTATTCTCTTTTTAACAATTCTAGGCCCTTAGAATGCTTTAATTCCATTTAACCCTCCCCCCAATTTATGTTATACTTTTTGTATATGCTAGCGTTCTTTTTTTTAAACCCCAAGAGATAATGTTATTATTTGATACAATCAACAATCAGATTTATCATGTTATTTTTCTCTCCATTCACTCTTATTTCCATCTGGGATGACTTTCCTTCTGACCAAAATACTTGTTTAGAATTTCCATTAATGATAGTCAACTGGCAGCAATTTATCTTAATTGAATTAATCTGAAAAATGACTTTGCTTCATTCTTGGGAGAAAAATTTTACTGGGAACAGAATTATGGGTTAGCATTTGCCTTCTTTCAGCACACTAAATATATCATTCCACTGTCATCTGGCCTCCAGTGTTGCTATTAAGGAGTTAGTTATCAATTAATAACAGGGAAATACCTTCGCAGTGACTGAATTTTGATGCGCACCATCTAGACAACTGCAGATATTTATTTGCAAGATAGTTATTTGCAGAACACAGAATCAGAATACAAATTACTAGCCAGTTTTGAAAGGTATTTCATACAAATCTATGGATTTCAAAATTTTGTCTTGTTCATTTTTCCTTTTCAGCAGCAGAATCCTTCTGTCACAAAGCAAGTAACTAAAATAGATATAAAGCAGAGCCCTGAGCCTCCTCCAAGAGTTTGAAAACCACTGTCTAGACCAGAAAAGCCTGAACAATCTCTGTCCTATATTAGAATACATTTTTTTCTTTAAGCATATGAATTCAACTGTTTACCAGATGATATATAGCTACTCTTAGAGTCAAAGGAATGATCTGAGACTGATTTTTAAGAATTCAGGCATAAGTTCCACAGTATGTTCACCTCATTCACTTTAAGAATGTAAACTACCTGGTATTGTCACCTGTCAGGACCCAACATGGCCCACCTTGGGTGGGCATGTGTAGACTTTTCAGTGATATTTTCAAAGACAGAACGCCAATAGAGATACAGTTACCTGGTTTATATAATAGTAAGCCATCCTTCCATTGCCCAGAATACCAGCTGCTTTTACCAAAGGACAGAGATGAAAAAGCACTGCCAAGTACTTGTATTATAATCTCTCCTTCCCTGTCATTAATGTATGCATGCTGCATTCCATCAGTTAATATTTATTGAGAACCTATTATGTACCAGGTACTGTTCTGGACACTCAGATATAAGGACCCAACCCTCATAAAATCTACATTCTAGTGGGAGATGAAAGTTAATCAGGGACAGTTAATAAGGTAAAGAAATAAATAATTCCAAATAATGATGAGTGGTAAAGAAAATCAAATAGGGTCTTGGGAGAGTAAATGACTAGGGAAAGACAGGGTAACTAATTTCAACAAGTTGGTTAGGGAGGGCTTCTCTAACAAGGTGATATTTGACCTAAGACCTGAATAATGAGGAACAAGAAATATGAAGATCTGTGACAACTATGTCTTAGGGTAGGAGAACAGTGTTACACAGTGGTGATCAGCTGGTACAAAAACCCTGAGACAGGAATGAGCTTGACATGTCTGAGGAGCAGAAAGGCAGGTAGTGTTGCTGGAGGGTAGTAAAAACGAAAGAGAAGTACATGAGGTGAAGTTGGACAGATAGGCAGAGTAAAGCTCATGCAACATATCGTAAAAGCCCTAATAAGGATTTTTTCTTATTTTAATTATACTGGAGGGTTTTAAGGAAATGAGGAGGGAGCGAGGATAAATGGGTGGGTTTATTTTACAAAGATCATTTGAGTTCCAGGACAATTCAATGGAGAAAAAATAATCTTTTCAACAAATGGTACTAGGACAACTGGATATACACATGCATAAGAATAAAGCTGGGCCATTTCCTCAAACCATGTACAAAAATTGACCCAAAATGGATCATAATCCTAAATATAAGTGCTTAACTTATAAAACTCTCAGAAGAAAAAACAGGAGTGTATCTTTTTACTTTTGGTTAGGTAAAGCCTTCTTAGGACACCAAAAGCATAAGTGACAAAAGAAAAAATAGGTAAATTGGACTTCTTTAACATTTCATTAAAAGTCCAGAATAGCCAAAGCTTTAGAAACAAAAAGTAGGCTGGAAAGGTGAGGGAAAATAGAGACTGATTGCTAATGGGCAATCAATGCTAATGGGGTTTCTTTTTAGGGAGATAATGTTCTAATATTGATTCAGGTGACAGGTACATACCAAACAGTGCTAGAGCAAGTGGACATCCATAGGAAAAAAAAATAAACCTAAACCTATGTCGTTATACAAAATTGACTTAAAATGCATCATGGACTTAAATGTAAAACATAAAACTATAAAATATTTAGAAAAAAAGCCAGGAGACAATACTCAGCATCTAGAGCCAGGCAGAGTTCTTAGACTAAACACCAAAAGAACGAAGCATAAAGGAAAAAATTGATAAACTGTACTTCACTAAAATTAAAAACTTTTTTCTCTGTGAAGATCCTGCTAAATTTATGAAAAAACAAGCTACAGACTGTGAGGAAATATTGGTAAAATATATATCTGACAAAGAATTAGTATCTAGAATATATAAAGAACTCTCAAAACTCAACTATAAAGAATTAATCTAATTAGAAAATGGGCAAAAGACATGAAGAGACATTTACTGAAGAGTATATGCAAATGGCAAACAACACAAGAAAAGATGTTCAACAGTATTAGCCATTAAAGAAATGCAAATTAAAACTACAAAGAAATATTACTATATAACTATCAGAATGGCTAAAATTAAAAAGTGACAATATAAAACACTGACGATGATGTAGAGAAACTGGATCATTCATCCATTACTGGAGGGAATGTAAACTACTGGTACACACACTCTAGTAAATAGCTTGACAGTTTCTTAAAAAAAATATACAACTGGCTGGGCACAATAGCTCATGCTTGTAATCCCAGCACTTTGGGAAGCCAAGGCGAGAGGATCATTTGAGGCCAGAAGTTTGAGACCAGCCTGGGCAACATAGCAAGATCCCATCTCTACAAACATTTTTTAAAAAATTAGCCAAGTGTGGTGGCATGTGCCTGTAGTCCTAGCTACTCGGGAGGCTGAAGCGGGAGAAGTGCTTGAGCCCAGGAGTTCGGCTCAAGACACTATGATCGTGCCACTGCAATCTAGCCTGGGCAACAGAGTGAGACCTTGTTTCTAAAAAACAAACAAATAAACAAACAAACAAAATTACACAAGCAACTACTATATGACCTAGCAATTGCACTTCTGACACTTAATCCAGAGAAATGCAAGCAAAAAACGGTATACAAATGTTTCTAGCAGCTTTATTCATAATGGCCAGGAACTTGAAAAAGCCCAGATATTCTTTAATAGGTGAAACTGTGGTATAGCCACACCATGGAATATTACTCAGTAATAAAAAGGAATAAACTATCGATACATGCAATAACTTGGATGATGCTCCAGACACATGATGAGTAAAAAAAGTCAATCACAAAAGACTGCATCTTACAATATTTGCATGTGGAACCCTCCTAGACTCTGCCCTATGTGTCTCTTTCATTGGCTGATTCCAGTCTCTACCTTTGCCCAGCTATAAACTATAATGGCGAGTATAACAGGTTTCAGAGAGTTCTGTGAGCCATTCTATTGAATTATTAAACCTGAAAGTAGTTCTGGGAAACCCCTGAACCTGTAGTTGTTGTAAAAAGTGAGAGTGGTCTTGTGTGAACTCTTCCCTCTGACTTTGTGGTTGGGTCCTAACTCTACACAGTTGGGGTCAGAAGTGTTGGGCAGACTTAGCAGTCTGGAGGACTGTGCCCTTAACCTCACAGTTTGGCTAATTTCAGGAGAAAGCACAAAAATATAAGTATCAGAAAATATAAATTTAGATTAATTTGACAAATTAACAAATTTTTCCAGCATTTGTGTTTATATAATTTAAATTCTTCTACTTACCTGAGGGTCTACTAACCACCCATGGTATAAAGGAATATCAAGAAGATCAAATACTATGCACTCTGGCGTATATTCGAACACTCGAACACCAGTGAATCTTACGTTTACATCCAGGCCTGTCTGTAGTTTGTGCAAAATTGCCATAGCATCACTCATATTCTGAAAATAGAAAGGAGAAAGGTATATTTCAGAAAAATCTAAACAAGAACAAAAAAGACATTTAAGTACAAGCATATTTATTTTAATTTCCATTTTATCCAATTCATGTCTTCAACAAAATTTTACCATTAAATTTCTACTATGTGCCAGGCACTAATCTGAGTTCTAAAGTTATAATAGTCAATAAAACAAAGTTCTTGCTCTCATGCAACTAACATTCTACTGAGATAGATGGACATGTACACATATAATACTATATCAAGTATTAGTATGAAAAGTTGAGCAGGATGTGGTTGTACAGAGTGGTAGGGGAGAAGGACCTATTTCAGACCAGGAAGTCTAAAGTCAAAAGTTTCTAAAGGCCTCTCCCACTTCTGAATCCAAAAGAATTAAAAGCAGGCTCTTGAAAAAATATTTGCACACCCATGTTCATTGCAACATTATTCACAATGGCCAAGAGGTGGAAGCAACCCAAATGTCCACTGACAGATGCATAGATAAAGAAAACGTGTTCTATACATACAGTGGAATATTATTCAATGGAATATTAAAAAAGAAGGAAATCCTGTCATATGCTACAATATAATACGGATGACCCTTGAGGACGTTATGCTGAGTGCAATAAGCCAGGCACAAGAGTACAAATGCTGTATGATTCCCCTTATGTGAGATATTTAGAGTAGTCAAAATCTTGAAAACGGAAAGTAGAATGGTGGTTTACAGGGAGTTGGTGGTAGTGAAAAATGAGGAGTTGTTGTCCGATAGGTATGGTGTTTCAGTTTTACAAGATGAAAAAGTTCTAGAGATCTGGTACACAATGCTGTGCGTATAGTTAGCACTACTGAACTGTACACTTAAAAATATGTAAGAGGATAAATTTTATATTATGTATTTTTACTACAGTTAAAAAAAAGATAGAATGCTTCAACAAAAACTGGTTTTCAATTTTAAAAAGAAAGAGAAACTTAAGAAATACCAACTAATTGCAACTACATAAACTTATTTGGATCCTGATTCTAACAAACACTGAAAAACAATCAGGGAAATCTGAACTTTGACTTAATATGAAATTAAGAAATTAATATTAATGTTTTAGATATAATGATGGTATAATTGTTTAATAAAAATAGATTGTTATTTTTAAAAGAAAAAAAAAGATAGAAATGAGTTATCAAGCCATGAAAACACATAGAGGAAACTTAAATGCATATTAGTAAAAGAAAGAAGCTAATCTGAAATGGTTACATACTGTATGATTCCAAATAATATTCTGGAAAAGGCAAACCTATAGAGATAGTAAAAGGTCAGTTGTTAGGAGGGAGGGTAGGAAGGAATGAATAGGCAGAGCACAGAGGATTTTTAGGATAGTGACACTATTCTGTATGATACTATAATGGTGGATACGTGTCACTATACATTTTTCAAAACCCCTAGAATATACAACGCCAAGAGTGAGCAAATTACAGACTTTAGGTGATAATGAAGTGTAACTGAAGGTTTATCAATATAACAAATGTACCACTCTAGCGTGGGATGCTGATAGTGGGGGAGGCTATGCATGTGGAGTGAGAAGAGACGGCAGGTATTTAGAAATTTTCTGTACTTTTCAAACTCAATTTTGCAGTGAATGCACTGAACCTAAAATTGAGGGAGGGAGGGAGGAAGGGCAGGTAGGCTTCTTTCAAAATGACATTTGAATAAAGACCAAAGTGAACATTGACTCTTGGGAAGCTCTGTGGAAAAAAGCATTCGAGATGTAGACACTAGCGCAAAAACCCTGATGCAGAAATGAATTTATTACTGTGCCATGGAACAACAAAGAGTCCAGCATGGCTAGGATAAAATAAATGAAGTGGGAAGTTGCAGGAAATGAAATGTAAGAGACAGGCAGAGGCCGGACTTGTTAGACTTGTTAGCCAAATTAAGGAGTCATTCTGTCCATATCAGTTTTCTACATAAATGTGGTTATACAGGTCTGTAATGAAGACTATTTTAAAAAATGTTTTTTCTAAACATTTTAACACATTAAATATGGACATGCTTATAGAGGATATATTTGGTAGAATAAAAACCAATACATATAATTTAATAGACTTTTACTGAATCCCTACTGCTAATCACACACTGCTAGATACTAAAGATATAAAATAAGAATAGTAGACGGTAGTCTACTAGAGGAGCTTGTAATAAAAAGGGTGAATATAACATAAATCCTCTTATTAAAACTAAGGGCCTTCTTTGAACTTTGAAAAAGACAAATTTACGTCATAAAAACAAAGTTCTGTTTTACCAAATAACTTATATAATTCCATTTAAGAAATTGTACAGATAGCAAACAGGAATTATTAAAATGTTTTAAAGTCATGAATGATGCATTTATAATAGGATAACATTCTGATACTACAGTCTTTGACTTTTTGTCAGTTCCCCCCTCCCTAATATATATGTTCCCCGAAAACAATATATTTTTCTCACTCCCTCACTCCCCCAAGAGTTGAACCCTTAAAAACAATCAGCTTGCATTTTTTTCCCTTAAGTGTTTTGGAACTTTTCCTAAAGCCACTTTTCCCAGATGAATCTAGGAAAATAGTAACAACAGTGAGCAATCTAAGAATTATAGTTCTACTATCACCAATTTTCTTCTATTTTTGTTAAATTCTTGGTTGTCAATCACCCAACTTCCTTTAGGGATAGTATTTTATTTTTTTTTAAGAGACAAGGTCTTGCTTTGTGGCCCAGGCTAGAGTGCAATGGTGTGATCATAGCTCACTGCAACCTCGAACTCCTGGGCTCAAGTGATCCTCCTGCCTCAGCCCCCTGTGTAGCTAGGACTACAGGCACACACTACCACAATTGGCTAATTTTTACATTTTTCCTATGTAGATACAGGGTGTCACTATGTTGTCCAGGCTGGTCTTGAACTTCTGGCCTCAAACTATCCATCTGCCTTGGCCTCTCAAAGCACTGGGATTACTGGAGTGAGCTACTGCACCTGGCATGAGGCAGTATGATTTCTAATGGCTTCTCGGTTCATGTTTATACCTTCATATATTTGCTATATTTATTATAAATTATTTAGCATTAAAGTAATTAAATTAACACCACTTGATAATATCCAAAAGATTCATAAAACTGATTAAAAGATAAACTTATAAACAAAGTGTTAAAAAGAGTAAGTATTTTGCCACTTTATTCCAAATTATGATACTTATTGTTATAAAATATAAATGTGAGGGATGGTTGCTTACATTACAGGAAAGGATTACTATTGGATCCTTTAAGGCAGTGGTTAAACTGTTTCTTAGAACTCTTTCCAAAGTCACTTTTAACATGGTGAACTTATTTTAAATTTAAATATAAAATATATTTTAAAAATGTATTTGCAGTCATTTAAAAACCTAATATGTCTCACACTGTCTAACAATTAGGAAAAAACCTGTCATGAACATATTCACATGTATCATGTTTTCCTATAGTGTCATGGTATCTGTCAACATTAGGCAAAACTGGAAAAAACATACCTTGTTTACATTACAAATTCTAGTAAAGAGGTTTTAATTGGGAACACTGCAGCTCTGCACTGGTCTTTGTAAAATTTAGATTTTTTTTATGTCTACTCACATAGAATCATACAAAAAAGAACACTGTTACATTACATTTGTAGAAGATTAAATTAACATTAAATTAAATACTAGCTTAGACTCAGCTTGGTATACACTGTTCTCAAAACTAATGGTAATGTAAATAATAACAACTTATAGTTTTAGTGCTTATTTTAAATGCAGGGTACTTTTTGCCTGACATGTTTATCAGAAATAGAAGTTGTTAGATCAGTTGTCAGATCATTTGTCTCAACTTTGAAATAATACTTTACTTCCAACCACTCTTCAAGAGCCAGCCTAATGGAAGTGTATGCTGAGACTACAAGATGGACTTGAAACAAACAAAACGCTAATATCATTTACAAAAATTTGTCAATCAAGATTTTCTCAAAACTATGCAACAGAAGTAAAATGAATTTGGAGGATGATAAAAAACTGCAAATATCATCCATAATCCCTAATTTTAAGTTTTAGTATTAATCAAAACAGCCTCACTGATTTCAATAAAAAATAATATAAATGTGATACATGATGTAAATTGAACCTTATCACTTTACACTTATAAAACATCATTTACTGGTTTTATATATTGGAAGTTGGGATAAGATTTCATTTGAAAAGGTTTCCATTGCTAACAATCTCTGGAAATCCCTACTTGAAGCTACAAATTCCCCAAATGAAATTTAAATGACTTAGCATACCAATTTGGCTTTAGCTATAGATTTCCTATCTTACAATATGGTGCAATGCAAGATGCTGGTATTTTAATTCCATTAAGACTAGATTAAACATTCAAATTTAAGAAATTTTGCAATACTGAAGAGTTATGCTTCCTTCCTGCAAATTTGATACTGGTGAAAGTATGTTAAAAAAGTTGCTTTGAAAGTAAATATGAAGGTTCCAATAATCTCTAATTCTTCCTGGGCTGATACTTCCTCCTGCTCTAAGAAGCTAATTCCTTCTTGCCTTCTATTGCCAAGCAAAGGAAGAATACTGAAGACAATGAAGCTCTGCTTGCTTGCTTCCAGTTCCAATAATTTTGAGCCTATTGACCCCTCTATATTGCAGAACAGGGTCTCTAAAGAGCATGCCAAGAAATGTGAACATATTCAAACTACAAAATAGCAGCGTTTGTACTAATGACATACCCTAGACATCATCTGCTCAACTTTCTCCTAAATATAACTTAACGGAAAAATATAAATAAAATGAGGAAAGATGAATCCATGACTAATTCACCTGAAAGTGAATTTTTCAAGAAAAATACCAGGTTAGCATTCTAAATAGATCTGTAGAATGATAATCTGGCTATGAACTAAAAATTGTTTTTACATTTTTAAAGGATGTAAAAAAAGAAAACAAAGAATATGGAACAGAGACTGACCACATGTGGCCTGCAAAGCCTAAAATATTTATTATCTAATCCTTTATAACAAAAAGCTTGCCAGCTACTGATAGAGACCTATATATATATATAT
>NW_012151618.1:7480683-7490938 GCF_000956105.1 Propithecus coquereli | reverse complement strand
TATGTATTGACTTTTAAATTATATATTAACTGTATATACTTTTATCTTTTTATTACCTGCCGATATATTTACGATCTTTTCTTATTGAACTATAAAAACCGTTTTTCAATGAGGAGAATTAGCACATTTCCTGTTACATATGTGCTAAATATTTTTTTCCCATATTGGCTTCTGACTTTATGGTGGGGGGAGATTGTCTATTTTTTGCTGTACAGAAATATTTAATTTTAACATACAGCTTCTGGATTAGATGTTCTGTTTATAAGGATCTTTACCACTTAAGAGTATACAAATATTCACATATGCTTTCTTCATGTAATTTTATGTTTGTCTTTTTTAATGTTTAAATCTCTCATTTATCTGGAATTTATCTTGATATAAATAGTGAGATATGGAACCAGCTTCTCACTTAACTTCTCAAATTGCTAACATGTTAATGAAATTGTTTTACTATAACCTTTATTTTCTAATTCAAAACAAATTCCAAAGACTCTATCAAGCATTCTCTTAAGCTTTACAACCCTGGTAACAAAAGAATTCCTATGAACATGAATATATTATTAGTGTTTTCTTTTTCTTTTGGAAACACCCTGGCTATAGTACAGTAGCATCATCATAGATTACTACAACCTCAAACTCCTGGGCTCAAGAGATCCTCCTGCCTCAACCTCTCAAATAGCTGGGACTACAGGTGTGAGCCACCACACCTGGCTAATTTTTTCTGTTTTTAGTAGAGACAGGGTCTCCCTTTTGCTCAGGCTGGTCTGAAACTCCTGGCCTCAAGCAATCTTCCTACCTTGGCCTCCCAAAGTGTTGGGATTACAGGTATAAGCCACCACACCTGGCCTATATGTTAAGGTTTGATACAACATTTAACTGAAAACTATGATTTATTTTGAGTAAACGTTATATTTTGTTTAGTCAAATAATTGTGAATGTAAGTGCTATACGTGAATCCTATATTTCATTTAAGTTTCATATTTATTCTGATAAAAGACTTACATGCTTTTCTGACTACCACTTTAGTTGGATCAGGATGCAGAATACTATATAATACAATAGCAAATGATTCTGGACATGCTACCGTGACTACAGCTTAGATATTAAGACTAGAATGATTATTGGGAAAGACTTAGATAAGCAACCCCTCTTTTCCTGAGGCTAGAAATGTCTCTGGGTAAGAGAAGATAGTCTGGCTAAGGTAAGCAGCCTTTAAGATGGACCTCAGCAATCTTTACCCTCCTGATATTCTCATACCTTTGTATAATCCCCTTTCCTTGAGTGTAGATTGGATTTATTGACTCACATTTAATGAATAAAATATGACAGAACGAGATGTCAATTCCCAAATTAGAATACAAAACTGTGGCTTTTGCCATGGTCTTCTCTAAGCTGCTCACTCTCAGCTAGCTGCCACGTTCTGAGTTGTCTTATGGAGAGGCCCACATGGCAAGGAACTGAAAGAATCTTCCAGCTATCAGCCATTGCAAGGAACTGAGGACTTCGAGTCCAACAACCCATAAGGAACTGAATTCTGACAACCATGTGAGCGAACTTGGAACTAGATCTGCCCAAGCTGAGCCTTCAGATGAGACTGTAGACTCAGTTGACACCCTGACTGCAACCTCATGAGAAAGTTTGAGCCAGGGCCACCCAGCTAAGCCACACCCAGATGCCTGACCTACATACACTGTAAGATAATAAATGTTTATTGTTTTAAGCTGTGACATTTTGGGGTGATTTGTTATATGCATTAGATAACAAACATATAAAGGTACAACCAGATACATTTTTATCAGAGTTTGTAACAGAAGAATCGGATATTTTTAAGCAGCTGAGTTTGAGTTTCTAAGGAAGCATCTTTCAGTTATAGGCATAAAATAAATCATCTTCTAAAAGTGCTATTTTGTCTAGCTATTCTAATCTTCATATCTATAATTGGTCAATAATACTACTTTAATCAAAAAGTACTTATTGGACAAGCGTGGTGGCTCACGCCTGTAATCCCAGCATTCTGGGAGGCCGAGGCGGGCGGATTGTTTGAGCTCAGGAGTTCGAGACCAGCCTGAGCAAGAGCGAGACCCCATCTCTACTAAAAAATAGAAATTAATTAGCCAGACAACTAAAAATATATAGAAAAAATTAGCTGGGCATAGTGGCGCATGCCTGTAGTCCCAGCTACTTGGGTGGCTAAGGCAGGAGGATCGCCTGAGCCCAGGAGTATGAGGTTGCTGTGAGCTAGGCTGACACCATGGCACTCTAGCCCGGGCAACAGAGTGAGACTCTGTCTCAAAAACAAAAAAAGAAAGTACTTATTGAGAATCTACTATGTGCTTAGCAATGGGTTAAAATATTAGAGCCAGGAGCAGTGGCACACGCCAGTAGTTCCAGCTATTGGGGAGGCGGAGGCAGGAGGATTGCTTGAGCCTGGGAGTTTGATTCCAGCCTGGGCAACATAGCAAGACCCCATCTCAAAAAAAAAGTATTAGGACATGAATATTGTTCTTAAAAAACCAATAATTGGGCTGGGCAAAGAACATATGGGAAACAGAGAATATGATTAATGATAAAGTATAATATATAACAGTATAAATGTACTAAGTGCCTTATGTAACAAATGATTTTGAAAAGAGATATTGATAAAGCCTATTGAGCTTAGAAATATCCTTTGGAGGGGGTAGTATCTAAACTGGATTCAGAAAATTGAGAATTTGGAAAGGTGATGGGATAAAAAGCATTTTGAGGGGAAGAATGATAGAGAAAGCACATATAAGAAAGACCATGTCATATGGATAGCCTCTAAAAAGATTTATATATAAAATTTACATTACAAAGTGGTAGGAAATGTGGCTGAATGAGTAAACTTGATCAGATTAAAGAAAATCCTAAATAAATGCTGATAAGTTTGATAAGATCTTATAAAAGATCATAGAGATCTTTACTTTTTTGTTGTTTTTTTTGTTTTATCTTAGAAACAGAGTCTCACTCTGTAACCTGGCCTAGAGTACAGTGGCACCATCATAGTTCACTGCCACCTCCAACTCCCAGGGCTTAAGCGATCCTCCAACCTCTAGCGTAGATGGGACTACAGGCTCATGTCACCATGCCTGGCTGATTTTTTTTTTTTTTTTCTGAGACAGAGTCTTGCTCTGTTTTCCCATGCTAGAGTGTAGTGGCATCAGCCTCAAGCTTCTGGGCTCAAGTGATCCTCCTGTCTCAGCCTCCTGAGTAGCTGGAACTACAGACGTGTACCACTATGTCCAGCCGATTTTTTCTATTTTTAGTAGAGACGGGGTCTCACTCTTGCTCAGGCTGGTCTCGAACTCCTGACCTCAAGCAATCCTCCTGCCTCGGCCTCCCAGAGTGCTAGGATTATAGGCGAGAGCCACCGCACCTGGCCCCAGCTGATTTTTTAATTTTTGTAGAGATGGGGTTTTGCTACGCTGCCTAGGCTGGTCTTGAACTACTGGCCTCAACGATCCTCCCACCTTGGCCTCCCAAAAGTGCTGAAATTACAGGCTTGAGCCACTGAGACTGGCCTATGTTTTTAAGTAGAGGAGGGAAATTATACTTTAAGAAGAGTACATTGGTATGTAGGCTAACTTGGAGGGTAAAGGAATCAGTCTGCAGTAAATCAGGTTGAAAAGTATCAGTAAAAAGAGAGAAAAGAATTTCGAAAAACAGTCCTTAAGACCCTGCTACTTTTGAGCTATTTCAGATAAATAGAAATCAAGAAACAAAAACCTGATGGCTTCATTAGGCCAAAAAATGGAAGAAGAGGTTTGGCAGTATTTAGCTTATCCCAGGTGAAAAAAGGAAAACACAATCAACTCTGGGCTAAATTAAAATACTTCTCTTTATAGCATACTTATATTCAAAATAAAAATATTTTTTTAAAAATCAGACAATGCCACCATCTCCACAACTATTTTTCTTACTTTAATACTCTACTAGTGGGTGTTGGGCAGGTAGGAGGGGGCATCAGGGGGTGGGTATATTTACACCCAAGGGGTCTGATGTGCACTGCCTGGGGGATGGGCACGCTTGTAGCTCTGACTTGGTTGGTGCAAAGGCAAAATTTGTAAACTAAACGTTTGTACCTTTGTAATATTCTGAAATTAAAAAAATAAAAAGTAAAAATTGATGAAACACTCTACTAGTTTCATCAACATAAAATTGATTTTGGATAGCTGAAGTTGTAGTATACATTCCAGTTTGTCTTGAGCTTTTTTACTTTACATTCCTATCTATTTCCTGCCTTCTGCCTACACCTCTTTCCCACCTTATTTTATCAGACCTCCTAACACTTCCTAGGTATCTCAGCTTGTCATGTTCTTTTCTCTATGCCAAAGCTCTCCTACAATTCATATCCATGTTTGGCCTTGCTCTCATTCTCTAGTTACAAAAATGTCCAGATTGAACTCCCTCCCTCCTTTTCCTCTAAACTTTGCCAATCAAAATTCCCACTCCCTTGAGGTACCTCAGCTAGGTATTAGGAAAGCAATTAATAGTTTCTCTTACAATCCTTCTACTAGTGTTTGCTTATTAACTTAAAAGCATCTCTGGTTTCTCCAGAGAACTGGAGTAATCTCAAGAGGAGGAAACCCAAATAGCTTAGAAAATTAAACAATTTGTTCTGACAGGATTGGCTCTGAATAAAGTTCACTTTTGGTGAGGCAGTGTCTTAAGAATCTCTTTGCTCACATCACTCTTGCTCACTTCTCCCCCACCTCCTATTTGGTATGTATTTCATGCTGTCCCTTACCAGCTGAGTCCTGTCACCCTTGACTCCCAAACCTCTTTAGCTACCCCAGTCTAGATCTTTCTCCATGAATTTTTTTCCCCATTAAAATTCTTTATCCTAAGTTCTGCTTCCTCAGGGCTTTGCTAGCTAAGAGTTAGATAAATTTAATATACCAAGATGTGCGAATAATTATTTCTTATATTACTCTTTCCAAGAAAAATACTAGGCTGATGTTTTCCTGGTAGCCACATTTGATGACTACATTGTTGACATCTCCAAATAACTTGCCCACAGCACGTGCTCAGTAAACATTTACTGGATTTTAAAAAAAGAAAAAGTAGAAGAAATTTCAAATACTATATTGAAAACACTTTGGGGTGTTAGAGGGGGAGGAGGGATATACTTTTGAGTATATGAGCTTTTCAGCATTCTTTAAATCACATAAGAAGGTGCCCAGATGGAGACTGCACATTATTTAACCTCTCTGAGCTTTGGTTTCCTCATCTATAAAACAGAGAGGCATTATGATTTTGTGATGCTTTTATTTTGCACCAATCTCACCACTTTGTACTATTAGTACCTCTGGCACTTATGGGTCTGGTCATCAGTTTTCTGCCACAACTGTATTCTTCATTTATAGGACTCATGGCAAAAGAGCTCATTTTGTCTCGGAAGATATACAGACAAAGGCAAGTAGCGTGGTGGTAATAATGAGCAGGGAGGAGGTTAGATAAATGGCATCGACTTGTGAGAGTACAAAGAGCAAAGCCAGAATGAAAACAGAAGCTATGGAGTGGCTGCACAGTTTAGAAATATTGTTCAATAGAAATATAATGTAAGGCACAAATGTGAGTCCGTATGTAATTTTAAATTTTCTAGCAGTCACATTAAAAAAGCAAAAATAGGTGAAATTTTATTAATAATAGATTTTATTTAATCTAGTATATTAAAATTATTTCAACATACACTATTTTAAAATTATTGATATTTTTAACTAAATCTTTGAAATCCAGTGTGTATTTTACATTTATAGAACATCTGAATTCTCAATTCACACTGGCCACAATTTCAAGTACCCAATAACGACATGTGTCTAATGGCTGCTATATTGCTCAATGCAGGTTTAGGTAATTTATGGTCATGATCTGAGAACAAAGAAAGTAGGTCAGAGAGTGGATGGACATGGAAGAGCTGGATAGGAAACTGGGCTCAGAAATACATGTCCTTGTTACTTAAATTATTTATATTAGGTACTCAAATATCTGTTGAATCAACACCATATCTGGACTACTTTTACTATTTCCTAATGAGTTTCAACCAGACCATCGTAAAAAATACATTTAGGGTAATCGCTCTGTGATTCTCTCCACGCGCATGGTAAATAAATCTTTCTTTTATTAATATGCCTTTAAAAATATACACACATTTAACATCTTAAGAAATTAAGCTAGATTAAGCATCCTACTATAGTCAATTCAAACTGTCTGGCTCTCAGGAGTCTTTAGTCATAACCCACCTAATCCAATCTCTATCCCTGTAACTATACAACATACAGACTTACCAACTATAGTGAAAAAGAATTCATTCACTGTTCCTTCTTCAACAGGCCTTACATATTTCCTCCTCTAGCTTGAGCTTTAAAATAGTTTCCATCTAGTCCTGCTACCACCTTTCTCTTGGCTTTGCTCTCCCACTCTCTCCTGGCTCTTCTATCTTACTGGCCACTTCTTCCCCTTATTTCTCTGTCTTCTACTTCAAGCATTTTAGCCAGGGCGACGTAGACCCCGAGGGGGCAAAAACTGATTCTTGGGTGAGGGAGCAAAAAAATTCTTGATTATTATAATGGTTTGTGGCCTTCAAAGGGCCACAATACATAAAGAGAAATACAGTATATCTGCAGTATTAAAATGTCCTGAAATGGCCAGGCATGGTGGCTTGTGCCTGTAATCCCAGCACCTTAGGAGGCCAGGGTGGGAGGATGACTTGAGCCCAGGAGTTCAACCTTGGCAATGTAGCGAGACTTCGTCGCCATAAAAAATTTGAAAATTAGCTGGGTGTGGTGGTACATGCCTATAGTCCTAGCTACTCAGGGGGCTGAGGTGAGAAAATTACTCGAGCCCAGAAATTTGAGGTTATGGTGAGCTATGATGGTGCCACTGTACTTTAGCCTGGTGACAGAGACCCATCTTAAAAAAAAAAAGAAGAAGAAAAAGAAACAAATGTCCTGGAATAGGCAATTTGAACAAAAATGTCTACAAAGGCTCCTCAGAGGGGCAAAAATGACAAGAAAATTGAAACAGTGCTCTACCCAATCTCTGCATGCTGGGAAACTTCAGGGGACAATCCTGGGGATCCTCTTCTCTTCAATCTTTATATTCTCTTTTTTTTGAGACAAAGTCTTGCTCTGTTGCCCAGGCTAGAGTGCAGTGGCATCATTATAGCTCACTGCAACTTCCAACTCCTGGGATTAAGCAATCCTCCTACATCAGCATGCCACCATGCTGGGCTAATTTTTCTATTTTTAGTACAGACAGGGTCTCTCTCTTGCTCAGGCTGGTCTCAAACTCCAGACCTCAAGCAATCCTCCGACTGTGGCCTCCCAAAGTGCTAGGATTACAGGTGTGAGCCACTGCATCTGGCCTATTCTCTCTCTCTCTCAATGATCTCATCAACTTCCACAGATTTAAATGCCATTTTTATACTGATGACTCCTAAATTCTTATCTTGAATATCAGTGTCCTCTAGAACTCATGGCCTGTCATTAGCAAAATTCCTTAGGTATTCAAAAACTTCTCTGAATGCTCTCTTCACTTATCTAAATGAAATTTGGCTCTGCCCTGATGACACTGCAGCCCTCTCAAGTGAGAGCTCTTTTCTCTCTCATACTTCTTTCACCAGGGAGCCTAGAAGTAGAATAGGTACCTACTTGTTCCTTATTGCCATTCTCTTTCCCCCTCTACACTAAAACTCAGTTTTAAAACTCACGCCATCAGATACTACTACCCATTATCCACCTACCTTGTTGTAGTCATCTACTGACTTCCAGGCCAATTCCCCTTATTCTTAGTTCACTCTCTCTCTCTAACACAAATCCCACCACAATTTTTGGTAATTTCAATATTCACAGAGATGACCCTTCCAATACCCTGTCCTCTCTGCTTCTTGACCTCTTATCCAACAAAAATCATATACTCTTATTCAGAAACTCATTTCAGAAACTTATTTCAGAAACTAATTTCTAGTGGGGCACAGTGGCTCATGTCTGTAATCCCAACACTTTGTGAGCCCAAGGCAGAAGGATTGCTTGAGGCCAAGAGTTCAAGACCAGCCTGTAGTGAGACCCTGTCTCTACAAAAAGATAGAAAAAATTAGCCAGGCTTGGTGGCACATGCCTGTAGTCCCAGCTACTCTGGAGGCTAGGGTGGAAGGACTGCTTGAGCCCAGGAGTTCAAGGTTACAGTGAATTATGATGGCACCACTGCATTCCAGTCTGGGTGACAGAGTGAGACCCTATCTCGAAACAAACAAAAAAAGACTCATTCCCCATGGTAATATGGCCTTGTCATTACCAGGCTCTAAAAATTCTTCAGCTCTATCAGGAATCAGGACCTACAATCCATTAATCCCGTCACATGTTTCTTCAAAACATTTATATCCATATTTCCTCTTTATGCAGCTTAAAATCTATGGCCCATCATCATAATTACTATCCATACACACCTTCAATACCCTATCTAGATTCTTTTTTCAACATACTCACTAAGCAAAAACTCAGCTCTGGTTAAATCCTGCTCTCCCATAATTCAGGCCTGGACTTACGCAGCTGAATGTGATCAGAGAAATCATACCACCATACTGGCTGGTCTAACCTCAAAGGTAATGCCCCAAAATCTTACTGCATCTCCTCAATCCATTCACTCTCTCATTCTTCTAGGCAACTATTTTATACCTTCCCTCTTATCTTCAACAACTCCTCCCTCATCCTCACTCCCAGTTGATGACCTTGTTTCCTATTTCACTAAGAAAACAGAAATACTCAAGAGACTTTCTACAAGATACAACTACATCTACCTACCTACTTGCATTTATTAATACATTCTGCTTTTGTCCTATTGCTATAGATGAACCATCTGTAGTATCTAAGACTAGTTTTTCTACTTGTCTAAAGTACTTCTTTCAATTCCTTTCCTCCAATTTTCTCTTTTAAATAGCTTTATTGACATACAATTCACATATAATTCACGCATTTCATTTGTACAATTCAATTTTTTTCACTAACGCCCTTCCTACCTTATAATTTTTTTTTAGTATATTCACAGTATTATGAAGCTATCATCATAATCTAATTTTAGAACATTTTTGTTTTCCCTAAAGGAAAACTTATATCCCTTAGCAGTCAATCCCCATTTCCCTCCACCTCCTCCCCAGCCCTCAGAAACCACTAATCTACTTTGTGTCCCTATAAATTTGCCTTTTCTGGACATTTCAT
Organism: Propithecus coquereli; assembly: GCF_000956105.1. Classification (NCBI taxonomy): domain Eukaryota; kingdom Metazoa; phylum Chordata; class Mammalia; order Primates; family Indriidae; genus Propithecus; species Propithecus coquereli. The sequence continues at coordinate 7,481,705 of NW_012151618.1, read as the reverse complement.
ATAAATGGAATCATATAATATGTAGTCTTTTGTGAGTTGGCTTCTTTTCCTCAGCATACTGTTTTTAAGGTTCACCCTCATAATAGCATATATTGTACTTCATTCCTTTTTATGGCTGCATAATATTCCACTGTACAGATATACATTTGTTTATCTGCTCATCAGTTGATAGCCATTTGGGTTCTTTCCACTTTTTGGATGTTATGAGTAATACTGCTATAAATATTTTTATAGAAGTTTTTGTGTGGACACATGTTTTTACTTCTCTTGGGTAAATACCTAGGAGTGAAATTTCAGGGTCATACAGTAATTTTGTTTAACTTTTTAAGGAACTGCCAAACTGTTTCCCAAAGTGGCTGCATTATTTTACATTCCTACTGGCTATGCATGAGGGTTTCCAATTTTTGTTTGTTTCCAGTCAGATTTTTACCCCATGCACTTGTCAAGGTTACCAATGACTTCCTTATGGCTAAATCAATGGCCAATTTTCAGTTTTCATCTTCCTTGACCTATTAGCAACATTTGATTCAGCTAATCTCTCCCTCTTCCTTGAAACACTCCTTCATTTGGATTCTAGGAAATCATGGTCTCCTGTTTTTCTTCTATCCGGCTGAGCACACCTGTTCTTCCTCCTTCACCAACTTCCAATCACTGGCATATTCAGGACTAAGTTCACTGACCCTGTCCCTTCTCTATCTAATATTATTCCCTTCATGATCTCATGTAGTCTAACTACCATGTATATATCTTGTTTGAAAATATATATTTACAAACTAGACCTGTACTGTCAAATATAGTAGCTAGTAGCAACATGTGGCTATAGAAATTTAAATTAATTTAAATTACATAAAATTAAAAATTCAGTTCCTTGGTCACATTAGGTACATTTTAAGAGCTTGAGGCCACATGTGGCTAGTGGCTACTTAACTGGACTGCACAGATATAGAACATTTCTATCATCACAGAAATTTCTACTGTACAGTGCATATCTAGACCTCTCTTCTGAACTCTCGATTTATATA
>NW_012151618.1:7475834-7477017 GCF_000956105.1 Propithecus coquereli | reverse complement strand
GGCCTCCCAGAGAGCTAGGATTACAGGCGTGAGCCATCACGCCCGGCCAATAACTGTAAATATTTTAATTGACATTCACAAGCATACTCTGTGTTATATTCATAGAATCGGAGAAAAATAAAATTTATAGGAAGGAAATTCAAAGAAAATAATTAGTATATCAATAAGAGAAGAATAATTGAAAATTCTTCAGGAATTATTTTGTTTAACCAAGAAAATCATTTAAACCATCAATTTCTACAACAATTTCCCCAAATGTTGAAGAAGATGCTCTAGGTGTTTGTGTTATCAAATGTGATAATGGCATGTCACAATTTTTTTGTTTTAATCAATGAGTAATTTTTAAAAAGATCTCTGTAAAACAGAACAGTTTGAGACCTTTGGTAAGCATACATGACAGTTGATGCTTATAATTTAGTCATCCACTAGATTTATCACTCAGTAAAGACCAAGAGATGTCCTGGAGGTTTTGATTATTACTTCATTCTAAACTATTTTTATTCTCTGTGACATACCTTTAAAATTTTTTAATAGACTTTTTTTGAGTAGTTTTATGTTTACAGAAAAATTGAGCAGAAAGTAAAGAGAGGTCCTATATACAGTATTTTTAAATTGAAATTCATTGGCAAATTATGATTCACTGCCTGTTTTTCTAAATAAAGTTTTTTGGAACACAGTCACTCTCATTTGTTCATTTGTCTTTGGCTGCTTTTGCACTACAATGACAGAGTTGAATCTCTGCAACAGGGGTGGCATGGCATGTAAAAGCCTAAAACATTTACTATCTCGTCCTTTGTGGAAAAAGTTTGCTGATCTCTGTGTTAGATGATTTTAAATGTTCTTATATAATATTCTATCAAGGTGCTTCAGTACCACTTTTGAAGGTCTGACATTTAAACCAGGGAAGTTTATATTCTAAAAACTGAAATTTCAGTTTCAGACCAACCCGAAAGTTTCATTTACACACCAAAATGTTTCTTAAATTAAGACCTATACATTCTATAATTCAACAGATTCACGCAGAAATGTATTCACTATAAAATTTCACCAAATAGGTTATCTTCTCCTTTGGTTACTGCAGTAATCCTACCATAAAGCCAGGTGTAGTGGCACATGCCTGTTGTCCCAGCTACTTTGGAGGCTGAAGTGGGAGGATCACTTGAGCCTAGGAGTTTGAAGTTGC
>NW_012151618.1:7449002-7472268 GCF_000956105.1 Propithecus coquereli | reverse complement strand
TTTTATATACTTTCTGATTTGATTTTTATAAACATACCTAATGAAATGGATCATAGCTCTCAAATATACCTATAAAGATAACATTATTTTTTTACAGCTAAACTAAGATTTTTTTTAAAACTATTAAAAATCAAATATGCTCTAAAATAAAGAAGCAAAATGAAAATGTATTCTTTATGACATAAATTTAGGTAGATTTACCTGGTGTCAAACAGAATTATAAATTTGAGCATGACTCAATGAACAGATTTTCTTATTTCTTGATTTGTTGGATGACAGCTCAATTATTTAATAGATTATGAATGATCATTTCTCTATCAGTCCTAAACTAACATTTTCAACTCAGTACTTACCCCAGTTGATAATTTTAACTGTCACCTCTCATCCAGAACCACTGCACTCACTTCCTTTGAATTGCTCAAATCCTCCCAATATGTTCAGTCTACTGATTTTCTCATGTTTTTATTCCCTCCCCAAAAGAGATGATCAACTGTTTCACTGTCAACTCTCTAATTCCATTAACCCTCCATGAGTCAACCCTTGAAAAGTCCAAGTCCTGATAACTCTAGCCATTCTTCCTACACCTATTTCCAAGAATAAGAGAACTACTGCAGAACAACCCAAAAACAAAGCAAAATTTATAAAACTGATATACTAACAGTTTTTAAATACCTCAACTTATCCATTGCTACTAACTGGCAATCTTTCTGTTTTGCCTCAAATTCCTAAGAATAATCCCCACTGAGATTAGAACTTCTTTAAAATGCAATATACTTTTCTTACAAAATCCACCTCTTCAATGCTTTACAACCTTAATTGCTGATGAGTTCAATAGTTGTTACTCATGAATTCAAGTTATACTGCCAAAATGGAAAATATGAGGCCTCAATTTCCATCTACCTCTCTATCTTAACATGATTGCATTTTCCGTGCCCCATTTCTTCCATTACTTCAGAAAATGAGATTGTTGTTCCTTTCTCTGAAGAGAATTTTACCACCTATTCTGAGGATTCCATATTATCCTGACTTTTCACTGACCTTGCCCCTACACTTGTACTTTTTGGCAAAATCTTTCTTACTCCATCAGATTTTCGATGCTGTTGCATTTGACAACAGTAATGAGCCACATTTTTATTACATTCTCTTTCACTGACTACTATCATGACATTGTCCTATTTCTAGCTCTCCTTCCACATCTCAAATTGTGCCCAGGCTGGTTTTTCATTCTCTTACCCTTAACATTCTCCCCCTACTCTTTAATCTTTCTACTTCTCTTTTCCCTATGTCTACTGGAGAATGGGGTAGGGGAAGAGAGGGAGTGGAGAAATAGAGGTAGGATAGGGAGGATGTTTCTGCTGGCAATTTGTCATTCCTCACATATGCTGGATGGAAAAAAGCTGAGAACTAGTGCTTACTACTTTCTATGGAAAATTCATTTATTCCCATACTTACTATACTTACATCGGTACCATAATTCCCCAATTCAATTTTTCTCTATAATTTTGGTCTCTTTCCTGAGACCCAGTCCATGCTTTTAGCAGTGTAATGAACATTTAGATTTTTATGTACCACTAACAGACATTTCCAACTTGACATAACCACACTTTGGCAATAACTTTCCCACCTAAAATGATTCCCTTCCTACCTTCCGTGTCTTTTGAAAGACACAACCGATCTCTATTAACCAGATTTGAAAAAACTGCGTCACTTCCTCCATTTCTTACAGCCAGTTAATGATGAATTAATCATCGGGATTGCTACATTATCCTCATCAAAGAAAGGGGGCAAAAAACTCCCCATCCAAAAGAGCTATCCTCATCAATTCTTCCTGATAATCTCACTACAATCTTACCTCTAGCCTAATGTCAAACTAAAAGACCACTCTCTTCATGTCATTCCTTTATCCAGCAATTTATAACAGCTCTATTATCAGCTATATATAAAGTCTAAACACCTCTAGCAATGTGTCCTCTGAAATCTGACAACTACCTTCACATTCTATTTACTATATTTCTCTACCACAGCATTTCTCAAAGTTTTTGTTCTCAGAGTCCTTTATGGTCTTAAAAATTATTGAGGACCCCAAAGAGCTTTTGTCCATGTGGATTATATCTATCAATATCTACCATATTGGAAATTAAAATTGAGAAAAATTTAAAACACAAGAATACACAGGCACACATTCTATTACCTGTCAGAACAATATCATCAGACATCATGCAGGTTAGAAAACTCCACTAACACTTGAGAGAATGAGAGTGAAAAAGGCAAATAACATCTTAGCATTATTATGAAAATAATTTTGACCTCTAGAAACCCTAGCTCACTTTGTGAATGCTATTCTACTTTGGTTCTCTTATCCATCTCCCTAACAATCATTAATGATTACTTATGACTGATATCTGTGTGCAGCAATAGGCTAGAGGGAGAAAAAAGGCTGAGAACCACAGGTTTACAAAATAATCTCCAAATTCATCGGCATGCCTCCTCATTTAGTCTGACCCAACCTATCAATTTTATTTCCCGCTATTACCATTTCCTTCCCCTCCTGCACCACACTTCAACGAAGTTTGGTGTTCCCAAATAGAGCAAACCCTTTTCTGTTTCAGCAACTCTGAATATACTATTCCCTTTGTCCAGAAGGCCTTCTCTCACTCTTCCTTCAGACTCGGTTCACAGGTTATCTCTTCTGTGAGTCGGCCCATCCCCAATTACCCTTTTCTCTGTACTTCCATAGCACATTAGAGCTTGTCACATTGCACTGTAATTATTGTTTATATGTCTGCCACCCCACTAGATAGTAGCTACATGAGGGTAGACTTGCATCAGACTTGTATACACACGTCTTTGCATTTTTAGTACCTCACACACAGTGGGAATCCAAACATTTGATCATTCACTTGAATGTCTGAACTGGATCTGAACTTGACTCTTGAATGAGTCAGTTCAATGTTCTTCTATCCCCAAATACTCCAGACCACAGTACTTGCTCTTTCCTCTGAACTTCTGCAGTACCATTTAGAAACTAAGAAAACAGAAAATCCTAAAGGAAACTAATAGTTATTCCTTCCTATAAAAGAGACTGGTTCATAGGGCCAAGTCTAACTCCCTAGTCAAGGGCCTCTATCAAGTGGCTCTTCTTCACATTTTCAACCTTATTTTCTATTATTCTCCAACATTAATTTACCACTCCTGTCATCTAATAAATACATACACACACTATGCATTGTTTTCTTTCCTTTTGTTTATACTCTTCCTTCCCCCAGGAATTCCATTTCCTTATAATTCTAAATACTATTCCTTAAAAGTTTGGTTAAAAACCCACAAATTCCTATGCCAGACCAAAGGAAAATTTCCCTTTCTGGATATTTGATGCATTTCCATTTGTTTCCTATAACCTAGTATTCATCGTTCTTTAACAGTTTCAAGTAAGTCAATGCTGCAACCCCAGATAGCTTGACAGCCCTTCAAGAGCAGGCACTGTCTTCACTCAAAACATCTGAGTGTCATTATGCACCAGATAATGGCAAGGTTTCTAATCTTGTTTCTTTTGAATCAGCCCTTGCTAGTAATAGGAAGATGAAGGCATGTAATAAATACTATTCATGATACTGATTCTCCTCCTAACTGGTCAGAATAATTGAGGTTATTTTTTCTACGGAACATTTTATCTATAAACATAATTATCAATTTGAAAATAAAATAGGTGCTATGAGATGCACCTTTTCAGCATTATAAAACTGCAAGCCTAAATAAGACACTTCATTTACAGATAACTCACTCTGAGTGCTCAATACACTCATTTTTTAAAGCCCATCCCTTTTTTCTCCTTCACCTTAGATATATCTTTTCTTATTTTAGTTGTTACAGTTTTAGCTCCCTTAACACATTCTGATACATGGCTACTGGTAATAATGTCAAACTATTTAAGTTGAGCCAAAGAAATGAGGCAAGTAAAAATCATGCATAAAATGAAAACAATCTTTGAAACTAAGAAGTTATGGTAACTAGGTCTCAGACCAATGCTTTTCCTTAAATGGAATTTGTCTAAAGAGCCACATCTTTCCTATCACCATTCCCTTAAGTATCTTCACCCAAATGGGGCAAGCATATTAGTTGAAAAATAGACTCAACATAACCATCAAAACTTAATCCATGATATCATGGATTGATGGTAACTTCTGAATACCACTTTCCCCAATTCCTCACTTTTGCATATGTGGTAAAGTCAGTAAGATGGAATAACATAAGAAAATATAGTTTAAAATAATCACAAGGTTTAAGACGCTCTAAGTCCTTTCTGTTTGTAAGTATATCAACCACAACTGAATGTTTAACTCGTACTTAAACATTACAAGGGACACTTTAGGTAGGAGCAATTCTTTCTGGTATATATAGATACATATTCCTTCAACATGGAAGTTCTGGAATGAATTTCATTTAAGAAGGTAACTGATGAATGAGGAAAGAAAGAGAGTTATCACCTGACACGCAGCAGCTCCCTCACCCCGTTTTTCCCCCTCCCTAAAAGCTGTAGGAAGTAAAAAGCTGTAGATTGTACCTTCCAGGCCAGGAGCAAAACATTGAGGATGGCCAGCAAAGGGCAGGGTCCATTCTCATTCTGGGTGATGATGGGTGTGTTCTCTTCCTTCCACTGGATCCACTTGATGTGATACACAGATTGTCCCGGAAAGCGTTCCTTGGAGGCCGCCAGCACCTGAGCGGTCTCCGCCTCCTCCTCTCGGCACAGAGGGACAGCCCCGGGCACCACCGCCGCGCTCTCCTCTTCCTCTGGGACCCTGTTCTCCGCTCCCTCCTCACTATTAAACTCGGAGCTACTGGGGAAAGAATGCAGGTTAGAGAACGACTCCAGGGAGTCCAGGCTCGGCGATTCCCCAGGAGGGCTCGGGTCGCTGCAACTGCTGCTGAAGCCGCCAGCGCTGCTGGGCTCTTCGGAGCCGGCGGCCGCCAACTCTGCCCGGCAGGTGCCGGCAGGATCAGGGCGAGCTCCCGCGTCTCCCGCCGAACCCAACCCATGACCGACTCCGGCCTCGGCTGTCTCCGGGGAGGCGGTCACCTTGTGCTGCCCTCTCAGAGGCGGCTTGGCGGCAGCAAGATTCTCCAAAGCGCTCTCCCTCAAGTCCAAGCCCGGGAAGGAGCTGCAGGGTCCGGGAACCTGAGGAGAGCCTGCGGGAGAAGCCGAGTCCGGGAGGCTCCTCCCGGCAGCCGCCGCCCCCTGCCCATTCCCGCCGCCGCTCTCCGCCGCCCATACCCCAAGACCATCCCCAGCTGCAAGCCTGGTCTCCGGTCGCCCTTCCTGCAAAGAACCTGTCCCTGGCGCTGGCCCGGCCGCCACCCTGTCTTCTAGCGGCTGCAGGCTCTCGGGGCCGCTCTCCATACCGGGCCTCCCGCCCTTCGCTCTATAGAGACCGCGGCGGGTGCTCCTCAGCCAGCGCCTCCGACGCCATGACAGCGGCGCTGGCAGCAACAGCGCCCTAGCGCGGTCTCGGCCAGGCACGTCACCAGGGAGGGTTCTGAGAGCGCGCGCGCGCCGCCGCGCTCCCCCGCCCCCCCCGCTAGGGGTGTGTCTCCGCGTGACTGCGCGCTGTGCGGCGAAGGCGAACCAGGCAGCAGCCGCCCACGTGGCCCCGCCCCGCCCGCGCGCTCGCCGGAGCGGGCTCCTGGAAGGCCGGGCGTGGCCAGGAGGGCGTGGCCGCCGGGCGCGCCCCCGCGGCTCGGCTCTAGTAGAAAAACATCCTCTCACTATGTGACCGGAAGTTGAAGTCCAGGGCAGCTCGGCTGAGCGCGGCTTCTTTAAAGGCAAGGCAGGCGGGCGGCCGACCGCTTTGCTGTGACGCCTCAGAGCTGGGTCGTGTGTGGCCCAGCCTTGGGCATGGGGAGTTGGAGGTGGTTATAGCATTTGGAAAAGAGCTCGTCCCTGAAAGGGTCAGGAGACTTGTTTCACCAGCTTGTGACAGGGAAAATTGAAGGTATCTCTTACGAGATGCAGATTTTAAAGGCGGGCATCTATTCGAGTTATTGTGCTTCTCACCAGCTACTGGTGAAACGTTCGCCCTACAGGAGGCGTCAGTGCGGTTGTGGACATTGGCCTGCGCTGCAAAAGAAAGTGTGTAATTTGGGCCAATAATAATAAATTAGCTTGTGTTTGAATTGGCCAAGTCTTTGCGGTTTTGCTAACTTGGCTTCACTTTGCTTGGAGTGGGAAGTGCTTGCTCCTGAAAGAGTGATTTTTTTCCTAATTAGAATTGACTCCTCTTAAGGCTATGCAGTTTTCAAGGAAGATTGACATCTGGAAGTTTTGTTGGTAACAAATAAAATGTATGTGGGTCCTTTTCTGACCTGTTCCAGGAAAGGGCTTTCCCCCCCATTTTTTTCTTTCAATTTTTTAGGCTCTGGGGACACAAAAATTAACAAGACAGATCTTCCTTAACAGTCTGACATAAATACTTGATACATAATAGAATGTGATGTTTTTGTATTTCTGTTGGTTAGAGAAGGCAGACAAAATTGCAAAGTAGTATTTCATCTACTCATTTAATACATTTTAGTGCCAAGTACGTTGCTGATACTGTTTGGCAGTGGAAATGCCATGGTGGATTACAGAGCTCATATCTTCATGTGGCTTACTGTCCGGTGATTTGTTTTCTTATTGCTGTATTTTTATTTATTTATTTTGAGACAGAGTCTCGCTCTGTTGCCTGGGCTAAAGTGCCGTGGCATCAGCCTAGCTCACTGCAACCTCAAACTCCTGGGCTCAAGCAAGCGATCCTCCTCCTCAGCCTCCAGAGTAGCTGGGACTACAGGCGTGAGGCACTGCGACCTGCCATGTATTTTTAATATGTCCTTGCTTGAGAAGTGCATTTTCCTGAGAATGCAGAAGATCGGTCCCCTTCCCCCTTTATAACATTGACATAATACTATGATATTTATCCAACTCTTGGAAAATAGGGTAATTAGAAAAGATAATGGAGAGCTTCTTCAGAATGTTGAATTTAGGAGTTTTGTATGCTTTTGATCTCCATGTCAATCCATAAGCAATTCCTGTTGTTAAATTCTAACTTTTTCCCTAAAAAAGAATTGCAGATGTTAATAGATTAAGATATATGCTGCTGGAGGCCGGGCCTGTAACCCTAGCACTCTGGGAGGCCTAGGTGGGAGGATCGCTTGAGGTCAGGAGTTCCAGACCAGCCTCAGCAAGAGCGAGACCCCCCTATCTCTACTAAAAATAGAAAAAATTAGCTGGGCGTGTTGGCACAAGCCTATAGTCCCAGCTACCTGGGAGGCTGAGGCAGGAGGATAGCCTGAGCCCAGCAATTTGAGGTTGCTGTGAGCTAAGCTGAGGCCACAGCACTCTAGCCCGGGCAACAGAGCGAGATTCTGTCTCAAAAATAAATAAATAAAAATAAAAATAAAATTAAATAAAAAGATATATGCTCATGGATTAAGCACTTTATAGTATTTTAGGCCATGAATATAAAAGAGAATACTATAGAGATTTCAGGAAATTCAGAATTTAGCATGGTGCCTCAAATGTAAAAAGGAGTTGTGTTACATGAATAAATTTAATGAATAAATCATTTATATGCCAGTGAACCACAGTAGAGCCAGAAATCATGGAGCATACTTCTCAAATAATGGCCTTTCACCATTTTTCAAAAACTCTACTTGGATAAACCTGTACTTGCTCTGGTAGTTTTTATTGGTATATGTTTCAAATGCTCACATGTATCATTTAATAATTTATTTGTAACAAAAGGAAACAGAACCAATTTTCTTTTCATGTGTTGTCAATAATTACATAAGCCAAGATGAACAGCCATGAAAATAAAGGTAGTTATTTAAGTACATGAAAATATACATATTATTTTTCTAAGGGAGGTGGAGAGCGGCATCTAGGGAGAATACCAGAAGACAAACTGATAAATGTCTCATTCCTTATATGTACCTTTAGCTAAACTGTGAAGTAAGATAGCCATTTTAAGTTAAATGATTACTACTCAAGTTTTAAAAATTACTTTTCAAAGTTACAGATGTAATATTATTAAAAGTTAAGTAGTTTATAATAAAACAAGCAGTTCCCTTCTCTATCCCTCCAAACCCTTGAGTCCTGTTCAGTTCCTTTCAACTCATACCTATTTTTGATTTTTTTTGTTTTGTTTTGTTTAAGAGATGGGGTCTCACTATGTTGCCTAGGCTGGAGTGCAGTGGCTATTCACAGTTTCCATCACCGTGTACTACAGCCTCTTAACTCTAGGGCTTAAGCAATCCTCCTGCCTCAGCCTCCTGAGTAGCTGGGGCTATCGGTGTGATGTGCCCAGCCTCACAGCTATTCTTTAGCTCCTTATCCCCATACTTCTGGGAAACATAATTACACTTTCTTCATTTAAAAATTGTAGATATTGCTTATTGATGTATTCCCATGGAAAATTAGGATTTAGTTATCTTCTCTCATATCATTCTTTCTCCCATTGCTCCAACCTCCTATTTATTTCACAATTTTTGACCAAGTAAAGTACTGAAAGTTTAAAGCATTAGAGTTATGTAAATATTCACTACTAAGTCAGATATTTTACTGTGAATACTTTTCCTTTTAAACTTTTAGTTTTTTCTAGAATTAACAATTGCCTCATTATTTTGTTTAATTCTTCACCTACCACCAACTTAGCCACAGACTTACCAGTATGATCAATCGTATCAAGTTATCTCTCAGGTCCATTTTAATCTTAGATACATCCCTCCTGGAACACTCCTCTTGCTCTGATCTGCACTTCTTGTTTTACAGATCTGCCGCACAGCTGTCATACTGGGATTTCTCTTCACTATTTCCTTAGGAGTTCCTTCCTCCTCTCTTCTGTGTTGATTCCTTTGTTTCTTGGAACTCCTGTTTTCCTCTATCTTTGCTTTGGTGGAGCATAATCTTAATTAGCTTCCTGAGAAAGAGTACATGGGAAGTAAATTTTTGTAGACTTTGTATGTCTGAAAAAGACCTTTATTCTACGTTTATATTTTATAGTTTTGCTGGGTATAAAATTCAAAGTTGAAAATACTTTTTCTTCATTTTGAAGTCATTGGTCAATCATATTCTAGCTTCCAGGTGATTATAGAGAAGTCTGACATTATTATGACTCCAAAACCGTTGTATATAACCTGTTTCTTCTCTTTGAAGTTTATTTGACCTTCTTTTTATTCTTGATGTTCTGACATTTCAGTATTTGATATATCTTTGTGTGGCTCTTACTTTATTCATTGGGCTGGGTACTTGGTGATCACATTTAGTGTGAAAACTTATGTCCTTCAGTTTGTGAAATTTCTTATTTTTATTTCTTTGATAATTATCTTTTCTCTGATTTTATACTGTTTTTGTTCTATTATATGTATTTAATTTCCAAGAGTTCTGTCTAGTTCTTTTTTTTGTTTAATGATATCCTGACCTTACATCTTTTAGAATATTGATTATAATTTTTTTTCTCAGACCTCACAGGGATGAATTTCTTTTTTCTCTTTTTCTTTCTTCCTTTTTTTTTTTTTTAAGCAACCCTCCCACCTTAGCCTCCCAAGTAGCTGGGACTATTTGTGCATGGCACCATGCATGGCCCCCATATTGATTATAATTTTTAATGTGTCCTTTATACTTTTCTGAAGGATATCTGAGCCATATGCTTCAGAAAAGTATACTTAGTCAGCATATAGTTATTGATAGTTCTACAGAGTGAGATATGGGGAATACAAGTGTGAAACATTGGCCTTACTCTTTGGGAATGTAAAATCTGTTTTGGGAAATAAGATAGTCACATGAAATCAACATTGATAATATAAATCACTTAATAATTAACATTAAATGAGTGGCACAAACAATAAATGTTATAAAAATTCAGATGGAAAATCTTTCAGTGTGAAATAAGGAAGAATTAAACTGGACAGGTCAGTGTGTTGGCTCATACGTGTGTAATCCTAGCACTCTGGGAAGCCGAGGTGGGAGGATCACTTGAGCTCAGGGGTTCGAGACCAGCCTGAGCAAGAGGGAGACCTGGTCTCTACTAAAAACATAAAAAATTAGCCGGGTGTGGTTGTGTGTGCCTGTAGTCCCAGCTACTTGGGAGGCTGAGATAGGAGGATCAAGTGAGCCCAGGAGTTTGAGGTTGCTGTGAGCTATGATGATGCCATTGCACTCCAGCCTACGTGACTGAGCTAGACTCTGTCTCAAAAAAAAAAAAAAAAAACCTATACAGTATTATCCTAATTAAAATCACATGTTGATTATCACCTCAGGCTTAATAAATGCAAAAAATACATCTCCAACTATCAAAATGATTATTCTTTTAAAATTCTGTTTTTCTTAGTTGGATCACAGCTTTTTTAGCTACTATGACAGAAAACCTGGTGCCATCTTTGATTTTTACCTTAGTTTACTGATTACTATCTCATCCATCAAGTCCTGTAGATATTATGTACCCTTTTCCTTTCTTCATTCCTTCTGTGGCCACCCCTGAGACCTTATCTCCTCACCACTAGAGTGTAGCAGCATTCTAATTATTCCACAGCCTATGCTCTCTTCCTCAGCTTATCCTGCATAAACCTATATGAGCTATAATTCAAACATCTTGCTTTTATTATGTTGATGGTGCCACTAAAAATAAATTGATGGTTCTTTATCATCAGCTGTATCTGCATTAGCTCTGAGCAGAAGATTGCACAGGCACGGGGCATATATATATATATATATACCTTTACTCCTCCTCTTTTAGCTTTCTATTCAAGATATGTGAAAAAATTGTGAGTTAAAATCAAGGGTTTCCATGTAACTCAAATCGCCCTGGCTCTGGCCTTCAATTGCTTGCTGAAATTCCAGCCTCCTGCAAAATACATGCTTGATTCAATTATTTCTGAGAGCCCCCATTGGGAGTCCCACACCTGTTTAGAAACAAATCCAATCCTATGATATTCTACCAGGTGCTGCTTCTACTCCATGCTGCTTTACCAGATGCTCCTCTGTCCTGGTGATGCTAAAGATACATGATGGTGAATGGAGGGAAATAACCTTCTCTTCCCTTTTATTATAGCCCAAATATGCTACAGTATTAGTGAAATAGTTCTCTCAATTTTGTTTATGTAGTCCTTTTTAAAAGTGGGATCTAAATATGGGCCCCAGTAGTTTGCACGGGAAATGATTACAAGGAATATATATCACCTTCAACTCAGGATCCCTATTCCCCAGTCTTATGCCCATAATGAAAGTTTTGTCATTACATCACATACATCATGCCTGCCTCCTTCTTTCCTTAGGACTTCTCTCCTTAAGAATACTTGTGCCCTGCCAACCTACTACTTTGCCAGATATCTGTCAACTCTGGTACAGTTGTTCTCAAAGTGTAGTTTTTGGATTAGCAGTATTGACATCATCTGGGAATTTGTTTAAAAAATGAGATTCCCTAGCCCTACTCCAGACCTACAGAATCATGAACTGTGTGTGTGTGTGTGTGTGTGTGTGTGTGTGTGTGTGTTTAGAGACAGGGACTTGCTCCGTTCCCCAGGCTAGAGTGAAGTGGTACAATCATAGCTCATTGTAACCTCAAACTCCTGGGCTCAAATGATCCTCCTGCCTCAGCCTCCCAAATAGCTGGGACTACAGGTGCTTGACATCATGCCTGGCTAATTTTTTTTAAAAAACTTATCTTGTAGGCTGGCGTGCAGTGGTGATCATAGCTTACTGCAGCCTCAAACTCCTCCAGCTGCGGACTCTTGGGCTCAAATGATTCTCCTGCTTCAGCCTTTCAAGTAACTGGGACTACAGGTGCATGCCACGAAGCCCTGGCTAGTTTTTCTTATTTGTTAAGAGATGGGGAGTGGGAAGAGGTTGGGGGGAGGGGTCTCAATCTGTTGCCCAGGCTGGTCTCAAACTCCTGGCCTCAAGCAATCCTCCCACCTCAGCCTCCTGAAGTGCTGGAATTATAGGCATGAGCCACCACACCTGGCTGAATTATGTGTTTTAACAAGACCTCCAGGTGATTCTGATCTATAATAAAGTTTTAGAGTTACTATTCTAGCATTAGGGGAAGTGACCCCTGACCACTTGCACGGCAAATAAATAAACCCTAGTAACAGAGAGTAAAAGGCTTCTATATTCACATTCTATAGCCAATGTGATTTTTCATTACTCTTCCAGAACTCTACAATGCTCCAAAGTTAGTCTTTTGGCCATTTTTTTCCTGTACACTCTCCCTTGAGGGGTGTGTGTGGGTATAGATAGATCAATTGATCAAGAGATGGGTCTACCTTCAAAGTAAAGTCTAAGACTATATTTAGCATCCTGATCTCAATTTTTTTTTTGTTCTTGTCTTTCCCCTGTTTTTTCATGTTAGTATCAGTCTCTCAGTCACTCAGCCTTAAAATATTCAACTAGTTTAATTTTTCTCACAATCAATAAGTCTATCTTTAAAATTTAAATGTTTAAGGTAAATTAATTTTTCCTTCTTAATACAAAACCTAAATATACTCATTTTAGAAAACTAGAAAACCACCCTTTTCTTCAAAAGCTACTATTAAATCAATGGTGTATCTTGCAATTGAGGGTATCTTAGAATCAAGAAAATATATCCTCTTTCTATTATTTTTACATGTCGACGCAGACTTCCCAAGGGAATCTGGTCTTTTTTCATCGTATTCCTCATTATGCTTGTTTAAAATAGTGGTTGTCAAACTTTAGTGACATTAACTCTCATGTGGGAAGCCTGTTAAAATGCCTATTTCTGGGCTCCATCCCCAGGAATTCTGATTCAACGGAATTGGAGAAAAGTCCAGGAATCTGTACTTTTAACAAGCATCCTAAGTGACTCTAGTGCAGATATTCCACTGGCTATACATTGAGAAACACTGATCTAGAACAATATCAGATAACAACCACTTGCATTGTTGAGAAGTATAGTAGGTAATTGTTAGTAAGCATATAGTAAGAATTATGACTAGTTTGACCTGTAATTACAATAATGAACTTCCCATAATTATTTATTGAATACCTACGGTGTGGTGCTCTGGGGCACAGAAGAGAATACTGAGCATGATCACATGGAGGCAGCCTAATGTAGCAGAAAATGTGATGAATGGAGATCCCCGAGATCCTGGTCTTGCCATTGACTAATTTTACAAGTTTAGGTAGGTCAATTTATTTCTCTTAACTTCAGTTTTCATATTGTGTAAAAAAAAAAAAGTCAGGGGGAAAATATTAGCCTGAATGATTTTACTATGTGGTTTTGTGAATGAAATGAGAATTTATAATCAGGGATTTGTAATTTTTTTTGAGACAGAGTCTTGCTCTGTTGTCCGGGCTGGAGTGCCGTGGCATTAGCCTAGCTCACAGCAACTTCAAACTCCTGGGCTCAAGTGATCCTCCTATCTCAATCTCCCAAGTAGCTGGGACTACAGGCGTGTATTACCACAGCCAGCTAATTTTTTTTTTTCTATTTTTAGTTGCCCAGCTAATTTCTTTCTATTTTTAGCAGAGACAGGGTCTTGCTCTTGCTCGGGCTGGTCTCGAACTCTTGACTTCAAGTGATCTTCCCACCTCGGCCTCCCAGAGTGCTAGGATTACAGGGATTTGTAAATTATAAAGAGCTCTTCAAAAATATATTATTATTGTCACTGCCCTCAAAGTGATTACTTCTGGTTAGGAAGACAAAACATAAGCATCTACAAGTGAAATAAAAATATGACATCCGTAGGAAGCGCATGAGGGAACTATGAAGAAAGATGAGAAATAACCAAATCAGGGCTGGGCGCTGTGGCTTACGCCTGTAATCCTAGCACTCTGGGAGGCCGAGGCGGGAGGATCGCTTGAGGTCAGGAGTTTAAGACCAGCCTGAGCAAGAGTGAGACCCCCCCCCCGTCTCAACTAAAAAATAGAAAGAAATGATCTGGACAACTAAAAATCTATATAGAAAAAATTAGCCGGGCATGGTGGCGCATGCCTGTAGTCCCAGCTACTCAGGAAGCTGAGGCAGAAGGATTGCTTGAGCCCAGGAGTTTGAGGTTGCTGTGAGCTAGGCTGACGCCACAGCACTCTAGCCCAGGCAACAGAGTGAGACTCTGTCTCCAAAAAAAAAAAAAAAGAAATAACCAAATCAGTACAAAATGTAACAGCTTAGTTATTTATAATAGTTCCCTTAGAAGAGAGGATTCATACAATGTTTAAAAGAAGTAAAAGTAAAGCCTGGAAATTGAACGAAAGTCTGAATAAATGTAAAAAATTTATGGTCTAATCAATTATATTATTCCTTAAGAAAGCACATATTAACAGAAAGGGAGATGATGGTCTGTATGGAGTCCAGAGAAGATCCTAAAGCATAAGGGTTTGTCACAGTGTGCTTTGATCACCATCTACTGTGGCGGTCACCTGAACAGGTGGATGGTCTGTCTGTTCCCTCCGTAGATTCTATTGAGGCATAATTAGTTGAATAGTTGGATGAACTAGTCAGTAAAACCATTCAATTAATTTTTTCTGCAATGATGCCTTATTTACTAAGCCACTTCCAATTATAATTTAGCTTCTCAAGTACTGATGATAAAAGAATGCATTGACTTGCTAACATGAATATCTAACTTGTAAAATTATAAGGTGACATTTTAAGACATAAGTTCCTTGAGAGTTTAGCTCCCATGAATTAGTTCTTGTCAGTTGATTAACTCGGGTTGCACTGAGAAAAATCAAGCTTCTGGACCCTCAAGGTTAAGCAGATTCTGGACGATCTCAGTGATAATAAGGGTGGATTTACCCAGTAATTCAAAGGACTAAACTATAAGATTTGGAGTCAAATTGGGGTTAGACACATAGTGTGCCTCAGTTTCCTCATCTGTAAAATGGGATATATCTACTTCACTGCATTGTTGCAAAGAATAAATGTATATTAAGTGTTTATCAAGGTGGCTGGCACCACGTTAGGAATATTGCTTTGGTAATCTGGAAATCCCCATACATAGTAGAAGCAGAATAAATAATTTGTTGAATGAATGAACAATAATTATCATTGCAACCCTGTAAGGTTTTTGGGGTGTCCTCTGCTTTACATCAAAGCCTTTCTATCAGGCTCATTAATGTCAGGATAATGAGAGTTTCCATAAAGTAATACATTATAATTGCAGATGAAAGATATAAATAATATTAATGGGTGTTTTGGACTAAAATGTGAATGGGATTACTGGGGCCAGAGGGGTCTAGGAAAAAACTTTAAGGACTGTTTGGAACTTGGTCTAGTTCTTGAAACAGGGGTCACAAACTCAAATACTGACAGGGAAAACTTAGGCTGGGGTAAGATTAGACAAGCCCAGTCCAAAGAGGTCAGCCTATACTCAGTTTATGCCAACTAATGTACAAGGATCTAGGTCTGCTTGACCTTTTTAAGTTTTCACAGAAAAGTCTGGAATGTTGGTTTTAACATGAAAGCTCCCAATTATTGCATATTGATGAATAATTAATAAAAAAGATTTAACTACAAGTCAAACCAAACCAAACATATCTGTGAGTCTAATTTGGTTTATGAGCTACCAGGTTGTACCTGTGCTTTAAAGGCTATGTAACACTGCATCAGCAGAAAGGAAATGGGACAAAAAGGATGGAGAAAAGTTTAAGATGTTTTTGAGGTTACCAAGTGTAGACTAGTTTGGATGGAGTAGGAGGTTCATTTAAAGGAGAAGAGGGAAATGGTTAGACAAATGAACTTGTTTTGTAAAGCGCCTTGACTGTTTGAATAAGATAGCAGGGTTTTAGCCAATGAGAGGCCATTCCTAGTTGTTTTTTTTTTTTGAGACAAGGTCTCACTGTGTTACCCAGGCTAGAGTACAGCGGCATCATCATAGCTCACTGCAACCTCAGACTCCTGGGCTCAAGTGATCCTCCTGCCTCAGCCTTTGAGTAGCTGGGACTACAGATGTGCACCACCATGCCTGGCTAAGTTTTAAATTTTTTTTCTAGAGATGGTCTTGCCCAGACTGGTCTTAAACTCCCTGGCTCAAGCATTCCCACCTTGGCCTCCCGAAGTGCTAGGTTTCACAAGTGTGATCCACTGTGCCTGGCCCATACCTGGTTTTTGAATAAATTTGTGGAGTGGAGCCTATTCTAGTATTGAGGTTTAATGAACATGTGTTAGATATATATTTGCTGAACTTTGTGAGGCTCTGTTTTAAAATCCCTAGAATATGTGATTCATACCTGTCTCAAGAATTAGGGATGATATTAAGTAAACAAATACAATACAGTTTGATAAAGCTACATTAGAAGTATATAAATGGAGCCAGGCGCCTGTAATCCCAGGTACTCAGAAGGCTAATGTGGGAGGATCACTTGAGCCCAGGAGTTTGAAGTTGCAGTGAGCTATGTTTATGCCACTGCACTCCAGCCTGGGTGACAGGGCGAGATCTCTTCTCTAATAAATAAATAAATATTAATAAATAGACAAGATTTTACAGAAGGGAAGAAGCATCTATTCCTTTACATTTTAAAGGAATTTGACAATTATTACATACCTTATAAATACCTTAAGTTATGAATAGCATATTTCACTGTTCTCCTTTCCCCAGAAGTAGATTTCGTGTTTTTCTTCTCACTCCTCTTTTACACAGCAAGTAGAATCCACAAAAAAGTATCTTAAAATGAATTATCGAAGGAATTCTCTAAGTCTCATTTTGTAGAATATAAGAATAAATGGGAGAGGCATTCCTCCTAGGAGGGAATAACATGGGCAAAGGTGTTGAAGAGAGAAGTGGTATGTGTTTGGGAAACTAACTGCAACAGCAGCATATTGTGATTAAAGCACATACTCTAGAGGGAGATCTAACTTTGGGCCTTGGTTCTGCCACACACTAGCTTTCTGACTTTGGGCAAGTTATTTAAGTTCTTTAAGCTTCCATTTCCTTAGTAACTGCCATCTACTACTGTTATTCTGATTTGTGTCCTTGTCACTTTTAGATGACAAAGAAAGAAAGAACCAGCTGTTGGGGGATAATGGACTTTCCATCCTAGAACCAGGGCCCAGTTTGTCCATAACCCCATGGAGAAGGCCCCAACACTGGTGAACACTGCTGTGACTTACTTGGAGACCCAATTGGTTACATTTTGGTCAGGGTTGAGTTGGTTCCTCCAACCCTTGCTGAGATCCCTACAGCTATTCAGAGCTTAAAAAAAATAGTCAAATAGGGCTCAAACTGGTAGCTTCAAACAGCTCACAGTTAAGGGAGCTGTGCTGAATGGTGTTTGGTGGCCACTGAGGTATGGATGTGGTTTTATATTCAAGAGAGCATAGATAAGTGTGGCATCATTGGCTACTGTTCAAAAATCAATCTTTAACATCTGATTATATTTGATTTATTATCTGAGTGTTCCTGGACCATGTGTGATCAGACTGCTGTCTGAATAAAATGTGTTAAAAAAAAAAAGTAAGAGTAGAGAGTGGTGAAAGATGAAGCTGGCAAGAAAGGCAATGACCAGATCATGAAGACCTTGTATTTCAGTTGGGGATAAAAGGATATATTTTTTAAAATGACCAGTGGGCAAAAGGTCAGGCAGGGGGTATGTGAAACAGGGAGACCAAAGCTTGGGTTGTGGAAGTAAAGGTAGGTAGAGGGATCACATATGATAGAGATTAAAGATGATTTTATTATCTGTTGGGATGGGAGAGAAGTTATTGAGTGGATGGTTTTGCCATTAACCAAAATAGGGAATTTAAGAGGAAAAGGTTTAGCTAGGGTCGATGTAGGGGTTTGTTCAGTTTGGGACATATTATTTGGTGTGGCTCTGTACTTCACAGAGGAGATGGCTAGTAAGTGTTAGATATGTAATAATAACTAAAATTTTATAATGTTGTGCCATGCATTGTTCTTAGTGCTTTACAACAGTTAACTTATTAACCCTCATAGCAACCCTCTCAGGTAGGTAATACTATTCTCCTTATTGTAAAGATTAGGAAACAGTGGCATAGATATCTTAACTACCCAAAGTCACACAACTATGAAGTGGTGTAACTAGGATATAGGTCTGGGGCTTGGGACATAGGTCTAGGAAAAGTGCTGACTATGTGCTAGGCATTGGGGTAGAATTCAGAACCAGACAGACCCAGGCTTTGTTTTCATGGAGTATAGCCTAGTGAGTCATATACATTTGGTGGTAGTAAAAGATAATCATGCAAGTAAAGAATGAGAAGATAAGAAAACCAAGGAAAAAAATCCTGAGAAACAGTAACATTTAAGAGGTAAAGAGAAGAAAAGGCCCCAGGAAAGAGATGAAGGCATAGTTAAAAGTAAGAGGCCAGATGTGGTGTGGTGGCTGACACCTGTAATCTTAGCACTCTAGGAGGCCAAGGTGGGAGCTTGAGCTCAGGAGTTCAACAGCAGCCTGAGCAAGAGTGAGACCCCATCTCTACCGAAAAAAAGAATTAACTGGCTGTCTGGCAAGCGCCTGCAGTCCCTGCTCCTCGGAAGGCTGAGGAGGAGGACTGCTTGAGCTCAGGAGTCTGAGGTTGCAGTGAGCTATGGTGATGCCACTGCACTCCACCTGGGGTGACAGAGCAAAACTCTCTCTCAAAAAAAGAAAAAAAAGGAAGAAAATTGAGAGTGAGCGAGGTCTCAGAAAATATTGGAAGTTTTTCAGGAGACAGTGTTAATTGTTGGACAGGTCCAGTAAGATAGGGAGTGAAAGTATCCAGTGACATTGATAACTAACAGATCTTTGATGGCCCTAGCAGGGGTAGCTTCTTTGGAAGCTAGGCGGAAGCAAACTGCAGTGGATTAAGGTGAGGTTTGAAAGCAGGACCAGAAGAGAGACTGGAGTAAGGGAGATGAATTAGTTCTGTAGCAATCTAAGCAAGAGAAAATAATTGTGTGAATCAGAGTAACAGCAGTGGGAAGGGAAGGCTTAAAGGCCAAGAAAGACATTTTTAGGGAAGACTCAGTATGATTTGGTGATGAGGGAAGAAGAATCCAAGATAATTCCAAGTTCCTGGGAGAGTGGTGGTGCCATTATCAGAGATAAGAAGTTAAATTGTTAAATATATTGAGTTTGGCATGACAGTGGGACATCTAGCAGGCAGTTTAGTAGGAGTTGAAAATTAAAAATGTAATTGTTGAAATGTTTACCAGGATTGGCCTTAAGTCTGTGCAACAAACATTTTCCTCTAGTATTGCTGATCTAATATACCATATAGCATATGGCCATTTGTTTTCTAGCTGAATTTCTCTATTAAAACTTGAAGATATCTTTTATTATGCTGGTAACATCAAAACTGTGTATTGCTGCTGAGGACATAATGCTATTAAAACAATTAGTGCTTTCCAATGGATGTTTGAGTGTTCATGGAAGGACCATGATATTTATATATTTTTACTTAACACTTATATAGCAAATACTATCTGCCAATGTTATAATCACTTTACAAATGTTAACCCATTTAAATTTATTCATCAAAACAATGTCATGAGGCAAATATTTTTTCGTTCACATTTTACAAAAGAAATATTGAGGTTAGAAAGGTGAAAAAACTTGGTCAATGTCACACAGCTTATAATTGGTAGACTTGGGAGTCGAATTCAAGCATTTTGTAATGGTATAGGTGCAGACCTTATATTTCTGCATTTCATCAGCTTTCCAGACATTTGCAAAATATTAATAATGAATAAGTTAAGACTTCAAACAAAATAACATTCATTATGATGCTGGTATGTAATGCCATTCATGCTTTACAAATAAAAGAAATACAATTTTAAATGTAATTTTTAGTGATCACCTTTGTAGTAAAATATAGTTTTGGATTTTTTTCCAGTTGAATTTTAAGGGAAAGTGCCAATTGTCTCTAATTACTGGAATTCATTATGAAAAATAGGATGGGTGGTATGGCTCATGCCTATAATCCCAGCACTATTGGGATGTCTATTCAGGAGGATTGCTTGAGGCCAGGAGTTCAAGACTAGCCTGGGCAACATAGCGAGACCCCCATCTCAAAAAAAGAAAAATTAGCTGGGCATGGTGGTGCCTGTAGTTCCAGCTATTCTGGAGACTGAGGCAGTAGGATCACTTGAGTCCAGTAGTTCAAGAAGCTGCATTGAGTTATGATCAGCCACTGTATTCCAGCTTGGGCAATGGCAAGCCTCAGTCTCTGGAAAAAAAAAAATAATGTGCAACACAAAACATGCTACAAGACGGTCTACTATACAGAAAATAAAAACATCATTTGTTGACAGCACCGCCACAAGAGAATAGTAAAAAGCACAGGTGATATGCAATGTCTGTAGGTAACCATATTCTAAGATTGGATCTTTTAAGAAAGGACAAAAAAAAAAAAAAACCCATTCATCAGATTCTGCCATGCTCTGATGATTCCATACATCTCATTATAAATGGACACAATTAATTATGGTTTTGAAACCTGACTGCATTTTTGAGCTTACTAATGTTGGAATAAAACGATAATCATTCATTTCTCAAACTGAGAATTAAAGAAGCACACTGTCAACTAATAATGATGGTAATAAATTGTAAAAAATATACAAGGTAAAAGTATAAGAATTCTAATTTATTATTAGTATCAACATTAATATTTATGTTCCCTAATTAAGCTTATTCAAGCAGGATGCCAAATAGATGAATACCTAATTAAATGCCATCAAAAAGTCTTAGTTCATGAAATATAAGTTTAAAAAATCAAAATGAGTTACTGAGATACTAAATATGACCTTTAAAGAAGTTGGGGAGAAGATGTGAGAGGGTTCGCTTCAGAGATGGGACAGAGAGAGAGAGAGAGAGAGAGAGAGAGAGAGAGAGAGAGAGGTAAAGAGGCCATTTTCTGCGCTGGAGATTTAGGACCGTCTGGTCAGGCTCATGCTTTTCCAAAGGCTAAGGCCTCGTCTGTGATATAAATTTGTGAAGAGCTCAGAAAACTACACCTTATGCATGGTGTCTTTTCTTCTTGCTGCTTGAAGGTCTTTTTTTTTTTTTTTGAGACAGAGTCTTGCTCTGTTGCCCGGGCTAGAGTGCCGTGGCGTCAGCCCACCTCACAGCAACCTCCAACTCCCGGGCTCAAGCGATCCTCCTGTCTCAGCCTCCCGAGCACTGGGACTACAAGTATGTGCCACCATGCCCGGCTAATTTTTATATATATACATTTTTAGTTGTCCAGATCATTTCTCTCTATTTTTGAGTAGAGACGGGGGTCTTGCTCTTGTTCAGGCTGGTCTCGAACTCCTGACCTTGAGCGATCCTCCCGCCTCAGCCTCCCAGAGTGCTAGGATTACAGGCGTGAGCCACCGCGCCCGGCCTGCTTGAAGGTCTTTACGTTAATGTTCCCATCACTGGTGGCGTCGCCGCCCTAATTGCTGCTGTTGGGACTTTGTTTTTGTTTACTTGGTAGCTGCGGTGCATCACGCGAAGCAGAAAAAGAAGAAACACAAACCTCCGTTACTTGTTAAGTTGAGAAGGGGGACAGTCCTCAACAGCGCTAAGACGTAGCGGAGCACTCTCACCGTATAGGCGCGCTCCCGTCCGGGGGCGGGATCACAGGAAACCCCGCCTCCCAAGCCCAATCCCAGCTCTCCGCCGGCGGACAGGAAGCGGCGGCGGGCCTAGCAGCCCGGGAATGGGCCCCTGTGCACATGCGCGCGCCGCTGAAGCGCCTGGGGGACGAGGAGGGGAGTGAGGTAGGGGCGCGGCTCCGCGAGCCGGTTGGGCGCCCGCATATCATGTGGTGAGGAAGGAGGCGGAGGCCTGGGGTTCGGGGGAGGGGAGTAGAGAAGAGGGAAGGAACGAGGGAAAGAACGCGAGGAAGGGAGGAAGGAAGCAAACGAGGGGGCGGGAGGTCCCTGTTTTGGAGGCTCTAGGAGCGTTGCCGGCCCCTGAAGTGGAGCGAGAGGGAGGCGCTTCGTCGTTTCTTCTGCCGGGGGAGGTCCCGGCTTCCCGGGGAGGCTCTGGACCAAGCCCCTTTAGCTTCTCCCTCCAGATCGATGTGCTGCTGTTAACCCGTGAGGAGGCGGCGGCAGCGGAAGATGGTGTTGCTGAGAGTGTTAATTCTGCTCCTCTCCTGGGCGGCGGGGCTGGGAGGTGAGGCACGACCGCGAGCGCCGGGGGCGCAGCGACCACGGCTGAGCGGCGGCCGGGCCGAGCGGAGCCCAGTCGCGACGCACCGCCGGCGCGTCAGTCAGCCCGGCCGGCCAGCGGCGCCACTCGGGCGCGCCGCGCTTCCCGCTCCCGGCTCCCTATTGTCCCCAGCGCACCGACCGCGTTCCCTTACGTGGCGGGCCGAGGAGGCTCCGAGCCTCCAGCGAGGCCTTCCCCGCCCCCCACCGCCCTGGCGGCACGGGAGGCGGGAGTCGGCTCGCTGAGAAGAGAAGTCGGGAGATCGGGGTCGCTGGGCGAGAGGTGTGGAGCCCAGACCGGTGGCCGCATCCCTTCGGTCCGCTCGGCGCGCGCCGGCGCGAGCAGCCACGGCGGGGCTGGCCGTCTCGCTATCCTCGTTCGGCGCTCATCCTCCTCACCATTCCTTCCCCAGCCCCCAGCCCGTGCCCCGTGGCGGATTCCGGAGTCCGCTCCGCCGCCGAGAACCGCCGCGCAGATTCGAGGGAAGTTGTGATGTTTGCGACTGGGCTCGTATATTGTTCTTTACCGGGCTCGGCGATCTTGACCGACCCCGTTCTGCACAGGGGCCGCCCGCGGAGTGGTCACCGTCATCTCCTGCTTGTCAGGGATGAGTGTCTTCGGCTCTCCATGTGCCCTGTGTTTGGAGAGCGATCGCAGGACGGTGTGATTGTGTTCTTTGAAAACATTCTGTGGCCCGGGGAAAGGGTTTGTTGGAAAGGGTCAGCCGTTTCTGGATGTTCTTTGATCCATAGGCAGGGTTGGACTTCTCGGAGTAAAAGTTTGGTCGCAGGGTGACCCAACTTGAGGAGTTTTCGTAAACTCTCAGGTGGAGGAGACGTACAATGTACTTAGTGGATTGTCAAAACAGTGCCCCCTCCTCCGTTCATATTAAAGTTAAATTTGCTGAAAGCATATAATTTCTTGACTCGCGTTTTGAAGACGATGATTTTTATTTCCAGTGTATCTCAGGACCGTCTACATCATTTTGTTCTTGTGTAAAGTGCTTTAATTTAGATAAGCTTTTTGACCTGCCTCAAAGTATTCTTAAAAACCTCAAAATATGCTTAAAAGCATTGAATTGAAAAATTTTCAGGAATGCTTACAATGAGTCTGTAGCCTAGTTTGATAATTTAGAATATA
>NW_012151618.1:7441778-7447057 GCF_000956105.1 Propithecus coquereli | reverse complement strand
ATTTCTTTCTATTTTTAGTAGAGACGGGGGTCTCGCTCTTACTCAGGCTGGTTTCGAACTCCTGAGCTCAAACAATCGGCCCGCCTCGGCCTCCCAGAGTGCTAGGATTACAGGCATGAGCCACCACGCCCGGCCTGTGCCATACACTCTTTAGAAAAAAGTTTTCTGGAAGTTTGACCAAAAACATTAAAAGCATTAAAGCTGAAGCTTAAACTAATTCTCTGACTTCTACCAGCAAATAAGAGTTTATCAAATTAATGAAAGGGACAGACTGTTTATCTTTAAGGAGCTCGGACTCGATCTTTTTAACTTGAGTTTGAGAGTCCCTCTCCCACATTAGCAGTATCTTCTGTGGGTATGTACAGGACCTCTGTTAGCAGGAGTTAAGGGGAATGGGCATGGCAGCCACTTCTTTGTATTCTGATGTGCTTTTAATAACTTGTTTAAGATCTTTAAGGGTATATATTGTCTGATTTCTTTAAAATTTTCATAAAGACCATAACATTTTCATAACAGGTATTTGTATGATGCCATTTGTTTATCTGATACTGTGGTAGGAGTTTCACTTTTCAGCATTTATGAGAAAGGAGTGATATTTTACAGTTGAAGAAACTGAGGCTTGAAGAGATCATTTTTCTAGCAAAATCTACTGTAAAGTGGTAAATTAAACATTCAAACCCACGCCAGTTTGACCTAAGTCTTTTATTCCTTGCCCCCTCATGTTTTTGAAAGCAGTTTTCACACATTAGCTCAAAGGTGGCCTCTGAACTAAACTGCCTTAGAGATATGTTTTAATTTATGTTTTATTTGCAGTGTCTTTAAATTTCAGCTCATGATCAACATTGAAAAATAGGAAAATTTCTGAGTGAAATTCATGGATTTCTGGCTTTTTTTGGGAAGACTTGGAAATCCAGGGGCTAGTGGGCTGCATTCTTGTTGTCTGGAGCTGAGCATTAGGGCAGTAGCTGCCCTTTTTAAACTGGGCATGTGCTTACCAGTCACTGCAGTCCCCCTCATTCCTTCTGGTAATACAACCTGGCCTGCTTCACTCATTTTTATTACCTGCCTGGGTCCTGTGGGTATGTTCACATGTCTGCTTCAGCTTCATCTTGTATAGATGGCTTCAACTTTTAGAAAATGTTTATTTTTACTGTGTCCGCTTATCCAACTTTTAGTATATTTTTGTAATGCTTTGTTTTTTCTAGTTTTAAAAATTTGTTGTTAAAAACAATGGCATACGCTTTTCATCCAGCATTAAGTTATTAGATATTTTTAAACTTTTTTTTTTTTAAATAATAATAATTTGAAGGTCTTTCAAATAGAAGGATGGCTATAATCTCTCCATCTCAATGAACAAATAAAAAGCCCTTTCCTTTTTCTACTCGGATGAGAACCACTGAAAAAATTACTTGAGGATCATAGAAATAAAAATCAACTGAGGCTTTTCCTCTTTTAAGAATGGGGTACAAGCATAAACTCTACTTTTGAAATTAAGAAAATGAAATGGAACAGTAAATCCAAAAATAAGCTACATACATTTTTCTAACGTTGTTGGGAGATCAGTGGTTTAGATATGAGAAGATTCCCATATAGCGAATCTCTGGGAACAGACTTAAAATTTTGGCTGTTTTTGATGGAAGTTTTTCTAAAATGTATTACACATTTACTGTCTCCTTAAAATGGACTAAATTTAATCTTAAGTTATTGGGGTTTAGTATAGAGAACAACTGTTATTGTTCTGGGCCTTATTATATAATAGTTTCTGTTTTTTATTTTTCCCAAAACAACTGAAATGGTATGATATTTTATCATTTAAAATTTATTCTGAGGCGATTGTGCTTTTTATTCTTGAATCTAGTTTTAATAGTATTTCCAACTTTTTGGTTAGATTTCTTTGCTTTCTTGCAAACTTTGAGGATGCTACCTTCTAATTAGTTGTTTCTAATTTATTTTCTGTGTAGAAACTAAGTAATACTTGACACACTTGACTGTAAAATGTAATAAATAAGTTCTGCGTCTTCTATGGAATAAAGTACATGGGCTTTAGGTAGTTTTTTCTTTCTTCTCCCTCTCCCTCCTTTTAAGATGCATATTTTGGCTTTGTAGACTTTAATGTTGAGGTTGCCTGGTTCTTACTCTGAACAATTGAGATGATGTTGTATTAATATGTTTTGTTTGGTAAAGTGAGGCAGAGTAGAATGGAGAGAGGAAACTGATGAATAACCAGAAAGACACAACAAATAAAATGCACACTCATTTGGTTGTAGATAGAT
This sequence comes from Propithecus coquereli, assembly GCF_000956105.1. Taxonomy (NCBI): domain Eukaryota; kingdom Metazoa; phylum Chordata; class Mammalia; order Primates; family Indriidae; genus Propithecus; species Propithecus coquereli. The sequence goes on along the minus strand of NW_012151618.1, from coordinate 7,444,784 downwards.
TATATCCTAGATCTGAATCATGAGTATTCTAGTATCATACTAATATGCTAGATTATCAATTTTAAACATACTCTAAAATGTCCAATTGTAATATTCTCTACAGCAATGGAAATTGTAAATTAAGAAAAGGTATTCTATTTAAAGGAAAATTGGGGAAAGGTAGATGGCAGACTCCTGATACTGTTTGTTTTTAGTTTGCAGTAAGTAGCTATCTTACAGTAACTGTGTTACAGTTTTGGTGATATTTTGGTTTGTATAAAGTTTTATAATGGTTAGAAAAATTTTGCTAAAGTTGGGAGTATATTTTTCGAAGGGCCTACCTTAAAATATAGTCTATTTGGAGTACCAAAAATGTAGTTTGTGTATGTGATGAGGCTTGGGCAGGGCAAGGGCAGTCATTGGCCATCGCTGCTAGCACAAAGTTTCAATGAGAGGCCTATGTGACCAGTAATTGGGGGAGATAAATCATAAATAGGAAAGACTGTGAACAGAGAAACATGTAGTGTATTCATATCTGAGCCCCAAGCCCAAAATCACAGGAGCAGGTACTCTAAATTATAGGAATTGATTTGCATTTGGTTTTCTTTTCACTTGGGAAGCTGTATGTGACAAGCTGGGTTAAAGAGCCCCAGTTTGTTTTTTTCTTAAATTTTTTAAAGGAGGAATTGATTTATTTAATGATTGTTAATGATTCTTCCAAGCAGCTCTAAAAAAAATCTCATTCTGAATAAAAATCTAGCAGTGGTAATTCTAACTAGTCCAGCCGTCAAGTCTTTTTTTTTTTTTTTTTAATGAGGCAAAGTCTTGCTCTGTTGCCCTGGGTAGAGTGCAGTGGTGTCATTGTAGCTCACTGCAACCTCAAACTCCTGGGCTTAAGTGATCCTCCTTGCCTCAGCCTCCCAAGTAGCCTCCCAAGTAGGCATGTGCTACCACGTCTGGCTAATTTTTCTATTTTTTGTAGAGATGGGGTCTTGCCCTTGCTCAGGCTGGTCTCGAACTCCTGGCCTGAAGCAATCCTCCTGCCTTGGCCTCCCAGAGTGCTAGGATTACAGGAGTGAACCACAAGCACCCAGCCCCAGCTGTCCATTTTTATACTAGGAAAAGGGAAGCAATGTTAAGGATAAGTGGAAAAACTGTAGTAAATTGTAGTAAATCCTAGTAGTTGGATTCCTGCAAGGGCAGTAATGTTGCCATCCAGCAGTGTGAAGGCTTTGCCTTATTATTAGTAGGGATAGTCTGCTTATGATGGGGTAATGTCACGATAAACTCATTGTAAAGTCCAAAGATCATAAGTTGAATTATCATAAGTTGGTTACAATATGTACAATCCAACTGTGAAATTTCAGCTAAACAGTATTAGATGTGTACAGTGAGAACATTGCTGTTCAGTCACTATGGTTTATTGTATCTATGACTGGAAGAAGTCTTGAAGCCACAGTGTTGAGTAAGAAGAAAAGTAAAAAATACTGAGTTTGTCAGAGTAGATGAAATGCCAAGATATAAAAAGGTAGTTCCAAGTATGTACTGTAGTTGCAGCGAAGTAAGGATTTGTTAAGCTGGAGGGAAATCAACAAGCTGGGGAAGGCTTTTTGAGGTAGAGGAGAATGGCAAATAGTCTAGTAAGATGCTTACAGAATATTTGGTCTGCAGTGCGTAGTCCGTGGCAGAAGATAAGGAGAAATCCTAACTGGACCATGATAACCAGGACTCCTACTCACATTCTAGGCCATGATATCTATGAGATAGAATATTATGGAGTGTTGGTTGGAGTCCATGTTGAAAAATTGGGATATGATACAATAAGGAATAAATTAGCTGCTTGATGAATTGGGTGATTGAATTTTGGATTAGAATGGTGGTTATAAAAATAAGGATAGAACAAGAAATGACATGGAAGAAAAACTGGTACAACTTGGCAAATGTTTAAGATGAAGCTAACAAAATTTATTTTAATTTTAATTTTTTTCTTTCTTCATGCTACTTCGTCTAAGAGAAGCCAACAAAATTTATGGAGCGCTCACTCTGTTGAACTGAGATCTTAGGGGCTGTTACATTGGAGAGAGTATGGTTTCATGAAACTTTGAAGACTTCAGTCTTTGAATTTGAAAATGTCCGAGATTTTGAGTCTAGATAGAAGGTTACAGATTGAAATGGGTGTCAGAGTCTGAAATTTTATCGTACTTGCATGCTGATACTTGGGGACTGGTTAAAACTTTGCACAGACCTTCAATAAGCTGTGGCTAGTTATTTGCACAGCAATGGACTAGATAGTTGGGTTATAGAAGTTTAGTGAATTTGGAGGGAGATATTAGGTTTAAAGATATACTAACAAGTTTTTTTTTTTTAAGTTATAATTTGGCTCCTCACTTCAAGATTATATGTGAATTGTGAACTTCCTATTTCAGATACAATTGGGGAAAATAACGTGATATTTGCATTTTAGGCAAATGTGCATATACGATTTGTGGAGCAGAATTTTCCTTCCATTTATCTTTGCTTGCATTGATGATGGCAGCACACACAGACACACACACACAGACACACACTTTTGAACTTTGAACTTTGGATTTCACTTTCAAAAAAATACTGATAGAATCCTATACATATGAATTGATGGGTTATTAATTTGCTACCCCTTTTTCTAGGAATTAAATGGGATAGTTTGCAAAAGTGCTACAGAGACTTTAAAGTGCTATACAAATATTATCGAAATCAAGTGTTTCTAGGCCTACTTTCATTTGGAATCCATTAGTTACAAAATACAGATGGATAAAATCTATTTTTAGTAGTTAAAATATTAGAACATCATTACCAAACATTAGAAAATAGAATTGAAGAAAATCTATAATTCCTCCACCAACACAATTTTATCACTTTTTAATATTAATCATTTAGTCTTTTAAAATGCCTGTTTTTATGAATTTATATCATAGTATTTATACAGTTTTGTATCCTTTTAAAAATTAATGTGTAGTTAAAATGTACATGTGAAGCAGATACTGAGAT
>NW_012151618.1:7435755-7437863 GCF_000956105.1 Propithecus coquereli | reverse complement strand
TTTTTTTTGAGACAGTGTTGCTGTGGTGCCGGGGCTAGAGTGCTGTGGCGTCAGCCTAGCTCACAGCAACCTCAAACTCCTGGGCTCAGGCAATCCTACTGCTTCAGCCTCCCAAGTAGCTGGGACTACAGGCATGCGCTACCATGCCCGGCTAATTTTTTCGTATATATTTTTAGTTGTCCAGCCAATTTCTTTCTATTTTTAGTAGAGATGGAGTCTGGCTCTTGCTCAGGCTGGTCTTGAACTTCTGACCTTGAGCGATCCTCCCACCTTGGCCCCTCAGAGTGCTAGGATTACAGGTGTGAGCCACTGTGCCTTGCCTATCACCCAGGTAGAATGCAGTGGCATCATCATAGCTCACTGCAACCTCCAACTTCTCAAGTGATCCTCAGCCTCCTAAGTAGTGGGGACTACAGACATGTGCCACCATACCCACCTAATTTTTAAATTTTTTGTGGAGATAGGGTCTTGCTATGTTACTTAGGCTGGTCTCAAACTGCTAGACTCAACAGTCGTCCTACCTTGGCTTCTCAAAGTGTTAGGGTTACAGGCATAAGCCACTACACCAAGCCTTCCTCTCTTTTTAATATATATTCTTCTTTTTCTCTGAATCATTTGGAAGTAAGTTGTACCCCTAAATACTTCAGTATGCATACATATCATAAGAGGAAAAAGTTGTCCTACATAACTAAGATTTTTTTCTTGAGCATGGAGATGTCTCATAGGGCTTGTAAATACTAGGCACCATGTGAATGTAGTATATGCTTTGAGAAGGCCAGATTTCTGGGAAATACAACTGAAGACAGGAAAGTAAAATGGCCAGGTGCAGTGGCTCATGCCTGTAATCCTAGCACTTTGGGAGGCCGAGGCAGGAGGATCACTTGAGCCCAAGAGTTCCAGGCTTCAGTGAACTGTGATCATGCCACTCTAGCCTGGGTAACAGAGCAAGATCCTGTCTCTAAAAAAAAAAAAAAAAAAATTCACACCTCTAATCTTGCCATTCACTTCCACGAATTGAGAACCACCTGTACTTCCACAAAAAAAAAAAAAAAAAAAATTAAAATGCTGTTGGTATGATCTTCTGTGTAGGCAAAATAAAGTAACAGAAGAGAAAAGAGATGACATTGACAGAATAACTATGCTGCAGGGTGGAGCTATTTTATGTACAAGCAATGGCACAATAACATAGCTTTGAGTTTATCTAATCCTTGTGGTTTCTTTTGATAAAGATGTTAATAAGAATGAGCCTGGCTTAAGAAGAATATGTTAAAGTAGGGGGAAAATAAATAATGATCAAATGGAAATATATTTAGCAAGATATTCAATTATCCAGAAACTTTCTTTAGTGGGAGCTGTCATTTTCCATTGATGTCAGATTACTATTATAACATCATATTGTACTCTAGGTTAAATGTATTTTATTTTCATCATTGTCAGGTAACACCTATTTTATCATTAAGGTCTTTACATGAGAACACCTTTTGTGAATACAGTTCGTCCTCTGTATCTGTGGGTTTTGTATCCATGGATTCAACCAACCATGGATCTAAAATCTTCAAAAAATTAAATTCTGTCTCTACTGAACATGGACAGACTTTTTTCTTGTCATCATTCTCTAAACAATACACTGTAACAACTATTTACATTATATCAGGTATTATAAGTAATCTAGAAATAATTTTAAGTATGCAGGAGGATATGCATAGGTTGTATGCAAATACTGTGCTATTTTATATCAGAGACTTGAGAATCCACGGATTTTGGTATTTGTGGGAGGTCCTTGAACCAGTCTCCCATAGATACAGAGGGACAGCTGTATTCAATTCTTTATCAGAAGGGATAACAGGAATCAGGATTGGCTTTGAGTACTATGAGTCCTTCCCTGTTGTTCATTTTATCCTGCATGGATAGTATATCAGATGATAAAAGCTCTAGGTCTGTTTTCAGGGCCAAACCCAGAACACTAGTTTCTTTTCTTTTTTCTTTTGAGACAGAGTCTCCCTCTATTGCCCGGGCTAGAGTGCTGTGGCATCAGCCTAGCTCACAGCAACCTCAAACTCCTGGGCTCTTTGAGGTTGCTGTGAGCTAAGATGACGCCACAGCACTCT
>NW_012151618.1:7432358-7435705 GCF_000956105.1 Propithecus coquereli | reverse complement strand
AGGCTGGTCTTGAACTCTCCTGACAAGCAATCTTCCTGCTTTGGCCTCTCAAAGTGTATGGATTATGGGTGTGAGTGACTAGGCTTGGCCAGGAATTATTATTAAGACCACAGAATTGTTAAATACATTGCTTGGTAAATGGACTGAACTTCTGGATACATGTTACAACCATTTTCATTCAGTGGAAATTGTATTCTAGTGAAGTAGCATTTGTAGTACTGGCTGTTAGCTGTATTATGGAAATAGCCTCATTATATAAAACTGAATATCATAATGATTTTTGTTAAGATTGGAATATTCCTGTTGTAAAATTAGTAAGTGACACCCCTCATTAGTACAGTATATTATCAGAACCCACAAGTATGTAATGATAAGGGTTAGGTATTCTAATCCAGCATAATGGAGTGGACAGTTTCATTGCCAGCTTTGGAGATAGGTTGTCATTCACTTTTATAAATTGATTCAGCAATCAGAATTTAATGTTATAATTATCCTGGTAACCTGTAAAATTCAATTTTCCCCATTCAGTAGCAGGAATTTCCTAGGAATTCCCGGATCTTTAGGAACAGTAGACCATTTAGTATGGAGGAGCCCCCTTTTTCTTTGGGTTTAGAACAAGCTCTAGAACAGTGGTTCTCAACCACGAGGCAGAAGCAGATGTTTTGGGTATGATATGGGAAAAGGGTGAGGTAATGAGAGTGGATTTGAGTTGAAATGCAGGGTATGAGGTAAATGTTGGCAACAGTGGGGTGGTTGCTGGAGCCTTTGTGTGTGTGAGTGTGTGAGTGTGAGTAATGTAGGTAGGTTGAAAGCCATATTCCTGTACTGGATTTGTGTCTGTACTTATTAGAAATTATATAAAAGAGTTCAAATCAGCATAGAAATCTCCATTAAATATACAGTTATATTTTTGGATTTTTAAATTGTATTTTATAAGTTAGTGGTAGTTTTAATACATTCAGTAGATTTTAATCCTTCATGTTTTGTGCCCTTTGTGTATAAGTTATAAAAGAGCTACTTTAATTTCTGAGCCAGTTAGCGTTATTATTTTTACTTCTTAGAGACTAGCCTATTTCAAAAAGTGGGTGTGTTGAAATATGCTTTTAATTGTAGATATATACCCTCCTATCTTGAACTTTCACTTGTAACTGTTAGGTATAGATGTTTGCTTCTAGAAGATGATTTGACTAGTTTCTAGTGAAGAAATGGATACTGTCTTAGGTTTGAAGTCACACTGTAGAAGTAGCTTTTCCAAGAGTATATTAAAGGCATATAAGTATACTGCTGAAATTCGAGTACATTATAGTTCATGGAAGCATATCTTTGCCATATAGGAGTGCAGTTTTGTTTGTGGTGTTTAGTGCTTCAAGATCAGAGTGAATATATATCAAATATAAGAAGCATTGGTCAACACAGTATGATACCTAAAATGCAGTTGATTACTCAAGTAGGAAGGAAACATACTTTTATGTTAGGGAAAAATGCTCTCGGTACCAATTTTGAAATTATACAAGTGAAAAGTCTGTTGAAAACAACTTGATTACAAGTAATTTTTTTTTAGGAATGGAAATGTGCCAGCCTTAGCTTATTCGTCCGTATCCTCTCATTTATTGTAATTGAGTTTTTCTGTAAATAGGAAGATCTGTAATATCAAAACATTTTTGTGGATTTTCTTCTCCTATTCTTGAGATTGTAGAATCAACTTTTTTTGATATAGTTAGAAAAAAAGCTGTTTGTTTGTTTTATGATATCGCTGTCTCACACAAAGATGGCGATGTTGAACCCACCATCAGTAAAATATACTCTGCTTGTTTTTCCCCCTGATGTTAATGAAAATTTCAGTTTGTGTTTTTTGCCGTATTATTTTTAATTTAGATTGGAACAGAAAGTTGTAAGTTTTGGATTCAAGAATTGGGAAGGAAGCTTTTGCTTAGAAGTGTTCCTGGGAAGTAAGATGCTACCTACTGGTGAAATATGGAAAGTAATCATAATGGCTAGCATTTATTGGAGTACTTATTATGTGCCTGGCATTGTTCTTAGATCATTTTGTGAATTATGTATTAACTTAATCTTTGCAACGTCTCTATAAGATAGGTTCTGTTATTCTCATTTTACAAATGAGGGAGCAGGAGCAGGAAAGGTTACTTATCCAAGGTCAGAAAAGTCAAATATTTGGCACACCAAAAGCCCTGACTGAAGCATTATACAAGATATTTGGGTAATAAAACCCCCATAAATAATATTTTGAAATAAAAAATACTATATCTCACCTCAAAAAAAAAAGTCAAATATTTCTCAATTGGGAGAAGCCAGGATTTGAATACAGTCAGTGTGGCATGAGAATTCCTACTCCTTTTTTTTCTTTTTAAGTTACTCTGAGACTACAGAATCCCTGCTTTTAAACACTATACTGTCTTTAAGAAGCATACCTCATGCTTTAAAAAGTGTTACATAGAAGAATTATTTATTGTTCTTGGATCTTGCCTTTGCCTGTAGATTGGCTCATATTACCATCAAAGCATAATTTAGGGTCTTTGTACTTATAATATTTGAGCCATTTGCTCTTTTAGTCAAGTTCTTTACTGTGTTTTTTTTTTTTTTTTTTTTGCCTCTTTTCTTGGTTTTTTTTTTTTTTTTTTTTTTGTGATGTGAAAAGTTGTTTATAATTAAGGGGAATAAAGCACCTTAGAGAAAGAACATTATGCCGCAAAGCCATTTCTGTTTTGTCATGGATAAACTTACATACATATGTATTCATTTTTAAAAGCTTGAGGCCAGACACCAAGTCTCTGGGTGGTGAGTTAACAGGTTATGTGTTTCTACAATACACTTCTGTAATCAGGAAAAAAAAATTTTTTTAAAGGCAGATTACCTTTAATAAATACTGGTATCTTGGTGACTTTGAGAAAAGTTACAGGAAATGAAAATACTATTCTTAAATTGTGAAGAAAGAGAGCCCTCCTAAGCTCTCCCGTGGCAAGGAGACCAAGTTATGTTTTTTCTACTTCTTAGAACCTGTTGGTCATTTTCTACTACTCTTACGTGGGGGTAATTTTTCGGTATTTAGCTATTTTTACCAAATTTTTTTTAATTAAAGAAATTATTTTCTCCATTTCATAGATCCAGTCTAGTTATTCTTCTGCCAATTTTATATCTATGCAGTTGCTTGATACACTGTTTTTTTCCTCAACTTTTTATCTTAAACATTTTTATACTTTTCTTAAAGGTTGAAAGTATACATAGTACAATTAACATGTATATGCCTTTCACCTAAATTTATTAATGGTTGTCTTTGGCACGTTTGATTTATCTCCCTCTCTCTCTTTTTTTTTTTTTTAAAAGTGGAT
>NW_012151618.1:7422309-7422872 GCF_000956105.1 Propithecus coquereli | reverse complement strand
GCAATATGGAGATACCTTAAAGAGATACAAGTAGAACTACCATTTGATCCAGCAATCCCATTACTGGACATCTACCCAAAAGAACAAAAGACACTCTATAAAAAAGACACCTGCACCCGAATGTTTATAGCAGCACAATTCACAATTGCAAAAATGTGGAAGCAACCCAAGTGCCCATCAATACATGAGTGAATTAATAAAATGTGGTATATGTATACCATGGAGTACTATTCAGCTTTAAGAAACAATGGTGATATGACACCTCTTGTATTCTCCTGGATAGAGCTGGAATGCATTCTACTAAGTGAAGTATCCCAAGAATGGAAAAATAAGCATTACATGTACTCACCAGCAAATTGATTTCATTGATCAACACCTAAGTGCACATATAAGAATAACATTTATTGGGTGTCAGGCAGGTGGGAGGAGGAAGGAGGGGATGGGTATATGCATACATAACAAGTGCAATGTGCACCATCTGGGGGATGGACATGCTTAAAGCTCTGACTTGGGTGGGGAGGAGGGGTAAGGGAAACATATGTAACCTAAACATCTGTACCCCC
>NW_012151618.1:7420356-7422259 GCF_000956105.1 Propithecus coquereli | reverse complement strand
AAAAAAAAAAAAAAAAACTCCTGGGCTCAAGCAATCCTACTGCCTCAGCCTCCCAAGTAGCTGGGACTACAGGCATGCGCCACCCTGCCTGGCTAATTATATATCCAGCTAATTTTGTCCAGCTAATTTTTTAGTAGAGATGAGGTCTTGCTCTTGCTCAGGCTGGTCTTGAACTCTTGAGCTCAAATGATCCGTCCACCTCGGCCTCCCAGAGTGCTAGAATTACAGGTGTGAGCCACCACGCATGGCCACTAGTTTCTTTTTGTTGTTATTGTTGTTTTGTTTTTTATTCCTAGACTTGTAGGCTGTGTTTCCTTTTGTAGAAATCTATCTGGTGTATATAAAGGATTTAAGTTAGAGGAAGAAAATTGGCTATTTTATGGGGTACAAATCACATGTTAATTTAAATGTCAGCAAACCTTTGGAAGAAGTAGTTTGTGTGCTTGTACTTACCTATTAGTAGCTTTAAATAACCCCTAATATCGTGATGACCCCCATATTTGTATCTCTAGCTCAGACCTCTCCCTTCAATTCTAGACTCTTGTATCCCAGCTACCTGCTTGACATCTCCAGTTAGATGTCTAATGGGCTTAAGATGTCTCAGACCAAAACCTCTGATTCCCCCTGCCTCTAACCTTTTCACCTGTAGTCTCTCCTGTCTCAGTAAACGGTAGCTTCATTTTTTGGGTGCTCAGGACAGAAACTTTGAATCATTTTTGATTCCTCTCTTACTTTCACACCATGCATGCAAGAAATCTTGTGCAGCAAATCTTGTCAGCTCCTCCATCAAAGTAGATGCAGATTTTTGACTACTTATTACTAGCTCCACTGCTATTACCCAACATCCATCTTTTTGATTACTGTCAGACCTGCTAACCCTTCTCCCTTCTTCTCTTGTCCCTTTCCCATCTCTTCTAAATGTAGCAGTCATTGTGATTGACTTTAAAATGGAATGGAACTTCCATTTTTGTTAGTATATTCATTTTGTTCATTGAGTATATTTATATGCCCTGTGAATTAAAAAATTAGGTAGGTTGAATGCATTAGAATTTTCTCTACAAAAACTAAGTTGTTTTCTTCAACCCTTACATATTCCAGTTTTTTAAAAAATGCTATTTTTGAAGCATTTATCAGTTGGTCACTGTGATAATTAACCTAAAAGGGGAAATGTGGAGTATCTTCATGGTTATCTGATTATACCCAATAAAACTTACAAACTTTACTATGTTATTAAGAATAAAGTTTTAAAAATTAATTTTCATTTTGGGATAAATTTAGAATTACAGAATGTTAGAGCTAGAAGGAAGTTTTGTAGTCTTTGGGTGGGTCAATTAACCTCTCTGTGCCTCATCTTAAGATTAATTATACTTGTCCTAAAGGGTCGTTGTGAGGGTTAAATGAACAATATATTTATTTATTAGCGTAGCCATAATTTATTGAATTCTTACATAGTATATGCTATCCACTATTCTAAGCACTTTGTGTATTAACTTATTTAATCCATATAACAACACTGTTAGACATAGGTATTGCTATCTCTCCCATTTTACAGATGGGGAAGCAGGCATAGAGAAGTAGGTAACTTGTCAAAGATCATTCAAAGCTGGGATTCTGATCCATGAGATTTAGTTCTACTTATAAATAAGATAATGTTTACAAAACTATTGAAGCATAAAGTAAAATGTGTTGATCACTAAAACTTAGATGCAACAGTAATTTGAGGGTTATAAGTCTGTCCAGAAAGTTGTGAAAAATGGTGATGAAAACTGCATGGGTAATTGCACACATATCTGAAATGCTCTTATGGCATCAGTAGAAAAATTTTTTCGCCCTTAATTTGGTGAATAGATCTCTAATAATGTTTTTAAAAAAATTATACTTCGTGAATGCTAAGCCTACTGGA
>NW_012151618.1:7407666-7419248 GCF_000956105.1 Propithecus coquereli | reverse complement strand
AAAAAAATTATACTTCGTGAATGCTAAGCCTACTGGAAATTCTGATACTTGGAATGAGTATGATAGGATCACATGTTTTCTGTTGATTTGTTTATGTCTTTCTTATCAGCAAGGTATAGGCTGCTTTCTTTTTTCTTTTCTTTTTTTCAGTTTGTCCAAGTGAAACCCATGCTTTCTTTATAAATACAAATGAGAATAGAAATTTCCCTGGAACATTTAGTGAATTCATTAATTATTTATATTAATATTTATTGAGCACCTGTTTTATATCTGACTCTGTTCTAGGTGCTAAGGGTACATCAGTGAACAAAACAAAGCTCATGTTCTCATGGAGCATTTGTATTTTAGTCGTGGAGGGATAGATGTCAGAAACTGAAGAAAAGTAAAGTAGGGTATTAGAATGAGAATGACTGGGACATGTGCTTTTAGGTAGAGTGATCAGGGACAACTTTTGAAGAAATTGAGTAGATATTTGAATGAAGTGTGACAGTCAATCTTGTTTTAGGGGAAGATGTTGCAGACAGAGGGACAATATAGTACATAGAGTAAGGGAAAAGTGGTAGAAGATAAGAGAGATGGGAGTAGGGTGGGAAAATGCAGCCCCCATAAGGATCACGTTCAGCCTTCTAAACTGTGATTTGGGAAATCTTTGGAAGGTTTTGAGTAGAAGAGTGACATGATATGCTTTTCTTTCAACAGCATTACTCTGGCTGCTGCGTAAAGATGAGACTGAAGGCCAGTCATTTGTCATGGTTTTTGACTGTCTAGGACCTTTTTCTTTTTTTTTTCTTTTCTCCCTTCTTGATCTCAGCTTAACTATGTCTAGCACCTTTTGAACCTTGCTGTGTTGGGCACATTTTTAGCCTTTATGAATTCCATCTCCCTAATTCAAATTTTCAGCCTTTCATTTGCAGCTAGGACACAGGCATATAAACCATTCTTCTGAACTAGGCACTCTAATCAGAAGCATCAGTGGAGACTTGAATTCTGAACTGAGCAGACATGTTTGCTTGCTGAAGTTTTGGCAATAGTGTGCCTCTTTCAGACATTATGACAGTTTTCCCCTTATTGTTTTAAGTTTATGACACAAAAGTGGCATTGGAAAGGTAAGGCAGTGTTGGCGTTTTTCACATATTTTGGGGGTAATTATGGTGTATACTGCTGGCTTTTGGGGATACCTAGGTAGTCTTGAGGAAGATAAAAGTTGAGGGGGTAATAGTATTATTGTCTAGTAATAGAATGTTACTTCAAGTAACAGAATATTGCATGGGCAGTTTGGGAATTGAATAAGATCACATTGGAGATTGCTTTAGTATTTATGGAAGAATCTAGATTTTGGGTCAGTTTCCTGTGTAGGATTTGCATGTTAATTTGCAAGGAACACAAAATCTTGTATTTCTATTTGAGTTCGGTGTTTCTTTGTCTGATTCATGATTTCTCTTGGTTTGAGCTTGATATTACATAATAGAAGCAATGATATTAGTACCAGGTCATACGTATTTATAGACTGATAGAACTTGAACTAGGAGAGTCTAGCAAGTAACAAGAATTAGGACTAGTGATTAGGAATTGGAGTAGACACTTAGGTAGCTTGGAACTAGGAAATCAGGAAGATCTGTGACAAGGAAAAATCAGATTCAAACATGAATGGATCAGAGGCCAAGCTCTGTTCAGATAGAGATGGGTGAATATTTAACATCTTTTGGTGAGATTGTTTGATAAAGCTGTGTTCTGTCTTTACTTTTTGAGCTATTCATTGGTTACCAAAGTGTTGGAACAAACCTGAGTTGAATAGGTCCAGACTCTGCATGTGGGAACAGGCAATTTTGTGGTGTCTGACTGAGGTAAGCAGTGTAAGGATTGGAGATTAGCCAGGGCTCCTGTGGAGTAAACTATGCCAATTTCAATCACTAGCTGTGGAAATCAAGGGTAAACATACATATTTTTTGGTCTATAAAAAGTACATTCTTCTTTAGTATTTCATTACATGTTTTTCCACATCCTAGAGGTGATGTCAGTTTAGTTTTTGAAAGGTCTTTACCATGTGCAAAAATTACCATAATTTGATTTTTTTTTTTGCGGTTTTTTACAGTCGCATCAGAAACGTGATGAGACACCTTGTTTATGACGAGGGTAATAGAATTGTAGATTATTGGGAAATCATTGAAACCAAAATTGCCTTCTTGGCACTGCTTCTCATTTGCTGTGCGACCTTGGGTTTGTTTTATATCTCTCAAACTTCAATTTTCTTTAAAATGGGCTAATAGTTTTTACTTTATAGGTCTGTTGGGTGGATTAAATTAAAAAATTGTAGAGCAATACAGAGCCTGGCAGATAGTAAGAGCTTGACAAATTTTAGTTATCTTACATCCAATTCATAAATATTATCATTTATCTAATCAGGATAAACTGACTAGAAGTTTATCTAGTCAGGGTATTTTTCTCTATATAGTAAGCTATCAGGGTACATTTAAGAAAATTGGAAAACTTTTAAAAATAAAATAAGCATATATAATTTAGGATTTTTAATTGTCCTCTTTATCCCCCCATTATAGCAGCAATAGGATTTTTCCCTTTAAGGATGTAAAATGTGAAGCTTTTTTAAAAAACATTTTTTAATGTATTTTAGCCAGATTTTCATGTGAATTTTAAAATACTAGATTTCTAAAATAGGAATGGGAAGAAACAGCCTTAGCATCATATTTTGACTATATTATACAATGAAAATTAAAGGTTTTTTTTTTTTTTTTGAGACAGAGTCTTACTCTGTTGCCTGGGCGAGTGCCATGGCATCAGCCTAGCTTACAGCAACCTCAAACTCCTGGGCTCAAGCAATCCTCCTGCCTCAGTCTCCTGAGTAGCTGGAACTACAGGTGTTCACCACCACGCCCAGCTAATTTTTTTCTATTTTTAGTAGAGACGTGGTCTCACTCTTGATCTGGTTGGTCTTGAATTCCTGAGCTCAAGCTATCCTCCTCCCTCGGCCTCCCAGAGTGCTAGGATTACAGATGTGAGTCACCACACCCAGCCAAGATATTCTTATTAAAATCAGGAACAAAGTAAAAATTCCATCACTCAGTGTTGTTTATCATGGTTTGGTAGGCCTAGTTAGTATAGTAAGTTTTCAAAGAAAGATAAATATTTTTAGGATTTTGCATTCAAAATCGAGGGGTTCATGAATCCCCTGTAGAGGCTGTGCAGTCCTCCTTCAGTGTCTGTGGGGATTGGATCCTAGTACTTGCATATAATTTACAAATATCCTCCTGTATGCTTTACATCATTTCTAGATTACTTATAATATCTAACGCAATGCCTACACATACTTCATTGGGTGAATTCAACATAGTCCTCAGTGTGAGGCAAATTCAAATTTTGTCTTTTAGAGCTTTGTGGAATTTCCCCCTCCCCCAAATATTTGGAATCTGTAGTTGGTTCATTTTTTTCCTTCCTTCCTTCCTTCCTTCCTTCCTTCCTTCCTTCCTTCCTTCCTTCCTTCCTTCCTTCCTCTCTCTCTCTCTCTCTCCCCCCTCCCTCTCCCTCTCTCCTTTCTTTCAAAAAGGCAGTCCCCAGATCTGTTCCGTTCAAACACTGTTGAAGCAAGATACAGAACCACGAGACTGCCCAATGTGCTGCCTCTAGTTGGTTCAATCCATAGATGCAGAACCTATGGATACTGAGAATTGACTGTATTAGGGTTCTTCAGAGAGACACAAATAATAGGGTATACATACATAAGTGTGTGTGTATGTGTATATAGATAGATAGATATATGAGAGGTGATTTATTAGGGGAACTGGCTTGTGGGATTATGGAGACTATAAGATGTCCCACAGTAGTCTGTCTGCAAGCTGGAGCTACTGGGATGCTGGTAGCATGGCTTGATCCAAATCTTAAGGTCTGAGAACCAGGGGAGCCAGCCTGACAACCTGGGGGCAGGGGCTGCTGGAATGAGCCTGGAGTTCTGCTGTCCAACGGTAGGAGAAGGGTGTCCCAGCTCCAGGCATGGAGATGGAGAGGAAAAGGGGAAGAAGGGGAGGGATAGAGAGAGAGAGAGAATGAATTTGCCTTTTTATTCTGTCCTGGTCTCCAGTGGATCTTCCCTACTCAGTCTACGTACTCACACACCAATCTCCTCTGTAAACACCCTTAGAAACACACCCAGAAATAATGCTTTACCTGCTCTCTAGGTATTCCTTAATTCAGTCAAGTTGACACCTAAAATTAACTATCACAGAGGTCCATGGATCTCAGGTTAATATTCCTATTGTAGAGGAAAAAATAAGGTGGGTTCTAAGTAGTCAACACTAATGAAACTAAGTGCTTAAGTGATTTCCCAAAGATTTGATACCTAGTCTGTAATATTTTGTAACGTTCGGTTTACTCAACTTGGCTGTTGTGTGAAAGCAGCAGTAGAAAATATGTAAATGAATGAGCATAGCAATGTTGCAAAAACAAGTGGCTGGCTGAAACTGGCCTTTGGATTATAGTTTGCCAACCCCTGTTCTACATTATTTGGGAACTTTTTCTACTCAGTACATTACCTGAGCTGTCAGTTGAGGTATTTTTTTGCTTAATGATAGCACCTGTGGTACATAGCCTTATTAATGTACTGTTAAATGCTTAGATTAAAGCAAGCATGCAGAAAAAAAGGGATACAAGTTGAATATCCCTTATCATAAATGCTTGGGACCAGAAGAGTTTCAGATTTTGGAAAATCTGAAATTTTGCATTATACTTACCAGTTAAGTAATCCTAATCTGAAAATCTAAAATCTGAAATGCTCCAGTGAGCATTTTTCAGTGTCTTGGTGCTCAAAATGTTTAAGATTTTAGAGCATTTCGGAATTTGGATTTTTGGTACTCAACCTTTATAGTTGCTGGCAGAAGTCAGGGAATTTTTGTATGAAGAAAAGTTGCAGTGCTTCTCAAAGTTGAATGTGCATACATATCACTCTGGGGTCAGGTGGGGCAAGGGGAGAACCTGAGTCACTTGAGGGATCAGTAGCTCTGGGAAGGAGTCTAAGATTCTACATTGCTAATTTTCCCCAGAGGTAGCTATGGTGCTAGTGCCTGAAACACAGTTTAAATAGCAAGGTTCTGTGTGTTCAGGAAAATGCAAAATGCTACACACAGAAAAGCATTTGATTGGCTAATGACTGAAACATCCATAAACACAAATTTCCAGTCTCAATGGTAATAATGAATGGACTTGTTATTTGAACACATGATGAGTAGTAGGTTTCCAGATTTTCTTTTAGCTTTTTAGCTTGAAGCTGGACCTTCCAGTCTTCTAAGAAGTTCTCGAAAATGGTCTTGTCAGTTGCTACTTTCTCAACTGATACTGTCCCTTGATGTTGGTTTCCCCTAGTGTTCTTTTGGTACCCGTAATCACTGGTTGTCATTTAATCTTTTATTTTCCTCATCTTATGGGAAATAGGATGTCCTATTAGCAAAATATAGTTATTTAGGAATATTGAATCATTACAGAGGATGCTTAATAGTTAATTGGAAGTGAGTAGAATGTTGATTCCATTTATTTAATGAGAAGATTGAGAAGATAAGTTGGAATATTTTAAATTGTCTTTTTAATCTTCATTTTTGATTCTGGACTTTTTTCTATTATGAAAAGTTTTATGACTTAGGGAAAAAGTAGAAAGAAGGGCCAAATACCCATATACTTACCACTTTTTTTTTAATTTTAATTTTTAGGTTTTTTTTTTTCTTTTTTTTAAATTTCTTTTGGTGCCATGACTTGGATACTAATACTTACCGTTTTGATTGAATGCTTTTATTTTTAAAAAAATCTAGTCAGCTTTATCGAGGTATAGTTTATATGCAATAAAATTCAACAGTTTTGAGTGTACAAATCTATGAATTTTGATCATTTCCTGGCCTTTTAAAAGGCTAAGGTCAAGTGTATGAATTTTGAGAAATATATTTACTTATATAACTACTACACATAATCATAACTTAGAACATCAATCCCAAAAGTTTCTTGTGCTGTTTGTAATCAATTCAAAATACTTTCTAATTTGCCTTTTAATTTCTTTTTTGACCCATGGGCTATTTAGAAGCATAAGTTACGAATATTTGGGGGTTTTCTTGGATATCTGTCATTGATTTAATTCTACTGTAGTCAGAAAACATACTCTAAGATTTCAGACTTTTAAAATTTATGGAAACATGCTTTGTGGCCTAGGATTAAGGTCTGTCTTGTTGAAAGTTCCATGTGCCCTTGAAAAGACTCTATATTCTGTCAATCAGGTCAAGTTCTTCGTGTCCAACTTTTCTATATCCCTGCTGATTTTTTTGTCTGCTTGTTCAGAAAGAAGTGTTATGATTTTCAACTCTAATTATAGATTTGTCTACTTCTTTCAATTTTATCAACTTTGTCTTCACATACTTTGAAGCTCTTTTATGTAGATACACATTTAGGATTGTGTTCTCTTGTTAAATTATGAAATGTCCCTTTTTAGCTCTCATAATATTTTTTAAGTTTACTTTTTCTGATATTACTATAGCCACTCCAGCTTTATTTGGGTTAATATTTGGATGGTATCTTTTTCTATCCTTTTTACTTTAACTTATCTTTATTTTTGTGTTTAAAGTGTCTGTTAGCATATATTTACTTTTTTTTAAATAACAAAAAGACAGTTTTTGCCTTTTAATTGTTATCATTTTCTTTTCTTTTTTTCCTTTTCTCTTCCTTTCTTTTCTTTTCCTTTCTTTTTCTCTTCCTCTCTCTTTCTTTCTCTCTCTTTCTTTCCATTAGAGATGAGGTCTCTTGCTATAAGGCATGATTGTAGTGCACTACAACCCTAAACTCGTTGGCTCAAGTGATTCTCTTGCCTCAGTCCTGGTAGCTGGAACTACTGTAGGTGTGTGCCACCATGCCTGGCTAATTTTTTTATTTTTTATTTTTGGTAGAGATGGGGTCTCGCTACTTTGCCCAGAGTGGTCTGGAACTCCTGGCCTCAAGCGATCCTTCTGCTTTGGCTTCCCAAAGTGCTGGGATTATAGGCGTAATCTAGTGCCTGGCCTAGATCATTTACTTTTAATGTAATTATTGATATGGCTCTATTTTAAACCACCATCTTACTATTTATTTTCTCTTCCATCTATTCTTAGTTCTCCCCCCTCCCCTTTTCCCTGCATTCTTTGGGATTAATTTACTTTTAAAAATTGATTTCATTTTATCTCTGCTTTTGGCTTATGTGATATACCTGTTTGTCAATTTTTTTAGAGGTTGTTCCTAGGGTATAAAATATACATCTATAACTTATAGTATACTGTTAAATATTAATAATATTATTCCACTTCATATAGAGTATAAGTACACTTCCATTTCTCTTCTCTTCTCCATTGTGCTGTTATTGTCATACATTTTAATTCATACGCGTCATAAATTTCACAGTAAATTGTGTTTTTTAAAGAGATTAAAAATGAGAAAAGAAATCCTTTTTATTTTCTTACATAGTCATCATTTCTGTCACTATTCTTTATGTCAATATAGATTTCCATCTGGTATCATTCCTTCTGCTTGAAAAACTTCCTTTAACATTTCTAGTAAGAGAAGTATCCTAGTGATGAGTTGTGAGCTCTGATCTTCAAAAATGGTTTCATTTAACCCTCTCCACCTTCATTTGTGAAAGATATTTTCACTGGGTGTAGAATCTTAGGTTGAGAAAGTTTTTGTTTTTGTTTAATTGTAGTACTTTGAACATGTTGCTGCATTATCTTCTACTTACATAAAGTGTGCTGTCATTTATATCTTTGTTCCTTTGTATGTAATGTGTCTTTTTTCCTGGTTCCTTTGGTGCTTTTGCACCCACAGCTGATTTTAAGATTTTTTGTTTTTGCTTCCTAGTTTTTAGTCATTAGCCTGTGATATGCCTTTATTTGAGGTGTTTGTGTATATATGTGTGTATATATTTATATAATAAATATTTTATGTTTATTCTCCTTGGGACTCGTTGAGCATCTTGGATCTGTAGATTTATAGTTACAGCTTTCACTTTTCCCCTATCATGTTTGTTTTCCTGTGTGTTCCTTAACCTAAGGAACATATTTATGATAGCTATTTTTACCTCCTTGTCTGCTTATTCCATCATCTCTATAATTTCTATTTCTAATGACTAATTTTTCTTTTAGTTATGGGAGAAAAATATACTTACATTTTCCTTCTTTACATGCATGGTAATTTTGACTGGATACAGGAATATTCTGAGTTTTAACATTTTTGAGTGTTTGATTTTATCTTTCCTTTAAACACGTTCAGACTTTTGGTGTACAGTTAATCTACTTGGAGTCAGTTAAGTACAATTTATTATTCAAATTTGGAAGATTGCCTTTAAGCTTTGTTAGGGTAGATCCAAAACAGCCTTTATATGGTTAATTTTACCCTACTAATAAAGGTGTTATTTTTCTGAGGGCTGTACCCAGCACAAGATCTCTCTTCTCTGGATGGTAGAAATATGAACACTTTCCGGTCCTTGCATGAGCTTCGAAGCTTGTCCTGCTTACTTCTTTCTTTCTCTCACATGCTCAGATCAGTACTCAGCCAAACACTTAATGGGACTCCATTTCAGGTTCTGTAGCTCTCTCTGTTCAGTTTCTTCCTTTTTGGTACTCTGTCCCACGATTCTAAATGCATGGCTTCCCTGAACCCAGATGTTTGTCTTGATTCAGTGACCGTCAGGCTCTGGGTTTCTCCTCCCTGCACTTTGGCCTAGAAGCCGCTTGTGGGCGATAAGTTGGGCCACTTGTTAGTAGAGCTCTCCCTATTTGGTTTTCTTTTCTTTTGTCCAGTTTTCTAAATGTTTATGTTGGTAGGTTAAATTCAGTCACTTTTACTCAGTCATAGCCTGAGTGGACACTGATTTAACATTTGCACCCTTTTTCTTTTCTACCCCCACCCCTAATCATCTTCAGTGTAAGTTATAGACATATCATTTTTACCCCTAAATACTTTAAAATGTATCTCCCCAAATTCAGGACATTCTCCTTCTGTATAACCACAGTATTCTTGTACTGAAGAAAATTAATAAGAATTTTTTTTTTTGTTGTTGAGATAGTCTCACTCTGTCACCCAGGCTGGAGTACACTGGTGCCATCATAGCTCACTGCAGCCTCAAACTTTCGGGCTCAAGCGATCCTCCTGCTTCAGTCGCCCAAAGTGCTAGAATTATAGGTGTGAGCCACCATGCCTAGCCAATAAGAATTTCTTAATGTCATTTGAGACTTATTCCAGTTTTCCCAGGATTTTTCCAGATGTTTCCTTCTCAATTGGATTCTTTTTCTGTTTTCCTTTTTTTGTTACTTTCATGTTTTTGCTGTAATATGCTTGTACAATGTTATGTTTGTGGTTATATGCCTCTTCTTTGACCAGATGTTCTTTTTGCTACTGCATAATTCGGGTGGCTTCTTTCTCTTCTGTCTCTGAGACTGGTGTATTTTTTCCCCCCCTCAACTCATAATTTGAAGGCTGATTATTTTGTTTTACTCATTTTTCTGCAGTCATGCGGCTATGATCATGTACAGTCTTTTTGAGAATTTCAGGGTTCTGTTCCCTTTTGAGATTTTAAAAATAAATTGTATGGTTCCTTTTATTTTTTTTTCTTCTCATCACATAAGAATTAGGAAAAATGGTATGGCTTCTAAGGGTTAGGATCAGCAAGCATCAGAAGTCCAGTGAGCTTTGCTTTTCCACATTTTCATTAAAATATTCTGTGTATTTCCTTGGCTGCCTGTTTAAAAGATTGCATCGTTAGATCATGCCCACTGTTGTATTAGTACACTGGCTCTCTTAAAAAAAGAAAGAAAGAAAGAGACAGAGAGAGAGAAAGAAAGAAAGAAACCCCCTGATTTGTAGTCTTTTCCAATTTCAGTGGTGTAAATACTCTGATTCAGGCAATCAACATGTCACAGATCATGAAGATGGGATGGTAACTGGCACTCATGAGCCTGTATCAGCCAGCTCCAGCACACACTGGTTATCTTTTTCTTGTTTGATTTCAGTCTTGAGGCTTGGTTCTGTTCTTTTCTTTTTGTGGGGGAGGGTAGGCTGCTCCCCCAACCCCCATTTCTCCCTTCATTTCATTAAGTAGAGGAGGAGAGAAATTGTGAATACTATTTCAGTATACTATCTTAATGTCAGTTTTTTTCAGATTACTGAGATCATATAACTACTGATTTTTAGGTATAATAAACACAAACATTCCTAGATCTTATGTAGAAGATGATAATTAGGTGGACTTGGTAACTATGTATCCCTGGGTATTGTTTTTAACTTTCCCAATTAAACCTTGTGAGTCATGTTCTGTCTCAGTTATAAAGATTCAGAAAATCATTAGGACCTTTGCCAGTGAAAGTGAACATTATGTTGCTTTATAAAATTCCTTCTTGTGTGGGACAGAGAAAAGATGACTTTGTTTAATAACTCTCATGATAGTGTTCCATCCATGTAAATAGTTGAGTTTTTGTCATGAGTGCTACACCAGAACAACAACAGTTATTGTTTTAAGTTATCATAAGTGACAAAATACTTTTATCTGGACTGTGACTTAAAAACTTGACTTTTTTGGTACTGAAAAAGGAGTGGAAGCACAGCTCTGCAAAGCTAAGCTTGTGCTGTGGCTACTCAGATTACTTAAAAGAAATCCAATTCAGTAACCTAATGGAAATCCTACATTTGATTTTCAAAATGAAAAGAATTACTCAGAAGTTCTCATACTATAGTTTCTCCACTCTTGATTTCTTCTCTTGATATGTTCTCTTATGTGGAGTATTTTTTTAAATCTAAATCTAAATTTGAAAATATTTTTAAAGGATTTGGAAAATGCATTGGTATAATATATTTTTTTATTATCAACCCTTTGGTCAATTTGCATACATTGGCATAATAATTTGATTCCATTATTTAGTCTTGATTTTCAAAAGTTCTACACTAGCCAGCTTTATTATCTCCTACACATTGGCTTCACTGTATTTTCTTTACTAGTTGTGAAGATAGTTTTGGACTCTATTCCTGTCACCTCTCTTGAGAGGAGTGCATTCAAGAGGAGGGTGAAGTAGCTCAATAATTATTTAAATAGTCCTTTTATTTTATCCTTTATGCTAAGCATTTTACATGCATTTAAGGTAGACATTGTTGTCTCCATTTTAACAATAACCCCTGAGATTTAAAAAAAGTTAAATGATTATGCAGCTCTTGTAGTCATCGCTAGGAAGTATCAGAATTCAAACCCAGTTTTGTTTTTATTCCTGAATTTATGGTCTCAGTATGTGTATATTGGTCTCAAAGGCAAGTGTGGGAGAAAAGAAAAAGGAGGAGGAGGGGGAAGAGATGAGGATGGAAAGTTTATTGAATCTTGCTGCATGGCAGGTACTTTCTTAATTGTTGCACATGGTTTGTATCATTTAATCTGTGTAGTAGGCCTCTTTTTTTTTCTTTTTGTGAGAAGGATTCTTGCTCTGTCACCCTGGCTAGAGTGCAGTGATACCATCATAGCTCACTGCAACCTGAAATTCCTGGGCTCAAGCCATCCTCCTGCCTCAGCCTCCTGAGTAGCTGGGACTACAGGC
>NW_012151618.1:7401806-7404940 GCF_000956105.1 Propithecus coquereli | reverse complement strand
AATCTTAGGTTTCAATACCCCTCTCTCAGTAACAGAACAAGTACGAAATAAGGATATAAAAGACTGGAACAGCACTCTTGACCAACTTGACCTGATGGACATTTATAAAATACTCACCAATAGGCGTAGAGATTGACATTTCTAGAATACTTACCTACAACAACAGAATACACATTCTTTTCAAGCGCACCTGAAACATTTGCAAAGATAGACCATATTCTGGGTCATACAAGATGTCTCAATGTATTTAAAAGTACTGTTGTCATACAGAGTATGTTCTTTGGCTGTAGAAGAATTAAATTAGAAGTCAGTAACAGAAATATAACTGAAAACATTTCAGTATTTGGACAGTTAGTAACAGATTTCTAAATAACACATGGATCAAAGAAGAAATCAAATGGGAAATTAGAAAATATTAATATGTTGAACAGAGTGAAAATGAAAACACAACAAAATTTGTGGAGTTCTGCTAAAGCAGTTCTCAGGGAACATTTATAGCATTAAACCACCTACGTGAGGGAAGGAGGAGGGTCTTAAATTGATGGCCTCACCTTATGGAACTGGAAACAGAAGAGCAAATTAAATCCAAAGTAAGCAGAAGGAAAGAATAAAGATCAACGTATAAATCAACAAAATAGAAACAGAAAAATAAGGAAGAAAAAAATCAGAGGAATTAAAAAGTGGCTCTTTGAGAAGATCAGTAAAATTGATAAATCTTTATCCTGATCAGGAACATAAGATATAGATAAGCTATATCAGGAATGAGAGAGATGACATCACTACAGATTCAAAAAATATAAAAAACATAAGGGAATATTATGAATAACTTTATTTCCAGAAATTCAACAACTTGGGTGAAATGGACAAATTCCTAGCACAGTTCACTCAAGAAGAAATAGAAAACCTGAATAGCTCTTTATCTATTTATGAAATTGAAATTGCATTTAAAAACCTTTCCCTAAAGAAAAATCCAGGCCAAGATGGCTTCACTGGTGAATTCTACTAAACACTGAAAAGAGGAATAATGCTAATTCTACATAAATTGATCCAGAAAATTGAAGAAGAGGTAGTACTTCTCTACATTTTTTGCCCTGCCACCGAAACTTGACAAAGGTAATACAAGAAAAGAAAACTCCAAACCAGTATCTCTCATGAACACACATAACAAAAATTATAAACAAAATTACAGCAAATTGAATCCAACAGTATGACCAAGTGGGGTTTATCTCAGGAATGCAAGGTTGTTCTAACATTCAAAAGTCAATCAGTTTAATTCACCATATTATTAAACTAAAAAGAAAAAACTATGTGATCATCTTAATAGATACAGTAAGAAGAGGTGACAAATCAGCATCTGTTCCTGATAGTTTTAATCAGCAAAGTATGAATAGAACGAAATTTCCTAAGCCTGATAAAGGACATCTAAAACAAACCCACAGCTAACATCCAAACTTTTGCATATGATTGAAATTACCATTACCATAAGATTTAAAAAATATATATTAAGATAATATTAGTGAGGGTATTCATATTATTAGTACTGGTATTAGACAGATAGTTGTTTCATTAATATTCATAGTTATTTGAATAATCACGGAATCATGTTAGAACCTTCAAGATGATACTAATTCAGACTGTTGTCTATTTTTTATAGGTCAGTATGGGAATCCTTTAAATAAATACATTAGACATTATGAAGGATTATCTTACAATGTGGATTCACTACACCAAAAACACCAGCGTGCCAAAAGAGCAGTCTCACATGAGGACCAGTTTTTACGTCTAGATTTCCATGCCCATGGAAGGTGAGTAAGTTTATTGCTGACTGTCTGAAGTTCCCCTGCATTCAATCTAATTTAAAAGAAGAAATGTATACCCTTAATTTTCCTTCTTTAATGGAAAGGTCTCCATTTGGAAATTCAGCTTCCCGTGGAATTTGGTATATATATTAAAAAATGTGTTTTAGTGTGTACCATCTGGGGGATGGACACCCTGAAGCTTTGACTTGGGTGGGGCAAAGGCAATATATGCAACCTAAACATTTATACCTCCGTAATATGCTGAAATAAAAAAAAAAATAAAAATTGTTTTATGCTACTCATTTGTGTGCAAAGAAATGAAAAAAAATTAAAATATGTGTTTTAAAATGCATTGCCCTATTATATTGTTAGGCAAACAGTCAAATTTAAATATTTTTGAATTTATGAATCAGATCTTATATTATTAAAAGATATGTCTTTATAGAAGTTTCTATAGTCACAGTTTCCACTACTTTTTATATGTTTTATGGTCACTATATCTACTAGTGCCAGCCGTGAAGATAACTAGTTGTATGTCATTGAATAAGTCACTTAATTTCTCATTAATTCAGTTTTACCAGTTCTAAAATGACAGCTGTTAGATTACCTCCTGTAATGTTCAATTCTCAAATAGAATTGTTAAGGGATAATGAAAGGGAGGAGCCAAAGGAGAAAAGTAAAAAATCATGCTTAATTGAGTGCCTGTTGTGTTCTGAAGGCTTTATATGCATTTTCTTATTTAATCTTCTCAACACCCAGACAAAGGTAAATAAATATCTTTTTATGACTGAGGAGACTAAGGCTCAGAGAAGTTAAATAACTCATCCAGCACAGATTTCACCCAGACAGGCTGACTCAGAAACCCCGTATTTTTCTTCTTTCTATCTGTTAGGGATACGTACATACAAAATCTTTGAGATCGTTGTCAGGTTCTCTGTATTGCCTATAATTAGTAAATCTATTCCTTTCTAACTTTTTCTACTGATGTAGCCCTGATTGAAACCTATATTGTTCACTTTCTAATAGGTTTCCCAGCTTTCACTCTATTTATCATTAAAGCTATCTGTGGTATGTACTGCTATGAGATGACTCTACTCTAAATGCTTCCTTTTTCATGCCAGCTTTTGCTCTGATTTCTTCAATTAATGATTGTTTGCAGATTTCTTAATTCAAGTTTCTCTATAATTAATCCTGGTCTATTATTCTAAAGTTACTTTATTCTACTTTCCAGCCTCCAGTCTCTGTTTCACTCAGAATGATCTCCTTAGTGTTTGCTGCATATACCATGTATAGTTTGTTTTCTGTGTTATTTATCTTAACTCCTGATCATGTTTT
>NW_012151618.1:7400543-7401756 GCF_000956105.1 Propithecus coquereli | reverse complement strand
AGGCATGAGCCACTGCACCTGGCCTATGTAATAGTAGCTCTTTTAAGAAAGAGCTACTCTGTGCCTCTACATTTTATGGATGGGAAACTGAAGCTGAGTAGTTTTCCATTTAATCTGGGAAACAATTAATAAATGAAGGTAATGATATTCAACCCCAGATAATTTTTTGTTCTAGTAAAAAATACTTAATGTAAAATTTGCCATTTTCTGAGTGTATACAGTTCAGTAGTGTTAAACATTTTCACATTGTTGTGCAGCTAATCCCTGGAACTTAAACCTAGATAATTTGACATCAGAGTTTGTGCTCTTAACCAGATAAATGAAAAGCCACTAACTGCGAACAGAAAGTTTAGTGGTGGAACGTTTAGACTGTAGGTAATACAATAGGCAAACCATTATAGTTTTTCTTTTTTTAAAAAACTTGTTTTATTTGTTTTATGAAAGAGGGCAGTTTTCTTTAGAAACAAATTTTACTTGATTTGTTAAGGAATCACTTTTTTACTTCTGGTGAAGATGGAGAAACAAGGACTAAATTTACCTTCTTGCCTGAAAGGAAATAAGAAAACCAGGAAAAAACCAGAGAAACAGTAGTTTTTAAGGTGTTGGTCATCAGGCAGTGAAGGACCCTGAGAGAGGAGGAGCAAGGAGGCTAGCCCTATGGTTGTGCCAGCTTTCTGCCTTGAAAAAATTTCCTGGTTGTGGTGCTATAAGAGGGAACCTAGGTAGACACCACTGAACTCCTGAGTTGAGGAGATGGGGCTGGGAGTCAAGGTAGACCAAAGTGGCTGTAGTTCACAGACAGAATATCAGGAAGAAGAGAGCAGCATAGAGTGAGAGGCTAGGAGTTTGAGACGAGTCTGAGCAAGAGTGAGACCCCATCTCCACTAAAAATAGAAAAATTAGCCAGGCATGGTGGCACGCACCCATAGCCCCAGCTACTTGGAAGGCTTGAGGCACGAGGATGGCTTGAGCCCAGGAGTTTGAGGTTGCAGTGAGCTATGATGACTCCACTGCACTCTAGCCTGGTTGACAGAGCAAGACTTGGTCTCAAAAAAAAAAAAAAAAAAGATCAGAGCATAGAATATTATAAAATATAGTGAAGGCCATTCGATAATGATAAAGGCATGTAATTAATCCAAGAGACATAATAATCATATGTATATAATAACAGAGCTTCAAAAATACATGAAGCACGTCTCTACCAAAAATAGAA
>NW_012151618.1:7387359-7396845 GCF_000956105.1 Propithecus coquereli | reverse complement strand
AATTAATAACATATTTTCCATATTATAGAAGTAAATGATCATCATTGAAAAAAATTATTTTCAAGTTATAAAATCTCTTACTTTGAAGGAGAGAAAAAGATTCATTTCAAGGTCTGTTTATTTTTCTAGATAAAAATTTTAATGGCAGCAATACATGTAAATTTTTATGACTCTTCAGATATTCAAAAATTACTCATTCTTTATTAGTATGTACCATAAAATACTAAGCAATCATTAGCCTTCCTAAGTTTTTAATGACCATCTCAAAATATACTTAATATTGTATACCAAATATGGTCTGGTTGCCAAAAGGAAAAGATGAGATTCAGCTGATTTTGGTTTGATTCCTATTATATCATTAAATTTTTGTTAGATCTTTCACATAATTTATATTGCGTATGTGGCAAAGCCAAATCCATAGCTCCTTTGTGTAGGTATAAGTGAGGCAGGGAGAGAGTATGTATGGGTGAGCATGCTGTCATTTACTCATCCAAAAAATATTTTTTACTGCTAGTTAAAAGTTACCTAGTATAGGCTGTGGGTGATAGAAACGTAAATCAAATATAGATCTAATGGGAGTGATCAGATGTACATATTATATAAGAGGCAAATGCGACATGATGCATTATAGATAAAATGCTGTAGATATTCAAATGAGGGAGAACTTCTGGCTGAAAGTCTAAGCAAAGGACCTAGAACCAGGTAATCTCATACTATGAGGTCTTATACTAGTCATCTTAGGGTACTTTTAACACAAGTCTGTTGAATTAACTATATAAATCAGTATATTTTCTAGAATTCATCTAATTTCAGATATTTTCTCAATTATTATACTTGTATATTCATACTGTCTCAGAATTTGTGCCCTAAACCATGGTCATTAAATTACCTTCTAACATACCTTAGTTAAAAGTGTAATAATCTGATGGTCTTATTTCTCTCTTTCCTTGGAATAGGCCTACAAAATAACTTGGAGTACTGTAATTACAGATTTCCTACTAGGTCTCTCCTCCTCTTCCACCATATAACAAATACTAGTTTTGGTATGCTATAACCCCTCCTAACAAGATTCGTATCTGTGTACAAATTATTGATTATTTGGTTAATAACAACTTGTAATAATTTATATTTTACTTCTATTTTATTTTTGTAAACTTTAATTTTTATATTTTTACTTATATTTATTATGAATATAGTTTTGGGATGACTTTGGGCTACAGTTAGCTGTAGCCCAGCTCATAAGGTATGTACTGTCTTATGCACTGTGGCTAGACTGGTCATCTGTTTTTGGTACTTTTAAAAATACCAAGTAGAGTATGTTTCTTCCATTCACATAGTAGGGCTTAGTCCCCTAGATTAGATAACTGTACTTCAATTAATTACAGAATACGTTAAATACCATGCAGTTAACTTAGATATACAAAGAAGAATATACTTGGAAAGGACTCTGCTTAATTCTGTTTAGATAATTATGACTTACATTTCTGGGTACTAGCACAGTATGTGCATGTGTGTGTATGTGTGTGTGGTGTGTAATGTTTAAGTATTAAAGTAATTTTTTGTGGTGTTTATTTTATACCTAAGCATATGAACAAACAAACTTTTTCTTTTTTTCTTTTTGAGACAGAGTCTCACTCTGTTGCCCTGGGTAGTGTACAGTGGTGTTGTAGCTTGCTGCAACCTCAAATTTCTGGGCTCAAGTGATCCTCCTGCCTCGGCCTCCTGAGTAGCTAGACTACAGGTGCACACCAACACACCCAGCTAATTTTTCTGTTTTTAGTAGAGACGGGGTCTTGCTCTTGCTCAAGCTGCTCTTGAACTCCTGACCTCAAGCGATCTTCTCATTAGGGCCTCGCTACTGGAGTCATTTAGTGAAATAGGGAATAACTGGAGCAGCTGTGAATTTGAGGAGAGATCATAAATTTGGATTTGGAGATGTTATGTGAAGTTCATGAGGAGAGCCTAGGAGAAAGCTCTGCTAAATGCCAGCATTTTAGGAGTTAGGAGGAGGAGGGGATGTAGAGACTGAAGAGTGGTTAGAAAAGTAGTGTAAAATTTGAGCGCATGATATTTTAGAAACCAAAGAAAAAATCTTTCATGGAGGGGAGTGGTTAGTTGCTGCCCCTTGCTTCATTCTCAATATTTTTAGTTCATGTTACATGTTATTTATCTTTCTTTCAATGTCTTTAGTTCTGTTTGCTCTTGCTGGATCTAATTACACAGATTACTAGTCCATATTTGGATGTATTATAGTCACATAAAAAGATAAAGAAGTAACATTTTTTATTTGAGTCTCTAATGATTCATAACAGCCAGTATATTTTTGGGTATTTTGTTTACAAGAGCATAATGGGCCAGTATCTTTAGATACCATCTGTACTAATTCTCTGGTGATTGATTGCCAGGACCCAGTTATCTTTTAAGTATAGCTTGGCAAATTTCTTTGTAAATGTGTGAAGTACAGACATTTTATTTGTCCACAGTAAAATTGTTCTGCCCATACATGTGACTCCCAAAATCTTTTTATGTTTTAGTTCCTCAAAGAGCTTACTCTCACCCATCAAACTGAGTGAATGTTTCACATTCTTTATCTTGAGAGACCTTAGAGGTCACTTTGTCCAGCTTAATATTGAATGATATTTCTGAGGCATGAATGTGCACTGCCAGTTTTTACTTCTTTGATCTCCTTTCAGATTCCTTTTCATTGACAAATTCTTCTTTTAGATATAATTCTATTGATTATACTTTATCAGTTAGTCTTTTATTTTTATCTTTTACCAGGAAGCTGTTCTGCATTTTGCTATCCTGGAGCTCTGATACATATCCTAAGCAGGGAACTACAGTTTGGTGTGGTGGAAAGGTTGTTGGTTGGGTAATTGAAGACCTTGGTTCAGATTCAGATTCTGATTTTGTGTGATCTTGGTCAAGTCATCCTTCTCTGATATGTTAAATTAGTAAATTCAGGTGATCTTAAGATTTTATATATTTGATCTACGTCAGGAATCTGAAGAATTGAAGTCTCCCTCTACTGTTAAACCCTGTCATTTTTTTCAGTGTTTTATATACAACAGTTTGCATGCCAATTATTTAATTATGTACTTGCATGAGACTGGAAGCTATTTACAGAAATTTTATTTTTTCTCCAGTAGATAAATTTACTTACTTACTTACTTACTTACTTATTTATTTAGAGATAGGATCCCACTCTTGCGCACGTTGGAGTGCAGTGGTGTGATCATAGCTCACTGCAGCCTTGAACTCCTGAGCTCAAGTGATCCTCCTGCTTCAGCCTCCCTCGTAGCTGGAACTACAAGGGAGTGCCACCATGCCTGGCTGATTTTTTATTTTTAATTTTTTTGTAGCAATAGGGTCTTGCTTTATTGCCTAGGCTGGTCTCAAACTGTTGGCCTCAAGCAATTCTCCTACTTTGGTTTCCCGAAGTGCTGGGATTACAGGCCTGAGCCATTGCATTTAGCCTAAATTTACTTATTCTGTAATCATGTATAGTACATGTAATCATCTATAGTCATGCCATCATGACAAGTTCTTCCCCTTGGCTCTCCTTTGTATGAGACTCACTTGTTCTTGTACAGGATAAAGTTACTCATTTTAGCTTAAGTTTTAGTTCCACTTTTAGCTTCCTTAGGGACTCTCGTAGATTTTTGTGTATTTTTGCTTATTTGAAGAAATTTATCTACTCCAGGATAACCTGGAACTGTGTTTTTCAAACTGTAGAGCCCTAAAATTTCAGTGGAAGATGCCTCAAGTACTGCGCAGTGGGGAGTGTACATTGGCTGACTCTCTGCCCTTTCTGCCTCTATAGACCTGTTCTATTGGGCTTCTTCAAGATAATTTGAAAAAAGGACTTTTCTATTTCAAAATGTATTATTGGAAGTAAACTAGAAAATTGACTCAGTAATATTTCATGTTAACATTAGCAACTTGTCTTAAAAAGTAATTTGAATGGAAACTCTCAAGCATCTTTATTAAGAAGGTAAATGTTAAGAGGAAATGAACATCTGGAGACTTCAGTGATGCCCCAGTTAAGTATAGTTATTTCTACTAATCACTAACCCACATGTACCAACGTCCTGTTCCTTTTAGATATGCTAGGACTGTATTCATAAAGACAGTCCTGGTCTCTGGGACTCTGGATTACTCTGGTAGTACTTTGAAGCAAGGTTTTTGCCCTCATGTTTCCTCTCTATGTTGCCAAGGTACTTTGTTAGTTGGGGCTTTTTGTCCTATTATGGCTTCTGTTCAAGGGATACACCCAGTATCTGTTGCTGTTTTCTTCTGAGAATCAGAGCTGTAGTATCTTCAGCTAAAATAGCAATCCCATAAGAAGAGTCAACTTCTTTTTACTCTGCAGTAGTCCCTCCTTTTTAATGGAGGCTATGTTATAAAACCCCCAGCAAATGGCTGAAACCATAGATAGTATCGAACCCTATATATACTGTTTTTCCTATACATACCTATCTGTGATAAAGTTTAATTTATAAATTAGGCACAGTAAGAGAGTAACAACAATAAAAAATAAAAAAATAGAACAATTATAATAATGTACTGTGATAAAAGTTATGTAAATGTGGTCTCTCTCTCTCTCTCTCTCTCAAAATCTTATTGTATGTACTCAGCTAGTTTTGGACCTCATTTGATCATGGGTAACTGAAATAACATGATAAGGGGACTACTCTGTATTCTCACTGTTCTAACCTATAGAAAGTTGGTACTTTATATAAAGATGTAGAAGGTACGTGATCTTCCAGAAAACTTATGGATCATATCCTAACATAATTTATTTCATTGCTCTGTACCAAAAGTGTTTCTAGTGTCTCTATCATTTGTCTGATTTGGATATAGAGTGATTTTCCAAAGCCTAAGAAAGAAAAATAAGTTATTATTACCACATGATGGAACATATTCAGAGCACTGAGACTGGGGAATCAGCATCTGTTTGTTGTATTTTTTCAAATTGCTATCATGTGTTAAACTAATTTTGTCCCACTACAACTTCATTCCATTCTTTATAACTTTACCATAATGCCAAAGCCAAAAAAGAATTATAACAAAACTACTATAATCAAGATGACAGACATAATACTGTTGATTCATAAAATCAATATAATAGTTAAATCTAAGGGCATGGAAACATTCCCAATAGAAATAATGTTTTTTATGCAGGACATCTTACCTCTTCAAAGGAAATCTAAAGTTTATCTTTGATGACAGTGTAATATATTACAATAATAGAAAGAACTAAACCTGCTAAAAGAAACATAGTAAAAAGAAGACGGAGTTTAGCCATCGTCTTGAAAAGTGGCTCAAGCATTAATAATCAAAGAGAATTTCTTATGGTAGTATTGTAAAGCACAATTTTCGGTGAAAGTCAAATGAGGTTATATTTTCATTTCTGCCTCTTACTTGCATTTATTCAGATTTTAAAGGTGACTTGATAGAGACATAATATTACATTGACACTGCTACAACACTCAGCATGTGTTAGCTTTACTTTTTTCATCACATGCTTGGGAGGCATTTGTGATATGTTGGAAAGAGCAATATGCAGCAACCAAATATTAGAATTTTAGTCCTAATTCTAGTCTTGTGCCCTTCAGTCATACCCTTTGATTAAAATATTCATCATGCCTTCTTTGCACTATTACTGTGAGGGTAAGATGCAGTAACATATGTAGAGGTGCTCTGAAAACTGCAAACCACTGTACTGCATGTATTTAAGAATGTTATAATCTCATCATTATCTTCACAGTATCACCATCTCATCCAAATCTCTTGGGCATTTTACCATTAAAAAAAGTGGCCATTGATTGTCATTAAGATTATTCAGAAGAGAAAA
Source organism: Propithecus coquereli (assembly GCF_000956105.1). NCBI lineage: Eukaryota > Metazoa > Chordata > Mammalia > Primates > Indriidae > Propithecus > Propithecus coquereli. The sequence continues at coordinate 7,390,988 of NW_012151618.1, read as the reverse complement.
AAATTATACACATAAAAAAAGGTAGCTGTACAATTTGATATATACCCCAGCTTTTTGGAATGCAGTGATTTTAAAAATTTATTTTTATTGATGTGAAATAACATGAAAATTACCATTTTAACCATTTTTATGTGTACAATTCAGTGGCATTAAGTACATTCATAATGTTGTGCAAACATCAGCACTATCCATCATCCCAAACGGAAACTACATACTCATTAAATAGTAACTCCCCATTTTTCTCCCCTTCCAGCGCCTGGCAACCAACCACTCTATCTTGATGAATTTGCCTATTCTAGGTCAGATAAGTGGAATTGTAGAATATTTGTGACTGACCTTTCACTTACCATAATGTCTTTCTATTTCACTGATTTATGTCTGACTTATTTCACTTACCAGAATGTTCTCAAGGTTCATCTATGTTGTAGCAAATATAAGAATTTCATTACTTTTTAGGGATGAGTGATATTCTATTGTTTATATATACCACTCATACGTACATTTTTAAAAATCCATTCATCTGTTGATGAACATTTGAATGCTTTCCATCTTTTTGGCTACTGTGAATAGTGTTACTATGAGTGTACAGGTATCTTTTTAAGTCCCTACTTTCAATTTCTTTTTGCATATATACCTAGAAGGGGAATTATTGGATCATATATGGTAGTTCTATGTTTAACTTTGTGAGAGACCACCAAACTGTTTCCTGGAATGTAATGATTTTTATAAGGCAACATTCACTGCACTTTTTCTGACCTTTGAGCCAAAGTTTAAAAATTCAAGAATGTTATATTTTCAGATGGTTTTTTATTGAGAGCTTGTTGCAAAACTAAGAAGGTAGTATGTGGTTTGTTAGTTAACAACTTTTTATTGTTAATATTTTATAATATGTTATTCAAAAGGAATATTGCAAAGAATTTGCATTTTATAAAATACTAAAATAGCATAAAGATATGAACTATCAAACAGATGGAGTGGAATTAAGATTAGGAAATTGGAATCCAGTGGCTTGGTTAATGAAATAAATTATGTCCATCTTCGAATTACTCATTTGTAGTTTATTTTATGGATTGCAACAGTCTTTAATTCAGTCTTTTTTCTACTATTTATCTGCCTTCTAGGCTCTCTCTCATTTCTTCTTCTGTTGATGTGTGTTTCAGATGCAAATTAACTTTGATATTAATAAAAGCAGTGTATTTGGTGATATGATGTAAAATTTAATTTTTAAAAATTATTTGTGCTACTTGACTTTGCATATATAATTGAGAACTGATTTTATATGGAGTTTTAATCCAATTTAAATCAATACTGGGAATAATGTTTTGTGTACATGAGATGATTTTCTTTTTTCATTTATTTTTAAATTTTTAATTGACATATTTATAGGGTACATGTGATATTTGTTACATGCGTACTATGTGTAATGATCAAGTCAGGATATTTGAAGTATCCCATCTCTTTTAGGATTTATCGTTTCTATGTGTTCCCCACCCCTCGCGACTGTTCTTATATTGAACTTAAATGTCCTTTTGAAGCTTTTACCCTCTTTTTGTTTTGCCATGTAGAATACTAATGCTCTCACTTATAATGGTTTTAGGGTCCAAAAATTTTGCTGAATAATAAATGCCAAATGATAAATAAATATTTAGTCTGTTTAATGAAAGTCCTCTTTTAGAGAGATAGTACATATAATGATAGATTAATGATTTTTCAAAATATTGTGATTCTTTATAGAAATTACATGCCTTTATTTGTAGACAAGATAAGAACCCTAAGAAATCTATCCTAAAACTACTAGAAATAAGTGAGCTTAACACAAAGTCACAGGATACAAGACAAACATGCCTAAAAGAAAAAAAAAGTATTTTTACGTATTTAGCCACAAACAATTGGAAGATGAAATTTTAAAAACAATCTAATTTAAAACAACAGCATTTTAAAAAATACTTGGGAACAAATTTTAGTTTTATTTCTTCATTTCCAAACTGGACATCTTTTATTTATTTTGCTTGGCTTATTGCACTAACCAGGACGTTCAGTACAGTGTTGAATAGAAGTGACAAATGTGAACATCTTTGCCTTAGTCCTAATCTTAGGAGAGAAGTATTCAGTCTTTCACCTTTAAATGTGATGTTAATTGGTGTTTTATACATGCATTTTATCATGTCTCTTCTTAGTTTGCTGAGAATTTTTGTTTTTTCTTTTTAAATTTATTTTTCTACTGCTGAGCATTTTTATCGTGAGTGGGTGCTAAAATTTGTCAGGTGCTTTTTCTACACTGAATGAGATGATTATGTGGCTTTTTTCCTCTTGGAATATGGTGAATTACATTGACCGTTTTAGAATGTTAAACTAACCTTTCATTCTAGGAATAAACTACACTTACTCATGATGTATTGTCCTTTTTATATATTGGTTTGTTCAGTTTTCTAATATGTGGTTGTATTTTTGTGTTTATGTTCATAAGGGATTTTGGTCTGTAGTTTTCTTTCTTTTTTTTTTTTTGAAACAGAGTCTCACTCTGTTGCCCGGGCTAGAGTGCTGTGGCATCTGCCCAGCTCACAACAAACTCAAATTCCTGGGCTCAAGCAATCCTCCTGCCTCAGCCTCCTGAGTAGCTGGGACTACAGGCATGCGTCACCATGCCCAGCTAATTTTTTCTACGTATTTTTAGTTGTCCAGCTAATTTCTTTCTATTTTTTAGTAGAGACGTGGTCTCACTCTTGCTCAGGCTGGTCTCGAACTCCTGAGCTCAAATGATCCGCCCGCCTCGGCCTCCCAGAGTGCTAGGATTACCGGCATGAGACACTGCGCCCGGCCGGCAATTCATTTTTGAATGATCTTTTTATTGGATATAGAATTTAGGTTGACATTGTTTTTCTTGCAGCATTAAACAAAGATATTCCACTAACTTCTAGCTTGCATTATGTCTAATGATAAAATCAGCAGTCATTCTTTGTTCTCCTGCCTATAATTAGTGTCTTTTTCTTCGTGGCTTTTATGATTTTCTCTTTAACAGCAGTTTTCAGCAGTGACTGTGGTATGTCCTGGTGTGTTTCCTTTGTACATATATTGTTTATTAAGCTTCTTAGACCTGTGGGTTTATAGTTTTATCAATTTGAAAGAGTTTTGTTCATCATTTTATCAAATACTTTTTCAGTCTCCTCCTTCCTTTTACTGTCTCATGGGTTACTGAGGCTCTTTTCTTTTTCTTTTTTAGAAGCCTTTATTTCTCTATACATGAAGTTGGATAATTTAAGTTCACTAATATTCTTTTCTGAGTCTCTCATCTGCTCTTAAGCCAATCCAGTTATTTTTTTTTTTTTCAGCATATTATGGCGGTACAGATGTTTAGGTTACGTATATTGCCCTTGCCCCCGCCCCCAAAGTCCAAGCTTCAAGCCTGTCGATCCCTCGGATGGTACGCGTTGCACTCTTTGTGTATGCATATACCCGTCCCCTCCTTTACCCTCCCCCCTCCCCCCTGCCAGACATCCAATACATGTTATTCTTATATGTGCACTTATGCGTCGATCATTTAATACCAATTTGATGGTGAGTACATGTGGTGCTTGTTTTTCCATTCTTGGGATATTTCACTTAGAATGTGTTCCAACTCTATCCAGGAG
>NW_012151618.1:7330179-7375329 GCF_000956105.1 Propithecus coquereli | reverse complement strand
GTAGGTGGTGTTTGTGGGTAAGATTCGACCACACCCTTTATGATGAATCAGTAGATGCAGTAAAAGGGTGTGCAGAATGACCTCCCTGTCAGTAGGTGGCACTTGCTGGGAGGAGCGAGCTGCAGTGCTGTTTTTGGGTCCTGTAGCCAGCTCTTGTTCCTCTGGAGAGGCCCTCTTGTGCTTCGGGTGGTGGGTTGGTCTCTGGGACTTCCAGGTGTGTCCTTATTCTCCACCTCAGTGGGGGCAGGTCTGGGAGTGAGTCTAGGTGGGGCTGGGTTGGGTAAGCCTGCCCTCAGGCTCCACAGATGCTGTTAGCAGCAGTCAAAGGTCTGCTCTTTGCTTCTGTGCAAAGCTGCCGGGAGGGGCTGAAATCGCTCCACTCAGCTGAAAGTCTGGGCTTGGGGGGTGGGGCTGTCCAAGACCCCACTCTGGAGCAGGTCTGGCTCCCTTCCACCCTCCCCCTCTCCGTGGCCTCTCCCAGGCCTCTGCCAGCAAGCAGGACCTCAGGCCGATGAATCTCCCCTTGCTGTGATGTGGGCCGGGAGGTTCCCTGCCCCCGGATCGCAGCCTGAGCTAGGTGCACAGCCCTCTTTTGGGAGGAGGGTCGTCGCTCAGGCAGGCTGATCTGCCCCTGAAGGCATACACTCCTCAGTAGGCTCTTTCACAGATCTCCCTTCTGTGCCCCGGGGCAGTGCAATCCTGACGTGGGTGTAGGGGGTGTGGTCTACAGGCCTGTCCCCTGGGCCCTGGAGATCAGTCCCTGACCCTGCCAGGGGGAGGGATGCTGGTCTCGAATCACCTACAGGGCGCCCAAGCTAGATCGATTTCACTCCACCTCGGGATTTGCCCGGCTCTCCTGGAGTCCCCAGGCAAGCAGCATCTGGGAGGGCTGGTGGGTAGGGAGCTCGCAGTCTGAGTACCCCTCAGTCGGCTGTAGGGCCCCAAAGGGAAAGGTCCCGTTCCTTGGAGATGCCTCTGTGTGATGGCTAAATTGTCTCTCTGGGCACCCATGGGTAGGGAAGGGGAAGGAGAGAATGGAGTAATATAGCGTCTGCCGATAGGCTTGGGTCTGCCCCTGGGGATGTGCCCCGAGGGAGCTGGGAGCCTGGTGCCGTGTCCGCAGGAGGCTACCGCTCACACTGGCGGCAGCCGTCTCTGGGCTGGTGTCAGCAGGTCTCTCCAACCACTGAGGAGCCCACCAACAGTCCGAGATGCAAGGGAGGGGGAAGTTAAGCGCTCCACCTACCCTTGTCGCTGGTCTCCAAGCCTCTTGGGGAGAATTCTCCTTCTAGTTCTCCTCCGCAACGTCTTCCCGTGGAGTCTCCTGTAGTTTCAGGCACCCTTCCTTCCGACCCTCACCCGATCTATGTTTTTCTGCTAGTTTATTTTTTTCACTTTCTTCTAAAATCTGTCTTTTTTGCAGAGACACTCTGACTGGTGGCTTTTCTCGTCCACCATCTTGGCTCCTTCCCCAGTGATTTTTTTTTTAATTAAATAAATTTCATAAATTATGTTTTTTAACTTTCGAAGTTTGTTTCTTTCTGCAGCTTCTGTTTTCTGCTCATGCTTTTCCTTTAATTCTTGTACATATTTATACTATATAGACAATAAAGTCTTTATCTGCTAATTCCATTATCACTCATTTCTATTTTTTTTTCTTTTCTGACTGATTTTTTTTTTTTCTTTTTTCTTTTTACGAGGTATGTCTGGAAAGTATATAGCCATTTTATCCACATATCCATTGTACCTATGGCTAGATACTTTCTGGACAGCCCTCATATTTTGGGTCACATTTCTTGCCTCTTTATATCTAGAGATTTTTTAATTGGATAGTTAGCATTTTGATTTTTGTAATATTGTCTGGATTTTTTTTAAGAAAACTCTTACTTTTAAAATAATTGCAGATTCACAGAAGGTTGCAAAAAAAACATACAGGGATGTCTTGGGCATCCTTCCACCAGTCTGTCCCAAAGTCAACAACTTACACAACTATAGTACCATGTCAAAACTAAGATTAATGTTGGTACAATGCATAGAGCTTATTCAGATTTCTGCAGTTGTATGTGTACCCATCGTGAGGCTATCTAGGAGCTCCACCCTAAGTCATCTCATTAGCATAAACTCATGTATGTGTGAAACAGACTCATGAATAGGAGTGAAGACAGACCTGTCACTCAGGATATTCCAAAGGTTTTAGGAGCTCTGTGTCAGGAACTGGGAACAAAAGCCAGATATAGTTGCCCCTCTTTATATACGAATTCTGCATCTGTGGGTTCAACCAACCTTGGATTGAAAATATTCAGAAAAAAATTAGGATGGTTGTATCTATACTCAATATGTATAAGCTTTTTTTCCTTATCATTATTTTCTATACAATATAGTATAACAACTATTTACATAGTATTTACATTGTATCAGGTATTATAAGTAATCTAGAGATGATTTAAAGCTGCAGTCCCCAATCCCCAGGCCACAGACCGGGGCTGCACAGCAGGAGGTGAGCAGCGAGCAAGTGGGCAAAGGAAGCTTCGTCTGTATTTACAGCTGCTCCCCATCACTCACATCACTGCATAAGCTCCACCTCCTGTTATATCAGCGGCGGCATTAGAGTCTTGTAAGAGGCTGAACCCTACTGTAAACTGTGCATGTGAGGGATCTAGGTTGCACACTCCTTATGAGAATCTAATGCCTGATGATCTGAGGTAAAGCTGAGGCAATGATACTAGTGCTGGGGACCAGCTGCAAATACAGATTATCATTAGCAGAGAGGTTTGATTGCACTTGTAATGCACTTGAATCATTTCAAAAGCATCCCCCCACCCGCATCCCTGGTCCACGGAAAAATTGTCTTCTGTGAAACCTGTCCCTGGTGCCACAAAAGTTGGGGACCACTGATTTAAAGTATGTGGGAGAATGTGTGTAGGTTATATACAAATACTACACCATTTTATATAAGGGACTTGAACATTGGTGGATTTTGGTATCTTTGAGGGGTCCTGGATCCAATCCCCTATGGATACTGAGGAAGGACTTTATATTTTTTATTATACCACAGTCTTGTAGTATGGAAGTAATCTTGCTTATGTTCAAGTATGCTTAAGATAAATTTCTAGAAGTGGAATTCCTATATGAAAGGCAATGTGCATTTATAATTTTGATTTCCTACAATAGAGATTGAACTAATTTAATTTATTCATGTCAGAAATGTGTATAGTGATTGTGTGTTTCTCCATACCACTGAATGTATTTCAAATTTATAACAAGTATTTTAAAGAATAAGATTCTTACAGTACTCATCAAAATATATTTATAAAAAATAAATAGTTGAACTTAATACTTTTGTTATATTTGTCATGAAAAACATTGAGTAGAAATTCCATCATGTGCAGACTTCTATAGCAATTGTAAAAGATTCGATAAAGTTTTAGGAATTTAGTAACAATAGCTGATTTGTTGCCATTTATTATATATCTCCTATGTGCCAGGTACTATGTTAATGACTTTACAAATAGTATCTCTAATATTTAAATAATTCTGTAAGATAGATAGAACTTATTACCTTCATTTCACGGACAGGAATCCTGAGCTGGTATATTTTAGGTTTAAGATTTGATTCTAAGTTTGATTCTAAACTCTAGATTGTTGTCATATCTTCAGTTAATTTTACTTCAATATTTTAGTCTTTTCCTCTTCTTCCTTATAGAAGACAGTTAGAATGACTATTATTTCAGCCATTATCCTGCTCTTTTGGGGTTCCCAAACTGAAATCTGCAAGAATTAGAAGCCCCAGGGAATAATTAAGGATTTGAAAGGTTGTCCATGTGTGTGTGTCTGTGAAAGAAAGCATGCACACTTGCCTTTCAGAGAAGAGATGTTAAATATCTAATATAGATGCCTCTTTCCTATGTATTTTCTTATTTGAGTTGTGGAAGGTAGGAGAAAATGGCAAAGCTACAGAATTACTAGACAGAGAAGACAGATAGTGGTGAATAACAGTAATTGGGCCAGGAAACTTGTTTTTCTCTTTTTATCTTCAAGTAGCTCAGTTTCTGTTTGATTTGTTTTACCATGTAGGAATCAGCCTGTAGGCATTTATTTTTTTAATATCCCAGACAGTTAGTGTTTAATTGTATATAATTTAGAATCATACCACAGCTACTAGGTTGACTTTTAGAGCAGAGTCTTTATAAGAAAATCTTGTTCAGTATATTTCCCAAATAGACAAATTGTGTGACATGGTCCATATTTTGCAGACTTTTTTTTTAGAAAAAATAATTGTTTAAAATTTGGATCCTTTTAATTTCAGTTTTTTTCCCCTTCCCATTCCATTTTACAGACATTTCAACCTACGAATGAAGAGGGACACTTCCCTTTTCAGTGATGAATTTAAAGTAGAAACATCAAATAAAGTACTTGATTATGATACCTCTCATATTTACACTGGACATATTTATGGTAAGTTGAACCTTAATAGAACTCTTTTAATTTTTTTCTACACAAATAGATATTCTGAAATGTAAGCAAATATTTCAGAAAAGCGGCATAAATCTAGAGGTTGATTTAATCACAAAGGGTAATAATGGTCTTTGAAAAATGAAGTCATCTTTGGACTTATCTTTGCATGTAACAAGTATGTTTGATAGTGAATTATGGAATATCTGGCTTCTGAAAGGTCTAAAATTTTGACTCTCTCAATACTTCCAATCTGTTAGAGTTTTCAAAAAATTTTAATGACTTCTATAATTTTCTGATTTTCCACCCAAGAAACTAGCAGTAACTTTTCTGTGTTTTATAAGAAAATAGGAAAAATCTAAAAGGAAACTGTAAAGATTATCTTAACAGCCAAAAATAATGTGACAGAGTCACTTGTAGGGAAATCCTCCCAAGACCTTCCTTCTTCAGCATCTGTTTGCTTTTGTTCACAGTTTTAACAAACTTCTCTTACTACATCAAATTTAAAAGATGTATTTGGGCTGGGCACAGTAGCTCATGCTTGTAATCCTAGTACTTTGGGAGGCCAATGTGGCAGGATCACTTGAGTCCAGGAGTTCAAGAACAACCTGGGCAACATAGGAAGACCATGTCTGTATAAAAATATTTAAAACTTAGCCAGGCATGGTTGCTCATGCCTATAGTCCTAGCTACTTGGAAGGCTGAGCTGGAGAGAATTGCTGCAGCCAGGGCTTTGAGGTTGCAGTGAGCTGTTTGTGCCACTGCATTCCAGCCTGGGAGACAGAGCGAGACCTTCTCTCTAAAAAAATAAAAAGGTGTATTGGGGGGCATGGGTGGCACACTTACCCCAATTAGGAAGTTACATCTGACCTAGTGTGAGGAAAACTATTTATAGTAGTCATAAAAAAGCTAAAAAAAACTCAAAGTCTTCTTAGGGGTATCGGAAAGGGGCAAAATGTCATTGTGTTAATGTACTCTGTACATAATAAATACTCAAGATTCTCAGTTATTAGGGCAAAGTTAAACTGTTTGAAATTTCATTTCTACATATTAGATTTCTCAAAATCATAACATGAAAAATGTTTCTTATTTTTTGATTATGCCAGATAAATGAGACATTTCTGTACTTAAAATTTCTCACTTGTAGGTGAAACTGAATTACTAAATTCTTTTAGCTTTTTGTGCTCTTACAATTCTGTAACCAAAGGAGAGTGTTTTTCCATCAGTGTAGGTTTTATGTGTTAGATTATAGTGTTCTATAATTTTCTTGATCATTTATCTTCCTGGAAAAATAATTTAGTAGTCCCTGCCCTGCCCTTTTTTACTAGGTGATGATTAAGAAAAGTACAAGACTATAAATGAGTCTGCACATAAAAATGATGTCCTTTAAAATACTGGTGTTTTGGGCTCTTAGCTTTATTCCATGATTAACTCAAAGCCAGCTAATTAATATTATTCTACAACTCAGAAATTATGGAAAGCCTGATTTTTATTTTAATGAGAGGATTTTAATGGTCAAATTTAAGATTTAAAGTCCCCTCCCTCTCCTTCCCACTCCTTCATGTCATTTGATTTTGGTGCTCAGCTTTACGTTGTGATTATGTTAAGAACCAAAGGTTCCTTTTTCTTTGTTGTTTTCTTTCACTAAAGAAGTGTAATTGATGGGACAGTATTACAATTCTTTGTCCAGTATTTTAAAAAGGATTGTGGATGTACTTTTGTTCAAATTACTTGTGAAATATTTGACACTTTTCTATTTAAAAATGTATTTATGAAACCTAAATGTAGCATGGAAGTCAAAAGACTCATGTACAACGTAACAGGAGAGAAAGGAGCTTTTTTTCTTATTGTAATTAAAGCAAAATTTTCAAAAGATACTTATGTCTTTATTCTGGTAGTACATATTTTATCAGTAGTTCTGCCTGCTTCTTTTTAAGTTTAAGTTAGTTTAACAATTACTTATTGATGACTACTGTATGCATGCCAGGCACTGCTAGGTGCTAGGAATAAGATTATCAAAACTGATAATCTATTTTACATTGTTGTTATTAGTGGTGATACATGTTTTACCTAAATACTAATTGCTGTTCACATCTCAAATTCAGCTTGATATATTTTATGTGAAAATTAATTTCCCCAGTAAGTTTGTATTCAGGATTTTTTTTATATATTTATATATACACATATATAAAAAAGAATGGCTTTTTAAAGGAGAATGAATTTAACATTCATGTGCAAATTAAATTTTCAAGAATTTGTTGCTTTCTTTAATAGGTGAAGAAAGAAGTTTTAGCCATGGGTCTGTTATTGATGGAAGATTTGAAGGATTCATCCAGACTCGTGGTGGTACATTTTATGTTGAGCCAGCAGAGAGATATATTAAAGACCGAACTCTGCCATTTCACTCTGTCATTTATCATGAAGATGATATTCGTAAGTACTTAAATTATATCAGATAGCCTTTTGCAAAAAGGCATATGAATAGTTAAAACTATTTGTGGAGACAAATGAAGCCTGAGCTGTTTTCTTTCTTAAGCTATTACCAGGCTAGCAAATAGTTTTCACAAGCAAAGTCTCAACTTAATGAATAAAAGATCTATATAATGAGGCAATTTCCTTGTCAATCCATGCCAGTTCAACTTTGTTGATATGATACAACTAATTCTATTTGAACTATGAGTCAACCAAATCTGAAATTGTATATTTTGACGTAAGTCAGTTTAATGTGTGTGGCCTACTGAATGTAGAACAGCATCATTGTCTTATGTAAATTTCAGTGTGTATATTTGTGCAGTGTTTAAGGAACATTTTAGGTATTTTTAAAATTTCTAAATCCTTTGAATATTTCTTTTTGGAATCTTGAATCTTGAAATAATGTTCTCAAGAGTCCAAGTTTATCATGGATTTTGTTCTCTACTGTAATCTTTATATGATGATAATCCGTTGGGAGTATTCTTTTTCCGTGTTTTAAGAATAGAAAATGTATTTAGACTTCACATTTTAATTCTATTGTCTGTATATCCATAGTTATCCAATCACGGGAATGCTTCATTGAAATGCCACGGAAATACATTCCTCTAATTTATGTGCTTCTTGAGTATTCACATATTGTTATTATTTTAAAAATTTTCTCCCTGACCACCAGGCAGAACATACATTATTATTATTTTTTTACTGTAATTAGACTAGTCTCAATTTTTGCCTACTTTCCTAACTTGGCAGCTTCATTCTAGATTCATTTTCCTTTTAACAGACAGGAATTTGTTGTCAATAATTTCATTGTCTCCCCAGTGATATACTGACAAGTTTTAACCATTTTGAATTTTTACTCCATCAACTTTGACGTATCTGTATTTAAGTCTGTCTAACTGCTTGTTATCTCTGCTACTGGATTACTATAGAAAATAGCATGAGTATTCTAGGTAGGATGCATTTATGATTTTAGCTACTTGCTAAATCATAAATTCATTAATGCTACTTGCCTGTTTTCTCACTCGTCTCTATTTGATTCCTTTCCCAGTTTCACGTCCTGATATTTCAAACTCTACATTTTTCTTCAAACTGCAAGCTACAATCCTCCTTCATAAATAGGGATATGAATTCTTTTGCCTTCCTTTCTTTCTGCTGACAGAATTATTATCTACCTGGTGGTGTCTTGCTTTGTAGTTTTCTTAGTAATTTAGTCTTTTCTGTAGGTTTACCTCCCCTATCTGGGTATGTAAGTTTTCCAAATACAGTTTGTTTCTTTTGCTCCTCTAATATTCCAAATATCATTTATCTGTGTAGCAGATTCTTCATACATACTTAATGAAATCTTGGAATATTTTCCTGGAATATTATCTCAAAATCAAATAAGCCCTTTTGGGAAGGAAGGAGAGGAAAAGAGTAATTTGACAGATTGTCTTTTCCTTCTGATCATATTGGAATCATACTTTTTCCTTTGCTTTGTACTTCCTATCAGTGCTCTCTATTGTATTTGATTCGCCTGTTATGATTTCTCGTTTTCCTCCTTTTATTTTCTACTTGTATATTAGTTTAAGCGTATTCTCTCTTATTTTCACTTTCATTTATTTCTTGTAATATAATTGTATTGTTCCCACATTGCATCCTACAGTTCCAAATATCTTAATTTATGTCAACCTTTCTTTTTCCCCAAAGATGATGAGTTAGCTTGGAAGAACAGTGACATTAGATGTGACTTAGTTTTCTATTTTCTTTGGCATTTAACTTTACCATTGATTTTGGCTCTTATTTTATACTTGTTCAAGTAAATATATGTTTTGTGGTAAGGGGGCCCTTTCTCATTCTTTCTATTATTAAATATCAATAGTGGTATTAGAACTTAAAAGTAGTAATGTTGAAAGTTATTTTGTTTGTAACTTCTCTGGTAATTGGAAATGTAGTAATTAATATGAGAATGGGAGTATGGGAAGGAATTGCCTTAAACAGAGTTTTTAATGTTTACAAACTTAGACAGTTACTTTTGAAAAACTATCTAAATATCTGTCAAGTGAACTGTGGTTTAGGAAATGAAAACATCCATGTATTAACTTTTTAATTCCTACATAGTTGCTATATGCTAGATTCTGAACCAGGGTTGGCAAACCTTCTGTAAAGGAACAGATAATAAATATTTTTGGCTTTGGAGGCCATGTGAGTTTTGTTGTAGCCACTCAGTTCTGCCATTGTAGTGCAAAATCAGCTGTAGAAACTCATAAATGAATGAGTGTGGCTGTTTTCCAATAAAACTTTATGGACACTTAAATTTGAATTTCATATAATTTTCATCTGACACAAAATGTCATTCTTTTGATTTTTTTCAATCATTTAAAAATGTAAAATTCATCCTTAGTTGGCACACCAAACAAAAACAGGTGGCAGGACTCATTTGTCCCACAAGCTGTAGTTTACCTACCCCCATTCTGGAGGATGGTAGATAAATTTTTAATTGGCCCTTTAAGCTCTCTGTGTAGACTATCAAAGGATCTAGAAGTAGTAGTATTAGTAGGAGTAGGTATTATGGCTTAATGTGTACCTGACACTGTATAAAGTTCTTTAGTTGAATTGTTTATTTTAATCCTAACAATAACCTTTTGAGATATAGGCACACATATTATCCCCACTTTTTAGGTGAGAAAACTAAGGATTAAAAAACTTATTTCACTTGATTGTGTACCTCATGCTCTCTGCTTCATTGATGCAAGAAAGCAGGAAATTGTCACTGCTTTTAGACTCCAAGGATTTCTGAGGCTTTTCTGAAATCTGTAAGCCTCCCTAAAACCATACATTTGCGTCTACTGCTATTTTAAGCCAAATTCTCTCCTTAATAGATTTAGCAATGGATATTTTATTTTTCAGCTAACTGAAAGGGAGAGGATGCCTTTTAATGTATAGTATTATTTTCATACAATTTGCTTAAGTGCCAGTAATTTATTTTTACAACTAAAATACTGTATGATTGTTTATATCACTGTGTATATGCCTAAGTGAATTTGGTATCCCTGTGTATGTGTTATCCTTACCAGAAGCAAATGGATAGGGGTTTTGATGAGAATTTGGCTACCCTCCTCTTAATACTATTTTTGCAACTATAGGTTTCAGTATATAAAACTACCAAGGAAAAAGATACTGCTATTCTGGAAAACCTTGGGGAAATGGCTTCTGAGGCTATACCAGAACACAGAGACAGTTTTCAGTGAAAATATTTAATAACTTGAAAGGTGTTTTAATATCCATTTAGATGTGACGGTTATAACTACGTACAGTTATCAGATTAAAATTCACACTTGTTCAATTCTGTACTTAGGTAGTAAAAAGCCCTTTCTCCTAGGACATAAAAGTGTGAACAATTATGACAAGGTAAGAATATCACTTAATCTTTTGCACAGTTTATTTTAAAGAAACTGGGAAAAACACTGTCCCATAAACTATTATAGTGGTAATCTTATTAACATGGACAAGTTTTAGGGATGTCTGACTACATGATTGAATTATTAGTTGGAATTATTAGTTGTAATAGTGTACCTTTGCACCCTTTTGTGTACTACCTATCCAAGAGACAACAGTCTGAGTAATTTTCCCATGCCATACCTATATAGAAATGCTTAATCTTTGAATTAAAAAAATTTTAATGAAGTATATCAAGCTACAGAATAAGTATTAATACATTTGGGTTTATTCTTTTCATTTCAAATTTATTATTTGTTTTCTTGCATAGGAAAGCCCAGAGAGCTTGAATTTGCCTGAGCCTCATAGTAAATAGGGCTCCTCTACTTTCAGCATGTGTGCTACCCATAGCTATAATTGTCTCTTCTTTCTCTTGTGCTTCAATGGGAAGCCCTATCATTTCTTGTTCTGAAAAATTGAGATTGTTAAACTTTATTTTACTATTTCAAGATGGAGGCCTCCTCATTCATGTGGAAGCTTCATTTGTGGAAACTTCAGGATATCGCTTCTGTAACCTTTAAAAAATACGTTAGTTCCATATTGTGTTTTTTTCTGTCACCTTTATTGGTTTGATTCATATTGTGTTTTTGAAGTTGTTGACATAAATGAGTTTTGTCACAATTACTAAGGCCTCCAACTCTTTTTGTGTTACTGTTAGTAGGAGGGAGGGACAAAAAGAAGGAAGAAAAAATTGAATTGGTAGATATTAATAATAGCTAGCATTGGTCAATATCTGATATTATCAGATTAATAATGTCATTCACAAATAACAGACAATTCTGAAGACTGTCTTAAAAAGGGTCCTGGTCATACTTTGGTTCAATCTGGAGCTTGGAAATCTGCTGTGCATATTGAGTTGTGACAAACTATGGTAGGCAATTGGAAAAGTTGAAGTGTAGAGTGATCTGATTGTATTGGCATCAGAACTCTCACAGTGTATGTAAGTGTTTTGGTTAATCTCTCTACTATATGTTTTAATTTACATTCTTTAATTAGCATTGATCTTAAATGCTAAACTTATTTCAGCATAGAATATTATTTGAAAGAAATATAAAAATTTTGAGACCTTGTTGACTTTGCTTTTTTCCTCAGTTAATCTCTAGGGAAATACAAATTTCTCTGAACAACTCAGAGGACCAAAAGCGGAAAAGTTGAGGTGGCTATGGTAAATGATAGTTATTTTAAAAATAGTATTTAATTAGAAATGTATGATACCAAATCAGAAACAGTTTTAGAAGATCAGATAAAGAGAGACAGTGAGGGGCTTAATTCTTTTTGGCAGAATATGGAACAGATATGCCTAGCCTTTTCATATTACGCAGTTGGAAACTTTATTTATATGTTTATTTATATAAAAAGAACTCAAGTTGAGAAAATTTTAGATGAAAGGCTTTTCAGATTGGTTATCATGTGTATCTGTGTATGGATATGATATGTGTATATTCATAGATATTATCTTTACAAATATAAAATATATTTTAGCTACAATGAAATGTAATGAATCATTTCAGAAATATAAGATTTTTTAAAAATAAAAATTAGAAACCTTCAGAATGTCAACAAAACAGCTACAACTTTTTTTTAATTACAGAGTGGTATTCAGTTAACAGAACAACAATTATTTCTTATAAGCTGCGTCAGAGACAACTGAAGATGAAAAAACTACCATCCCCATATGTAACTAATTTGTACTGTGCACCAGTAAGAACCTGCTTTGAATTTTCATTCCAATTTACAACCCCATACTGTACTAGGCAAGGTTAGTGGCTATTGAACATGTCAGCAACACAGAGCTTTGGTAATGTGTCGTCTATCCAGTAAAAGACATTGTACAGTTAAAAACAAATCTCACACAACCTTACACTTCAATTTTTTTTCTTTAAAAGGAATGAGTTGTGTACAGGGAGGTTAAATGCTTTATAGACAAGCAGACAAGGGAAAAAAACTCCTAGGACCAACTTATTCATCATCATCATCTTCATCTTCCTCTTCTTCATCTTCCTCTTGACCTTCCTTGTCTTTGTTTTTTTTCTTGCCTTTTTTCAGCCCTGATGACTCCCTTTTTTGCTGCCATCAGGCTTTCCTTTTCTTATAATGCAGCAATATTCTTTTTGTATTGTTTGTATTTTTCCTTCAGCTTAGGAGCTTTCTTTTCATAAGGCTGCTTGTCATTTGCAGCAATGTTATTCCACATCTCTCCCAGTTTCTTTTCAACATTGCCAGTGGATGGGCCACGATGTTCTCCTTTGATTTTTGGTCAATACTCAGAACAGGACAAGACTAAAGCCGAAGGAGGCCTCTTGGGTGCGTAGGGATTCTTGAACTTCTTTTTTGTTTCTCCTTTAGGAGGAATATAAATTTTCATTTCTCTTTCATAACTGGCCTTGTCCATCTTTGCCATGTCTTCAAATTTTTTTTCTCTTTAGCAGGTGTGATCTTCCATCTCTCTGAGGACTTCTTAGAAAGCTCTGAGAAGCTGACTGAAACATTTGGGTGCTGCTGCTAGTGCTTCTCCTGGCAAGTTTGCACAAAGAGTGCATATGATAACATTTTGCCTCTTGGTTTCTGAGGATCTCCTTTGCCCATGTTTAGTTATTTTTCCTCAGCAAGGAACAGAGTTGCCCAGTGCCTGTCTGGCTCTCATTTGCCCCAGCACTGTCTCAGTGGAGCTCAATGTACTGCAATGGCTATCAGAAATATACAGTTATTTAAAAATAACAAAGCTTATGTTGTAAAACAACTTTGAAACTCACCCTAAAAAGTAAAATTCTATTTGAAATTTTTGTTTTTGTCTTCTGAGAACTATCCCCTCATGATTTTGTTTTGCAATGTCTGAAGTGTTTTACAAAGAGATTGCAGTAAGAAATTCTATAATTTTAGTATTGCAAAAGGCACTAAGAATTCAACAATTGTTTAAAGATGAGGGAAACTGTCTGGGTGTGGTGGCTCATACTTGTTATTCTGGCATTTTGGGAGGCTGAGGTAGGAGGATCAATTGAGGCCAGGAGTTCAAGACCAGCCTGAGCAGGAGTGAGACCCTGTTTCTGCCAAAAATAGAAAAATTAGCCAGGTGTGGTGGCACATACCTGTAGTCCCAGCACCTTGGAGGTTGAGGCAGGAGGATCACTTGAGCCCAGGAGTTGGATGTTGCAGCGAACTATAATGACACCGCTGTACTCTAGCCTGGGAGACAGAGCAAGACTCTGTCTCAAAAAAAATAAAATACAAATAAAAATAAAGATGACAGAAACTGAAGCCTGAAGAGTCTAAAACTTGTGCAATATAGTATCATGACAAAGATCTATGTCTCTTGGCTTCCACACCAGTGCTTTTTTCTGTTACATTCTATGGAGAGAATAGTCTAAAGGCTGCTGAAAGGCAAAGGACTAAATGACAATAGAGACATTTACAGAGAGAATTTTTAAAAAGTTAGGAGAGAGCTAAGGCTTCTTTATTTTTGGTATCATTATTGATTTTACAGAAGGTTAGCTGTATTCACTACTGAAAAATAGAGCAAATGTACATTTTAGATTTAACTTTTATGAGTAATAAATTATAAAAAAACTGGAAAAATTAGCATTTAGGACTATGTGTATGTTCTATGGATAAGAGGAGCTAAAATGCAGTCTTTCACATCTATTATAGCACAATTCAATAATTGGTGTTCCTACTAGTGACCTTGTGAGAGTGCCCTGAGGACATTGGTCCAGGACTCTGGCTCCCCTAAAGAGCTGCTTCTAAAGAAGCATTGTGAGATCTGATTTATTATAAAAATGTTAAATTCTGTTCATGGTTTGTACATTTGGGGATTAGGTAATCTCGGTAAGCAATCTTGTTATATTTATATTTTAACATTAGTCTAGGAATTCATAGATGTTGATTTTACTAGTTTTATCTACTAGAGAGTCTAAGAATCATGGCTTAAAGGCAATCTTGTAGATCAACTAGTTAAAATTGTTTTAGGGTTTATTCATTTCTTCAAAATCATATAAATTATGGCAGACATGGTAGGGAGAAAGCACAAGAGGTAATGTGTCAGAGAACTGAGGCATGGCATATGTGTGGGAAAGCAGTTAGAATTAAAATCAGGGTGATGCATTAGAATAGCTTTGTAACCTTATACAAGTAACTTACTTTTTCTGGGTCTCATTTTCTCCAGCTATGAGATGAGGGTATAGCACTATATCTCTTCTAGAGGTTAACAGTTCTAAACTACTTTTACTTGAAAGGTGGAAATATTTTTGTTTGTGCTGATTACCAAATGACTATATAAAATATACATTCTTGTATGTAAATTAAATAGAAGAAGTGTCTACCACCATTATCATTTTTGTGAATGGCCCTTCAGATCTCACTTACATACTATTTTAAATTTCATTTACGGTATATCTTAGATCTCTATGTCAATAAATATAGCTCTACGTTTTTCCTTTAAATGGCTACATAATAATATTCCATTGTTTCATTGATGAATATGTTATTTATCAACCCACCAGCTAATGGACATATAGATTGTTTCCTCTTTTTTACTGTTAAAAATTGCTTCAGTTACATTATTGCACATATTTTCCCTCTCAACGTTTATTGTGATTATTTCCTTAAGATTAATTTCCTAGAAATAATATTGACAGACATTTAAATTTTGATATATATTACCAGATGACTCTCTAAGATTATACAAATTTATACTCTTCTAGTTAGAAATTCAGTATTGATTTAATAATATCTTATCATACAGTCTGTAGGCAATTATTCCACAAAATATGTCTCATCGTTTTTTTAAAATACAGGATTCAAAGTCCACATGTTGCATTTGGTTGTTACATCTCTCTAGTTGTTATTAAATTTTTTAATAGTTTAATTGAGGAAAAATTGATATACAATAAACTGCTCATTTTAAAGCATATAATTTGATAATTTTTGACCTATCTTTATTTCTGTGAAACTGTCACCACAGTCAAGATAGTGAACATATCCATCATCCCCCAAAACTTCTTCTACTCAGTGTAGTCCTTCTCTTTCTTCCTACCCACCCCACCCTGCTTTCCTCAGGCACTAATCTATAGGTTAGTTTTCATTTTCTAGAATTTTATGTAAATACAACTATATATTATCTACTCTTTAAGAAAACCTGGCTTTAACTCAGCATAAATATTTTGAGATTCATTCTTATATTAAAAATTCTGTCCTTATTGGTGAGTAATATTCCATTATACATTCACTTGCTAATGGACAGTTGGGTTGTTTCTAGTTTAGGGTTATTATAAATAAAACCATAATGGATTTTATACTACTCATCAAGTATTGATTAAAGAGAAGATAAATTTTGAAGAGAGACATAGTCAAAATGTGAAAAATGCTGTAACAAAATGTCATCAAAGTACTGAGGGTGGAACACCCTGAGGGAGCTTTAGGCAGATTTAGGAAGACTTCCCAGGGGAGGTGGCATTTGACTTGAACCTTGAAGATAAGGGGTAGACTTGACTGCTGGAGGAAGGAATCTGTGATGACAGAAGGGTAGCTATTATGCTGGCTGCAACTCATTCTTTTTAGCTGTCATAGCTTGGAAACTTCACAAAAGAAAAGAAACCAGCATGTTCTTTGGCCTGAAATCACCTATTTAACTGCTGTGTATAGGTGTTTAGTCCCAAGACAAATAAATGGAAATAATGGTCACTTTAAATCAGTGTGTTACAAGATTTCATTTCAAGCTTTAGTTATAAGTTTTACAGGTTTAATGACTGATTAATTTGTTAATTAAACATTATTTAAGTGCCTAATCTGTACAAAACACTTTTAGGTATTGTGGATACAGTGATGAATAGGGCAAAGTTTCTCTCCTTATGCACTTAAGAGTCTAGTAATTCTATTTATAATTGATCAGAAAAATAAAGCAACATTTCTCGTATTGACCTGACTTATGCTCCCTTTTGCTGACAACACTAACCCTTTCTTTCTAAAAACCATGGATGGGGAGTGACATGCCTGGCTCACACCTCATCTCTGCTTCCCGGGAGATCAGTGTTATGAGTGTATGTGAGGACCATCTTCAGCTTCCTCCACTTCCCACAGACAACCACACTATACTCTTCTTCATGGTCCCTCACCCTCCCAAACAGAAACTAGGTGTGGTAATTGTGAAGAGGTACATGGGAGAAAGGGACTACTGTACACTGGAATTGGAAGGGAAAGGAACATTTAGAGACCTTCCCTCTCTCCAAACTCTTCATCTCTCCTCAAAAAAAAAACAAAAAAAACTACTCTTCCTTTTATTCTCCATCAGTGAATCCTTGTTGATTTTTGGCAACTTTGGAAATAAATGACAATTTTTATGGGCAAGGACCTCACCCCATGATACTCTTTTTTAAATTTGTTAATGATTAAATTAGTTAATACATTGATTAATAATTTCCATGCATAATTATTATTTGAAGTCACTCTTTTAAATTCAGTTAATATAATAAAGGTTGAATTACTTGATTAGATTTGGTGAGTCATAGCATGTTATTGGAGGGATTACACCTAGTTTTGACTTACAGAGTCATCTCGTAGCTAAGGCCTTGGACCTTGCAGTCAAGTTCCTAATCTGCCAGTCGACATAGAGGGGAGCAGGGAGGATGCAGGAAGTTGGTGTTTTATGTGTGGTTCTGTTGGGCAGAGAATCTGAACTATAAATATTCCCCCTCAGTGGAGTGGGTGATTGAGAGTTAACTAGAGCAATTTCCTACTTAAGATGGTATCACAATATATGTATTATTTATATTTGTGTCTCCTACAACAAAACAAAAGCAAGAGGTTGGCATGCAAAGGAACTGGAAGAAAGGCAATAGATCTAAAGCTGATCTTTGTTTTAAAAGGCTGAATATCCTACACCCATGACTCATTCTTCGTGAAAGAATATGCTGTTTGGCCTTTTCAGGGGAACTACAGTGCATCCTATGATTTAGCATCTCAATGAGGGCTTATTCATTAGTTGAACAAAGGCTTTTTCTAGAATTGAGGATTATATTGTCAGTAATTTTAGAGGGAAAATGTCACTGGCCATTTATAGTTAATGTGGTGACTGGGGAAAATGGGCTGTTTTAGAAGTTTTGAAGTATATGGGAAAAATGTTATGCTTGACCACCTTTTTTTCTATTGGGAGAGCTTTGTGCTGGCAGAATTTGAAGCATATGTAAATACTGCTTTGTTGCTTTGGAAATTTTTTTTTTGCCCTAAATTTTAAGCTTTCAAAAGGAATTTATATCTTTAATTTATCGTATATAAAATATAATTAACAAAGAAATAAATCATTCTAGTTCTTTTTAAATTCTCTAATTCTTGATATTTCTAATATTTTAAATTGCAGTGTACTGAATAAATATTAGTTTTATTATTGTTTTTCATTCCCCTATACATTAATAACCAATAGTAAGAGAGTTTCAGTATTTTGATAGAAAGTTTTAAAGTTCACAGGACAAGTGTAATTTTTTTCCATTGATTATTAGGATTGCTTTGCATAGTTTCAGCTTACATGGGCAGTTTTATGGGCTGGCCCATACTGCTGTGGCAAAGCAAGGACTGCCTGGTATTAACTAAGGGAGTAAGATAGAGAATGTACTCTGGCATTAAGGAACTGCTTGAGGTTACAGATCATCACTTTTGAGTGAGAATAGTCATAGTTACCAGTTTTTCTTTAGCCCCATTCAGCTTCAGGAGTGTAGGTAGAGAGTTGAATTTAAACAGGATTTGGTTGAGAGTCAGGTGGGCTAGCGTGGAGGACTAGGAAGTTGATGGTGAATGCAGTAGAGTAATTATAGTGGTGACTGACTATGGGATTTAGACTGAATAAGGAAGAGAAGGAATATTCAGTGATAGACAATGAACAAGGTAGTAGTATTGGAGGATTGAAGGGTCTTACTGGTGTTGAAAGATTGTTAGAGTCTAGAGGGAATGTGCTGAAAAGATAAAGTGGTAGAAAGAAAATAGGATGCTGGAAGTTGAGATTATGAAGGCATTTCAATTATCAGGAATGACAAGTTCAGAAGTATAACCATGGAAATGAGAAGCTGAGGTAGGAAAAGATCATTGGAGAAAAGATGTGAGTATATTGGAAGGATCATCAACATGAATGTTGGAATCATTAAGAATTATGATGAAATGGTGTCAGAGTGACAGTGACTCAGGATCTCAAAATAAGGAAATAAGGGCAGTAGTGACTTGGGGGGGCAGCAAATGCCTATAATAACTTGGGGTAATCAGTAATATAGTCTCATCACTATAAAAACTGAACCACTGAGAATAGTGTCAATGATCCCAAGGGGAAAAGTGGTGAATATCTGTGAGTGAGTGTTTAGTGAAATGAGGGGCAGGGGAATATCTTTCCAAGAACAGGAAGAGTTCTGGGGTTCTCCTTGATTTATGCTGGAGTCTCCTGATAGAGATCAAGAATGCTGCAGAGGAGTTCTCCTGACCCCTGCCAGATGATGTACCAGAGGAGGTGGTTTTGTGAAACATAGATACTCTCTTGATTATGGCCCAAAGCAATCTATTGGTGATGAGATAGAGTCAGGACAGTTTTATTACTGATTCTAGGCTGTCTTTTCATTCTGGGGAGTAACAGCCTGCTCTGCATGGTGGTTCTATTCTTAAGTTTCTACTGGCTTCCTCTCAACTCTTGTTGATAGTAGCCTATAGGCAGTGAGGTATTACGCTGAACGCTGGCTATAGCACTTCTGTGTGGAAGAGTGGTAGGAAAAAATACACTCTAGTATCAGCTACACATACAATGTTATAAGCCTGTGTGTGTGTGTGTGTGTGTGTGTGTGTGTATGTATATAAATGTATCAACATATGCATTTTATCAAGTAGGTGGATACCCCTGACAGGATTTATTTGGTTACCTTAATCCAAATGTCAAGTACCTAGCATCAGCGCCAATGTATTGATGACAACAAAGTGTCAGTATGTTTAGTATTTTTAATATCTGGGAAGTTTTTATATTTTATTGGGATATTGGACAATGGGAATTGCTGATTATATATAAATCAGACATGTACATTATTCTTTGACTTCCCTTATATCATTACATTAAAGAAAATGATGTTACGGTTGTTTAAGATAGGGATTTTTTTTTCTGTTCCTAAATTTAGTAAGATGTTCAGCTAAATGCTGTGCACATGAAATTGTTCAAGTGTGTGGAAGCTATAAAATTCTTTCTTCTAGGAATATTTTGTAGTGGCTCTTTTGGGCCTGTGTAGGAGCAGATTCAAAACATATTTCACAGTATGCTTTGAACGAAGGTAAATCCTAGTTTCTGTCATCATCAGATTACTAAGTACGTTATTTCTCAAATTTAAGTCAAATCAGGCATAGCAACTGATGTATATCTTTAAGTATACTCATGGAACTAAATTATACATGGAAGCAAAAAAAAGTTTTTTGATGTATTCATTATGTGGTGGACTATAACTAAATTGCTGATGAGCCTCACAGCCTATTGCTCTCTAAAACTGAAGATTTTACATTGGGTAAATTGTCTTTTGAAAAACCGTTTGAAAAATGATAATAGTACTTATTTCTCCAAGCATATAAAATATTAAATCTGAGTGTTGTAGAGTCTGTAAGCTTTCATCTTTAGAAATCATTACTGTACTCCGAGTATCAGTCTTTAAACTATATGACTGATTTTTCGGGGCAAAACTTATATCTTTGAATGGGTAAAAACTAGTTATATATGAAAACCTTCAGAAAACAAGACAATAAAAACACCGTATTAACACTGTTAAGGAATTGCTGATATGCTAGGCCAAGATTATTTTGGAATTATCTGTGATAGGAAAAATTCGCCAAATGTCAGTGGAGGTCAGATATAAAATGAGTTCTTTTATTCTCCTTGACAAAAGTTTTCACTGTGAATTTAGGTAATGTTAACTACAATTCCAAACAGCCCCCAAATTCAGTGGCAAAATGCACTATAAGCTCATTTCTCACTACGTAACAGTCTAATGTGAGTATTCCCTATCAGGCAGCTTTTCTTCAAGAACTGATTGAGGAATTCAGGCTCCTTTATTTTGTGCCTATACTATTGTACAGTTCTCAGGTTGTCATTTACTAGCCATTCAGAAGGGGAAAAGACCACGGAGGATCTTGGCTGGTTACTACCCTTCTGCTTACACTCCTTCAGTTAGAACTTGGTTACATGCCACACTTAACATGAGGCTGGGAAATTTAGTCTAGAATTGTGCCCAGAATAGCAAAGAACCTTTTGACTATAGTCAATGACTGCCAAACTATGCCAAGAGTAAAATTGTTTGTTTTTTCAAATAAAATCTGAAAATTTAAACACTTTTTTTTTTAAATTGGTTAAGTGATTGATACATGGGTGTGGGGGCCTTTGAAAGGTTATATATTTTGATAAACAGATTATTTCCACCCACTCACCCCAGCGTACTTTTTTTGTTTGTTTGTTTGGTAGTGGTAAAGTGTGCGGGATGGGGAAATCAGGCGTGATAGACATTTAGGAAAAGTTCACCCGAAAACTGGCTGTAAATGATTTGATCATGGGGCTTTTCTTTTCAAAGTCTAAGTTAAATAGTCTTTTATTTGGAAGTGGGTTCATCTCTATGTGCTCATGTGTCTGTGTTCATGTCATTGTGTGAGAGAGAGCAGTTTTTGGTATGGGGGTTATAAAGATGGTTTAAGAAGTTTTAGGATAAATTAGAACTGTAGTTAAAAGCTCTTTTGGGGGGTGTGTGTGTGTCTAATTCACCTCTATAAGAATGTCATCAAATGTTGCTAAATATATGTTTTTTTATTAAACTTAAATTACCCGAAGATAAAGTTAAAATTGGTTCTTATTAAGTATTAATTTTATTCTAACAAATGTATATTAAGACAGTACAAACTAACTCATAAAGGAATAGGAAGAATAGACCATAGTAAGTGAATCATAATTTAGTGGCTTATTACCCTGCAACAGAAATTCAAATAAAAGTTTGAAAGTATATAAATTGGTCTCATCCATTTATATGGTAAAATATTTAATAAATTAGTACTCTGAAAGCATTTTTAACTTATTCGCCTAGTCACTGCCAGATTCAGCAACAGGATTCATTATCATATTCATTATTGTTCGTAAGAAGTAGGTAAACCGTTTTCTTATCCATGATTTAAGGAAAAACTAGCCAAAGAATCATGCAACATTTTTAGTTACTGGAGGATAGAATATCCCAGTATTGGGGCAAAATATCACAAAATAGTGGATATATAAATAACTAATATCAAACTATAACTTGGCTTTATATAATAGTTAAAACAATTAGCAAAATACCAAGGGATCAAGTTTATTAACTGAATAAGGAACTTGTGTGTGTGTATATACATATATATATACTTGTCTATGAGTATTCCTGTACATTTTTTCTTTGTTGATTGAAATGAGTGTTCCTGGTGCGGAGGAACTTCATGAGCTGGTGGTCCAGGCAAGCTAGGTTTTGTTAAGAATCTAGGCAAGGCTCATTGTGATATTTTCTCGTTAAAATTAATAGCAGAAGAAGGCATTGTGCTGCTAACACTCCAAATCTACTAAAAGATGAGAATTGAAAATCTTGGCATTTTATGCTGTAAAACTTTCCAGCCTTTGTGGTAGAATCTCACTAAATATATGTTGGATGATACTGTATTTTCACTTTCTCAAAGCCAATCTTTGAAACAGTAAAACACTAAGTATATCATTTTTTTTCTTCCCAACACTTCTTTTTTTTTTTTTTTTTGAGACAGAGTCTCACTCTTTTGCCCGGGCTAGAGTGCCGTGGTGTCAGCCTAGCTCACAGCAACCTCAAACTCCTGGGCTCAAGCGATCCTACTGCCTCCGCCTCCCAAGTAGCTGGGACTACAGGCATGTGCCACCATGCCCAGCTGATTTTTCTATATATGTTTTTAGTTGTCCAGCTAATTTCTTTCTATTTTTAGTAGAGACAGGGTCTCACTCTTGCTCAGGCTGGTCTCGAACTCAGCTCAAATGATCCACCAGCCTTGGCCTCCCAGAGTGCCAGGATTACAGGCGAGAGCCACCACGCCCGGCCCTCCTTTCACATTTATTGATTGAATTTTATAGCTGTTACAACCTTGACCTCTGATAAAAACTAATTTAAAGTTTCAGTCAGAGCTGTCGTATTAGTGTAGATAGATTGCCTATAACCCTTACCTCCCACCTGTCAGTTTTTATTTGTATTCTAGTATTTAACTAGAATTTCCAATGAAATACAGTTGACCTTTGAACAACACAGGTTTAAACTGAAGGTCCACTTATATGCAGATTTTAAAAAACTAAACTAGATGGAAAATACAGTATTCGTGGGATGTGAAACCCACATATACAGAAGGCCAACCTTTTCTAGATGTAGGTTATACAGGGCTGACTTTGGGGTTTGAGTATGCCTGTATTTTGGCATGGGAAGGAAATGTCCTGGAACTATTCCCCCGAGTATACTGAGGGACAACTGTAGTTCCCTAATGTCCGCTTCAGGTTCAAGATTTTCTTAAGAAACTGCTTGCAGCGTTTATAATTATATTTCTGTGTATTACATTTATAAGCTACTTAAGGATTTTTCAGTGCTTCCTCTTATACCCACATCTTGGAGTTTTATTTTGCCAGTTCTTTTAATTGTGATTACTAGATTGAATTACAAAATATGTTCATGAGCTAAGGAAGACCTTAACAAGGGAGAAAGAAGTATGTAGAACTTGGAAAGAGTGGAATGAACTTTTAAATGACTAAACTAAATTGAACCGTTGTCTAGAAATAGAACCAGTCCAGCTCAGGATAAATTAATCACTTTATTAAGGGAAAATAAATGATAAAATAGTTACTGGTTTGTGAAGCAGAGCGGTCACTTGAATTATACATTGAGTAAATCTAAACTTAGTCTACTTTTACCGTGCCGTAGAGTATGTTTTTAGGTTACTTTTCCTCGAGGCCAATTGGTATTCGTGGGAAGAATCCAAGCCAAATATAGTATCAGCTTACCTGTAGTTCAGGTTGAGGAGGCTTTGTAGATTTGTGGCATAGAATATTTAATGTGTCGGAAGGGAAGTTTATAAATTACAAATCAGGTAAATTGCAGTTTTAAGATGCTCTATGTATCTTAAGTGGGAAAGATTGAAAAAGTTAAATCCTGAATAATGAATAATTATTGTCCTTTTTTAGAATTCACAGATCATCCATATGACAAAAAACTAAAGACCAGTGATTTTTGTTGAAGGAGAACTTAGGAACCTGTCAGATTTTAAAGTAAAAATGCCTAGTTGAATGCCTTTCCCATAGGTGCTCCATAAGAATTTATGGCTTTCATTAATTATGACAGTTAATTTTTCATTTGTAAGATAACTAGTTATATCTTAACATGTGACAGTAAAGATATTTCTTCTTTGTGTTTTAGACTATCCCCATAAATATGGGCCACAGGGGGGCTGTGCAGATCATTCAGTATTTGAAAGGATGAAAAAGTACCAGATGACTGGTATAGAGGAAGTAACACAGGTAAGAATTTTAACACTAGCTTGCATTTAAGAAATGGAAATGAACCTGGGCATATGTTTCCACCTTTAAAAAATGTATGTTCTAGAATTTCTGAGAGATTTATATCAGTGTAGGAAAATAATTTATGTTTTTTAATGATCAGAGAGGCCAGGTAACTTGCCAATAATAAAGAGTTGGTGCTGAAATTTGAATACAAATATGCATGACTTAAAGAACATTATATTACACATCTAAAATATACTCTGCTTTCCTTTTTTTTTTTGTGGGGGGTGGGGAGACAGAGTGTCACTCTCTTTCCCAGGCTGGAGTGCAGTGGCACAATCATAGCTTCACTGCAGCCTCAAACTACTGGGCTCAAGCAATCCTCCTGCTTCAGCTTCCTAAATAGGTAGGACTACAGGTGTGCATCACTGTGCCTGGCTAATTTGTAATTTTTTTTGTAGAGATGGGATCTTGCTATGTTGCCCAGGCTAGTCTTGAACTTCTGGCCTCAAGTGGTTCTTCTGCCTTGGCCTCCCAAAGTGCTGGGATTACAAGTGTGAGCCACTGTGCCTGGCCTTGCCTTACATGTTTTATTATACAATAAAAATAATTGAATCTGAATTTGTGTTTCATATAAATGTAAATATTTGTATTAATATTAAAATTAGACTGATCAGATTGCCCTGGTTTGTCTAGTGATTCTCCAGTTTTAACACTGAAAGTTCTGTGTCCCTAGACAAACCAGTCTGGTTCATCACCCTAATAAAAATCTCAGTGCTTATAGACATTTTAATTGTAAGGTTTTTGTGGGTGTTTTTTTGCCATTTGGCTGATTGCTCTTTTGTTCTTTTTTTCCTGTGGCCTCCTTTTTCTTTAGTCATAGGTGACAGGTTATAGTTATTCAGAACATAAATTCAAAATGAGAAAACATTTTTTCTTTTATGATAAAACATTTACCGTATATTTTGGACACCATTTGTAAAAGTAGGGTGGAGTAATGTTTCTTGAACCATGAAGATTTGTAGTTAGATCTATTTCTGGATCTGCAAAATGGCATAAACAATTCTATTTCAGATGGGTCTTTTTAATATTAATTATTCTGACATTCATTGAACAAGTATATATTGATCTTCTGCCACATGTCAGAATCTGGTAAGTTCTGGGAATATGTGAAGATTAAGATAAAGGTTTGTTCTCAAAAAGCATATGGTTTAATTGGAGACACAGAAATAATTTAGGGTAGTAAGAGTTAGAAGCACAGTGATACTCTGCACACAAGAGGAGTAGCTAACCTAGCCTTGGAAGTATTTGAGGGCAATAGTCAGAAACTTAAAGAATAAACAGGTGGCCAGGCACAGTGGCTGATGTCTGTAATCCCAGCACTTTGGGTGGCCAAGGCAGGAGGATCACCTTGAGGCCAGGAGTT
This sequence comes from Propithecus coquereli, assembly GCF_000956105.1. Lineage (NCBI taxonomy): Eukaryota > Metazoa > Chordata > Mammalia > Primates > Indriidae > Propithecus > Propithecus coquereli. The sequence continues at coordinate 7,350,001 of NW_012151618.1, read as the reverse complement.
CGAGACCAGTTTGAGCAACATAGTGAGACCCTGTCTCTACAAAATATTTAAAAGTTAGCTGGGTGTGGTGGTGCACACTCATAGCCCTAGCTCCTTGGGATTCTGAGGCAGGAGGATCACTTAAGCCCCAGGAGTTTGAGGTTACAGCAAGCTATGATTGTGGTACTGCACTGCAGCCTGGGTAACAAAGTGAGACCTGTCTCTTAAAAAAATAGCAGGAATTAGGTTAGCCATGAGAAGATGGAAAGAATATTCCAAGCAGGAGAGACAATGCATTCAAAAGCCAGAGAAATAGATCAGTAAAGAATCTTTTATTTGGGGGGTAGAGTACAGGACTGAAGTTGTTGCATATGTTCAGTTGAGAAATCATAGTGGCTTGTACTAGTATATCGGTGACGTGGATGGAGGAAACGAGACTACAGATTGCTGGATATGATGGGAGAATTTAGCAGGGCAGCTTCATGTAACATTAATATATGAAAGAAGGTTGCATTTATTTATGTTAGCAGTAGACTACTGGAAATATAATGAGAGGACATCATTAATAATAATATGTATTACAGAATAAATGTAACAAAGAATTATAAAACTGATATAAGGGAAATCAAAACTTTATAAAAAATGTTAAGGAAGATGGATTTTAAATAAATGGAGAGATACACTATGTTAATGGAAAATAGTATTTAATATCATAAAAATGTTAGTTCTCCCCTTATTGGTATGCAGATTCAGAGCAAGTCCAATATAGATTACAGCAGGCTTAATCACAACACTCAATGGGCCTAAAATATTATATGCGAAAGAAAGGACTAAGAAGTAGCCCATCTAAAGGTGGTAAGCAGGAAAGAGGGATTTACCCTAGAGAGTGTTAAGATTTATTATAGTAATTGAGAGTGTGATATTAGTGGGAGGGAAAAATTGACTAGGGGAATAAAATTGAGTACTCAGGAACAGACCCATGTATATATATATATGAAACTTGGTAGAGTTGTAATCCCAAGTTAGTAAGTAAAAGGAGGGAGCACTTAATAAATGGAGCCAGGAAAAATGTTAATCTATTTGGAAAAAGATGAAGTTGGATCTCCATCTAACACTGTATTTACAACAAAAAAACTCCTGATAAAGTATTAAATGTCTAAAATGAAACTTTAAAACTCACAGATGTCTCTTTCCAGCTATGGTGGAGTATCTGGTATGCAACTAGACCCCATGCAGTAAACAACTAGAAAATGGAACAAAATACATGAAACAATTATTTTCAAACATTGGGCAACAGGCAGTGTAGGGTTGAGATCTCTGAGAGCAGCGAAATAAATACCTGTGTGATTTCCTTGCCTTTTTAGTTGAATCAAAATTTAAGGTATGGAGCAGGGAAGCGTATCTCGAGAAGAGCAAGAAGTACACAGCAATCTTGCTGAGTTGGAGAGTTAGAGATCAAAGTTCAGGAAGATTGAGGTGTCTGTACTTATGGGCAGAGTACCTGAGAGGAGATAGCTGTGCTGAGAAAAAGCCCCGGATATATCTGCATAGGGGTTGCCTTGAATCTTAGCTGAATCCTAAGCTATGCCTGCATAGGGTAAGATTCTGTGAGAAAACTATGAGATAAAGAAAAACTACTGGGGACTCTATGAAATGAACAATTATTAGAAATTATACTTGATAGAGATCCCAAACCATGGTACGAGTAGGGCTAATGTAGCCCTATGGTAAAGGCTACTCCAGAAACAAACCTCAAAAAGTCAAGATGATTTTCAAATCAGTTACCTGCCTGTCAGTAAAAAGATCAATAATATTTGTTTAAGGAGAACACTAAATCCAGATACTTAACAATGTAACTTCACAATGTTTAGCATTCAAAGAACATTACTATGTGACAAGAAATGTAAAAATGTGATCTATAATCAGAAGAAAGACCACCCAGATAGAAACAGAACCAGTATTTATAGGCATTAACAGACAAGGATTTTAAAAGAATTATTATTAATATGTTCAAAGAATTAAAGACATGAATATAAAAAGGAGATAGTAGAAATTCTAAAAAAGAACCAAATGGAACTTCTAGATTGAAAAATATATTATCTGAAGTGAAAAATTTAGTGGGTAGGCTTAAGAGAAAATTATTGCAGAACTCAACGTGAGTAAATTTGAATAAAGGAAAATAAAACAGTAGACATTATCCATATCTAAGCACAGAGAGAAAATAATTGGAGTCCAGGAAGAGGAGATGCGGAAAAAAGTATTGAAAAATTAATGCCTCCAAATTTTTCAGATATGAAGAAAAATTTCAATCCATGGTCCAAGAAGCTCAATGAAACTCAAGCAGGATAAACACAAAGAAAACCATACCAGGGTTTATTATAATTAAATTATTGGAAACAACTGGAAATGAGAAAAGCATAAAAGCAGCCAGAGAAAAGAAGATACATTTACATAGAGGGAAACAAAGATAAGTATAACTGCTGACTTCTCATCACACAGTGCAAACCAGAAGACATAGAATGACATCTTCAAAGGGTTGAAAGAAAACCTGGCAAACTAGGATTCTGTGTTCTGTGAAAATAATTTTCAAAAATGAGAGCAAATTAAAGATCATTTCAGACAAACAAGATCCGAGAGAATCTGTCTGTAGGAGACCCACACTGCAAGAAATGTTAAAGGAAATTTTTCAGGAAAAGGATAGAAAAAGGATACCAGATGGAAACTCAGATCTATACAAGGAGTGAAGAGCATAAAATAGTAAATGTGTAGGTAAATATGAAGGACTTTTTTCTCATTTAAAAATTTTCTTCAAGAGATTATTACTTAAATCAAAATAATAATGTATAATGGGTTTTGTAATATACAAAGAATCAAAATTTATGACAGCGTAAAAGACAAGGAAGAATGGAAGTACATTGTTGTGTTTCTTACACTATGTGAAGTAGCACAGTTTTGGCAGGTAGAATGTTCTATGAAAAAGGTGGATATTGCAAACCTTAAAGCTGAGGTCAGTAAATTATGGGCCCAGGGCCAGCTGTTTGTTTTTATAAATAAAGTTTTATTGGAACACAACCATGCCCATTCATTAACTCATTGTCTATGGCTGCTTTTGCACTGTAGTGACAGAGTAGAGTCGTTGTGGCAGAGATCATGTGATCCAAAAGTCTAAATGTTTATTTATCATTAGGCCTTATAAGAAAAAGTTTGTAGAAATGTCCTCTGCCCTGGGGCAACCAATGAAAAAAATAAAGGAGATATAGTTAACAGGTCAATAAAAGATATCAAATATAATTAAAAATGCTTGGTTAATTCAAAAGAAGGTAGGGAAAGAGAAAAAAAAGAACAGAGACTAGATGGGACAGATAGAAAATAAATAGCAAGATGTAAGTTTAAATCTAACCACATCAGTGATTACATTAAATATAAATGGACTAAGCAACATAAATTAGAAGCCAAGATGGTTAAAGTCATTAAAAAAACAAGACCAGGCCGGGCGCGGTGGCTCACGCCTGTAATCCTAGCACTCTGGGATGCCGAGGCGGGCGGATTGTTTGAGCTCAGGAGTTCGAGACCAGCCTGAGCAAGAGCGAGACCCCGTCTCTACTAAAAATAGAAAGAAATTAATTGGACAGCTAAAAATATATAGAAAAAATTAGCCGGGCATGGTGGCGCATGCCTGTAGTCCCAGCTACTTGGGAGGCTGAAGCAGTAGGATCGCTTGAGCCCAGGAGTCTGAGGTTGCTGTGAGCTAGGCTGACGCCACGGCACTCACTCTAGCCCGGGCAACAAAGTGAGACTCTGTCTCAAAAAAAAAAAAAAAACCAGACCAAATCTGTCTAAAAGAAATACAATTTAAGCGTAAAGACACAGACTTTTAAAAGGATGGCAAAGCATATATCATACAAGCACTACTCATAAGAATTTTAAAGTGACCATATTAATATCAAACAATATATTTCAGTTCATAGAATATCACTAGAGACAAAGAGGGACCTTTTATAATGATGAAAGTGCCACTTTATCAAGAAGAAATAACAGTTCTAAATGTTAGTTAATAGTGTAGTTACTATTAGAGCTATGAACTACATGAAGGAAAAACTGACAGAACTGAAGGGAGAATTGGAAGACTCCACAAATTATAGCTGGAGATCACACTCCTTTTTGAGTAGACAGGTTGACAGATTGATAGAGCAAGTAGACAGAAAATCAGTAAGTATATAGAGCATTTGAACACCACTGTCAAACAACCTGACCTAACTGACATTTATAGAACTCTCCACTCAACAATGGTAGAATACACATCCTTTTCAAGTGCATGCGGAACATTTGCTAAACATATTAGTAGGTCATAAAGCAAGTCTTGATAAGTTTAAAAGGACTGAAATTATACAGAATAGTTTCTTAGGTTTCAAGGGGATTAAATTAGAAATCCACAACAAAAATTCTGGAAAAAATCTCCAAATATTTGGAAATTAAATTGCACACTTCCAAATAATGTAATTTGTGAAACCATTTTGAACTGAATGGTAACAAAACCACAAAATAAAAAAATTTGTGAGATTCAGGTAAAGCAGTGCCTAAAAGAGAATTGAAAACTTTTAAATGATCATGTTAGAAAAGAAGAAAGATCTAGAAGTCAGTCATATAAGCATCCATTTTTAAGAGCTAGACAAAGAAGTACAAATTAAACCCTAAGTAAATAGAAGCAATAAAGCAACAGGTAAGAGTTGATTTGAGTGAGGTGGAAAACAGCAGAGGAAATCAATTGAAGAGATTAATATGATTGATAAACTTCTAGCTAGTCTGATCAAGAAATAAAGAGAAAACACAAATTAACACTATCAGAGATGAAAGAGATGATATTACTGTAGATATTAAGTGCATATTTTGAATACCTTGAACCAATAAATTCAACAATATCAATTTAATAGGCAAATTCCTTTAAAGACACAACTTAAGAAAAACAGCGCAACCAATAATATATGTGGGTGTATATGAATGAGATTACATTGATACTTAATAATTTTCTATCAAGGAAAACTTTAAGCCCAAATCTAATTTCACTGTTGAATTCCAAATATTTAAGAAAGAAGTAATACAAATCTTACATAAAGTCCTTACGAAAGTAAAGGAAAAGGGAAAACTTCTTAACACATTTTATGAGGCCAGTGTCACCGTGACATTCATACCAAAGACATTACAGGAAAACTAACCTGCAGGTCAGTATCCTTCATGAATATATATGTAAAATTTCTTAAACAAAATACTAGCAAATGAAATCCAGCAATAGATGAAGAATGTAATACATAATGGTCAAACGAGGTTTATACCAGAAATGTAAGATTGGGTAACATTAGAAAATCAAGATAATACATCATATTAACATAATAAAGGAGGAAACCCCTCTGATTATCTCAATAGACTAGTAAAAAAGCATATGTCAAGTTTCAACACCCAATACTTGGCAAACTAAAAATAGAAGGAAACAGCCCCAGACATCTATAAAAAACTGACAACGGATACCATACTTAAGAGACTAAATCCCTTTCCCCTAAAACCAGGAATAAAGAAAGGATGCTGTTCTCACTTTTACTCGGCATAATAAGACAAGAAAAAGAAATGAAAGGTATATAGATTGTAAAGGAGTAGTTAAACTGTCTTTATTTTAGGTGATACAAGAGTATGCCAGGAAAATCCTAAAGAATCTTGGAAAAGTTACTAGAAATAATAAGCAAACTTATCAAAGACGTAGAGTAAAGTCAGTATGCAAAAATTAATTGTGTCCTATATATTGGCAATGACATTTAGAAAATTTTACAAATCATTTAAAAATAGCGTAAAAGATACAAGATACTTAGAATAAATTTAACAGAGTATATGCAAGATGTATACACGAAGAAACTACCAAACATTGCCAGGAAAAATTAAGGATCTGAACAAACGGAGAAATACGAGAAGTATACTGTATTCATGGCTGGGAGACTCAATGTTAATATGTCAGTTCTCCCCAAATTGTTCTGTATGTTCAGTGCAATCTCTATCAAAAATCCCAGCAATGATTTATTTAGTAATTGGCAAACCGATCCTAAAAGTTACACTGAAATGTAAAGGACTTAGGATAGACAGAACAATTTTTTTAAAAAGAGTAATGCTGGAGGATTTATACTATCTGATTTTAAGACTTACTATAAAGCTACATTGTCATCTTGCCCTAAGGATAAACATACAGGTCAGTGGAACAGAGTAGAGTCCACATGGTCAGTTGATTTTTTGCAAAGGTCCCCAGGTAATTCAAAGGAGGACTAAGAACAGTCTTTTCAACAAATGTTATTGGAACTATTGGATATCACATGAACAAAAAAATTGAGATGTACCCACACGTCACACTTTACACAATATTAAAAATGGAAAATAGACCTATATGCTAAAGCTAAAGTAAAACTTGTAGGAAAAAACATAGCAGAAATGTTTGTGACTTTGGGATAGATAATTTCTAAAGGTACAAAAATATCTTACCAAAAAAATACATGTAATATAAATGAGACTTGATCAAAATCAAAAACTTTGCCTCAGAAGACACAGTTAAGAAAATAAAAACAAGCCACAGACTGTGAGAAAATGTTCACGGAACATCTGACAGAAGTACTCCAGAATATGTAAAGAACTCATAATTCAATTTTTAAAAAATGCACAAATCCCAATTAAAAAATGGGCAAAGCATTTGAAAAGATACTTCACAAAAGAAGATATTAAAAATATTTCGGATTTTGAAGTAGAGAAACACTTTGAATAAAAAAGATTTATATATTTTACTATATGAAAATTAGGAGTAAAAGACACCTTAAAGTGAAGACAAGTTATAAACTTTGAGAAATACAATGCATAAAATTAATAAAGAATTGTTAAGAAATAAAGAAGTATTCCTTTTCCTGATTAGAACAACTGATAAAAACTAACCTGGCCTGGCTGGGTGCGGTGGCTTACGCCTGTAATCCTAGCACTCTGGGAGGCCGAGGCGGGCGGATTGTTTGAGCTCAGGAGTTTGAGAGCAGCCTGAGCAAGAGCGAGACCCCGTCTCTACTAAAAATAGAAAGAAATTAATCGGACAACTGAAAATATATAGAAAAAATTAGCCGGGCATGGTGGCACATGCCTGTAGTCCCAGCTACTCGGGAGGCTGAGGTAGAAGGATTGCTTGAGCCCAGGAGTTTGAGGTTGCTGTGAGCTGGGATGATGCCACGGCACTCTAGCCCGGGCAACACAGTGAGACTCTGTCTCAAAAAAAAAAAACAACAAAACTAACCTGGCCTCAAAATATAAATATTTTAAAAATATATATGTTTATATGTATGTATATCCACATACATGTAGTTGTGTATGTATGTATCTATTTGAAGGCATTGGAAAGATAACAAGGCTAGGAAGAATTAGACCAAGATCTTAGAGAAAGTGTACATTTAGAAAGGTGAGCCTGGCATTTGGGCATACCTTTTCTCCAGGTGTGTTTTCCAGTTCCTGAGAAGGTAGATGAGAGACTGAGAAGGTGAGTAGAACTGTCCAGACTCATGAGGCTAAGGATGAAAATGTTGTTTAGGGTCTATTCAGAAGAGCTTAATGTTGGGACCTTGAAGGGCTACTCCCTAGGAGTTAAGGTGAATCAGAAAGTATTCGGCCTCCTCTCATAGGGATCAAAGTTTCGCATCACATCTTCTTAGTGTCTGATTGTACTAAGGTGATCCAGGATTAGGAGTACACCAGGCCTAACTGCTTACCAGAAGTGAAGGTACACCTCTTTAAAGATATCATCACCTCAAGCCTCTGCTTATGTCTGTGATTTTCCATATATATTTTCTGGCTCTCAGTTCAAAGTAACCAGCATATGAACAAACAAAACAACATGGCAAGAACAAGGGAATTAATAGACAAAAAACCATTTGAAAATATCTAGGTAATGAAATTATCAGATGCAGACTTTAATATGTTCAAATCATAAAGACAAAATTTAAAATTTCAGCAGAAAATTGAAAATGAACAAAAGAACCTGATGGAAATTTTAGAATTAAAAAATATAGCAGCAGAAATTAAGAATTTGATGGATTTAGATCAGATTGGTATGGTACAAGAGAATAGAGCAAACCACTAAGAAACAAAAGGATGGAAAATACAGAAAAGAACATAAGAGACATAGATGTTACTTTAAAAAGGTCTAACGTGTGTATTGATGTCCCAGAAGGAGAAACTGGGAGTCAAGTAAGGCCAGGTAATGTCTGAGAATTTTCCAAATATTTAATATAACGGAGACATCAGATGACAAATTCATTAAGTCCTATAATTTGGGCAGGATAAATACTTCACACTGAAAACAACATCTTTACTATCATTATTATTAGAAATTGTGAAAAGCAAAGATGTAATCTTAAAAGCAAACAGGTGGAAAAAAAGTTTAATTACCTTCAAAGAAGCAACATAAAAATGGCAGCTCATTTCTCATTGGAAACAGTTGAAACCAAAAGACAGTAGCATGTTCTGAAACAGAGTAACTGCCATCCTGGAATGCTATACTCAGTGTAAATAGATAGTAAAAGGCATTTCAAATTGAGAGTATAGCCAGCAGACCACACTAAAAGGTTTTTTCCTAGTGAAAAGATTGTGGACTTAAATGGTAACTTGTAGATGAAAGATTGGATAAAGAACAACACAGTGGATAATTCTAAATGAATACTGACTGTCCTACGAAGCATTAATAATAAAGACTTATGTGATTGTATTTATTTGTGCGTTGTGTGTGTGTATATAAAGGGAGATAAATTGGTAGTGAGAAAAATGTAATTAAAGTGTTCTGAGGTTCTTGTATTCTCTATGAACAGATAAAGGTTCTAATTTATATTTGACTTTGGTAAGTCAAGGATTATATTAGTAAAATATGTAACTATGAAAAGCTAGTAGAGGGAAATGGGTGAAATAATGAAAACCAAAAATCCAAAAGAAGGCAAGAAAGGAGAGAAAGAAGAATATAGAGCAGAACGGACAAATAGAAGATAAATAATAAAATTGAAGATTTAAACCCAAATATATTGGTAATTATATTAAAGGTAAATGGATTAGATGTACTAATTTAAAAAGACAATCAGACTGGATTTAAAAAAAACAACACAAACTGTTTTACAAAAGCTACGCCTGAAATATAAAAGTGTAGAAAGATTGAAAGTAAGAGGGTGTAAGATTCAAAATTTGCTGACTCTAATGAAGATTATATCTATTAATATCAGACAAAATAGGTTTTAAGGCAAAAAAGCATTACTGAAATAGATATGTCATAATGATAAAAGTTCAATTCCCCAGTATGTTATAACAGTCTTAAATTTGTATGTCCGTGATATCATAACTTCAAAAATATATAAAGCAAAAATTGATGAGACTAAAAGTAATAGAAAAATCATATGATGGAAGATTTAAGTTCACTTCTCAATAACTAAGAGCGAGACCCTGTCTCTGCCAAAAAATAGAAAAATTAGCTGGGTGGGCATGGTGGTGCAATGCCTGTAGTCCCAGCTACTTGGGAGGCTGAAGCAGGAGATTGCTCGAGCCCAGGAGTTTGAGGTTGCAGTGATCTATGATGACAGCACTTCAATCTAGCCTGGGCAACACAGCAAGACCTTGTTTCTAAAAAAAATTCAAAGACCCTGTCCCCCTGACCCCCCAATTCAATTTGGGTTCTATATTACTGTGCCATCAAAATTTACTTAAGATGGCGCTTTTAGATGTTGACAAGTGTTTGAGTGCTTAGATTTAGTAGCAGTAGTAATTCTTTAAAGAAATACTTATTGAGCATCTCCTGCTTGCTGCCAAGTCTGTTAGGTGATAGCAGTATAGTGAGAAAGAAATACAACAATAGTTTCTTCTTTCCAGAGGTTATGTTCTAGTGGATGATGTAATGGCGGTGGGGTGGGGACAGAAATTAAACAAATAATCACACAAATAAATGTAAAGTTGCACTATGTTAGGGACATTGGTACATGGTTTTGTGAAGTGATGTAATGAATGAATTGACCTTTTCTAAGTCTGAAGAAAGACATTAATAAGATCAGAAGAGGCAGCATCAGCATGTGCAAAGACTATGGCAGGAGACACACTCTGTGTTGGAAGCCTCTGTAAAGAAAGCTTGTGTAGCCATAGCACAGAGAACTAGAATAGTAGGGTCTCTTTGTGAAGTAATATATGAGTAATACTTACCTGGACAGGTAAGTAGATGCTGTGCATTGCTGGTTTTTAGTGGAGCATATGAAGAATTTAAGGCTTTATCCTTAGACTATAGGAAGTCATCGAAATACATTATGGAGATGGGTGACATAGTCAAAGTTGCATTTTGAAAAGATTGCAGTATGGAGAATAGATCTAAGGCCAATAGTGGACATGGATTGATTAAATCAATCTTATTAAAGTACTCTAGGTAAAGAAGTAATGGTAGCTTGGGCAACAGAGGTAATGGGCAGATTCCATAAGTGTTTAGAAGATAAATTTGACAGGATAGGTTGGATATTAGAGATGAGGTAGAAGAAGATAGCAAAGTATTATAAACTTAAATACTTGCTTTAGATTTAAATGAGTACATATTAAGAGTTATGTTTTGAAAATGTTTAAAAGTGAAGGAGATGCTTAAATAAATAGTAAATCATCTATGTGGGAAGTATTATGAGACTAAAAGTCGTGTTTATGAATGTTTCATGGTAGCAGAAATATCTGTGGTGTTACATAATAAAGCAGAATACCAACTTATTTATAATGTGTATTCTTAACTATATAAAATTTTAGTAGTTGAGCATACTAATTATCAGAAATGACTCTTTGATGTATAGACACCTCAAGAACAACATGCTGCTAATGGTCCAGAACTTCTGAGGAAAAAACGTACAACTTCAGCTGAAAAAAATACTTGTCAGCTTTATATTCAGACTGATCATTTGTTTTTTAAATATTATGGAACACGAGAAGCTGTGATTGCCCAGGTATTTATAATTATGCACTATTTTAGGTGTTCTCATGTTCTCTTACCGTTTTATTATACCTTTGTTATACCTGTCCTTTAAAAATTAAAGTTAGTGAGTGTGTATCTCATTTTGGGGAAAAAAAGTATTTTCAGTTGTGATGTGACAAAATATGTAAAGTAAGTAAACAGATAACTGAAAGACCAGTTGGGGTATTTCAGTGTCATTCAAAAGAGAGGTATAAGAAGATGATTTCCTGAAAGACGTTATGACACTGAAGCTTAGCTTTGGAAAGAGAGTTAAATTTTCTAAGTTACATTATTATTTGTACTTGTGTTTTCTCAGCCCTCATTACAGTATAAAGTTTTGAAGATGCCCTTGAAAATGTCCTTCATGTTGAAGGCACCCAGTGAGAATTTGATGAATGTATTTTTGACCCAAAGGATTTGGGACTGGGATGACGGAGGTAGCGCTAGTATAAATGATAGAATTCATTTAGGTGGTGGAGTTGAGCTTATTGTTAGACATGTGTGAAAGCCAGGAGATCATTCCCTTAGTATTTTGAAAATGTGGAACTGGAGCTTAGGGAAGATTAGCCTTGAGCTTTCTATATGAAATTGAAGGGTACAAAAGAGATAGTGAAAATGTAGGAAGAGAATGAAATCAAAAGGGAAAAAACTGGACTGTATCTGTATGTAGTGAATAGGAGGAAGAAGAGACACTAGTAAGGAAAAATTTAACAGTTAAGGAGGTAGGAGATTATATAGGATTAGCCAAGGAATAAACAAGTTTTAAGACAAAGTACATAATTAATTGTGTCATTGCAGAGATATCAAGGAAAATGATTACAAAAGATAATTTTTAGTTGCTAGATTATCGATGAGCTTTAAGTAAGATTTCAGTAGAATGTGAGATTGAAAACATTGCAAGCAGTAAGTTTGGCAGAGACAGTAAAAGTTTCAAGAAAAGTGAAAAATAGAAAAAAAATGGTGATTTAGAAATAATATGGAATATTTGGGGGTAAAGGGAGTATAGGGATTATGTGAACAAATTGATAGGAAGAGGAAAACAATTCAGTAGAGAAACAATATAAGATATAAGAGAAAGAAATACTGATGTCCTTGAATATCCACAATGTCTTTTGGAGAAAAATAATGTTCTTGAAGATCCTCTAAGAGTTGGAGTCAGTAATAAAGAAAAGTTACCTTTTAAGAGGAAGAGTTACCTTTTAAGGAAGATAGAGATGGATAAAGATAGGGAAATTTGAAGATAAAGAGAGGGGAAAGTAGAGATGAATGCTCAGTAAAATATGAAGTATGATCTACTATGGAGAAATGTTTGAGCCACCATGTTGGGAAGGGAGTAGAAATAGCACTGGATAAAAGAATGCTAGGCTCAGCTGAGATTAGAAAGCATGACTTTATAGCGGACCCTATGACTTTCATTAGTAATGTTTGCCAGCCTGGGCTGCCTTTGAAATTATTATTGTTAATGCTTTTTACTTGACCATCTTGTTTTATATTTGTACAGTTTCTTCAAAAATAGTTTCGAAAGTACATACATGTTTTCACATAAAAATGGTAGCAAGAGTGCTTTTTGTAAATGAAGTTGAGAAGGTAGTATACAGAGAGGTTTAGCAGCCAGAGAGTTTAGTTGGGAATTGGCTAGGTAAACAAATGCTTTTGTTTTCTATCACCATGCTTACTTCTAGAATTTAGCAAAATCTGAATGTATCTTTTTTATATTTGTGTTATCTATCTCCCTCCCCCCTTTCCTCACTAGAATAAACCTCTGTAAATATATAGGACCTTCTCTATTTTGTTCACCACCATATTCCCTGTACCTAAAACAGTGCCTAGTATATAAAAAGTGGTCAACAAAGCTTACGGAATGTGTACAAGTACAGCAATAGAAGGATTAAAGTCAGGTAATGACTGAGCGTCCTGATATTATCAGGAATGTTCAAAGGATAAATAGACCAAAATACCCTAGGCAGAGGAAGCATGTGAAAAGGCATGGATGTGTGACATTGTAGGATGGATTGAGAAAACAAAATTTTTATGTGACTGAAACAAGAGTGTATGTTTGCTGTTGGCCAGGGAAGAATCTGGAAAAGATACAGAATTTCCCCTCTCAGCCCAGTTATCCATTGTATAATGTATCTAGTATATGATATAGGCATTTTAAAATTTGAATGTGGTGGAACATGAATAATTAATTCTTGATTTTGGAAATGGAAGTTAACAATCTTTTTCATATTTCAACATTGCCTCTAAAATACTGTTCTTTTTTTAAATTGACAGATATCCAGTCATGTTAAAGCAATTGATACAATTTACCAGACCACAGACTTCTCTGGAATCCGTAACATCAGTTTTATGGTGAAACGCATAAGAGTAAGAAACTTCAGTAGTTACAAACATTTAAAAAGTGAAACAATTGGAATCATGTTTACAAAAAGAAAATGCTTCCTTTTTATTTCATCTTTATATGCATGTAATAGTTTAAATTATGTCTACTGATATAGTTTATTTTTACTCTTGGCATTTATACACACACACACACACACACACACACACAGACATACTTGGGTTTATGATTTAAGAATTAAAGGCCTTGGCCGGGCGCGGTGGCTCACGCCTGTAATCCTAGCACTCTGGGAGGCCGAGGCGGGCGGATTGTTTGAACTCAGGAGTTTGAGACCAGCCTGAGCAAGAGCGAGACCCCGTCTCTACCAAAAATAGAAAGAAATTAATTGGACAGCTAAAAATACAGAGAAAAAATTAGCCGGGCATGGTGGCGCATGCCTGTAGTCCCAGCTACTTGGGAGGCTGGGGCAGCAGGATCGCTTGAGCCCACGAGTTTGAGGTTGCTGTGAGCTGGGCTGATGCCACAGCACTCTAGCCCAGGCAACAAAGTGAGACTCTGTCTCAAAAAAAAAAAAAAAAAAAGAATTAAAGGCCTTAATCTGTACTACAATAGAGGTAAAATACTACTTCTACCTAATCTGATTAATATACCATCAAGAAAGCCCTAACCCCTCAATAAGTACAGATATACTACTTGACTTCCCTCCCCCCAACCCCTGACATTATTCCCCAGTTTCTTAAGATTTACCTTGTGCAATATTTTTTGGTATGTATTCCATTTGGTGCAGCAGGAGGGAAGGAGGATAGATACAGTGTTTAAATATTAAATAAAATTAGAACTTAGAAAAACATTGAATACTATAATCTTGAAAATTCACAGCTCACACTAAAATGTTTCAAGTTTTTAGAAGTCATACAGGAAAGAGACTCATATTTTTCTAAACTACTTTGACCATGGAACCTTTTTAAAATTAACGTCAACTGAGATTCCAAAATACTGCAGAACACATTTGGAGAAATGCTAATCCAGAGCCACAGGATCACTGATGATTAATTTTAATGTCATAAATTGCAAATAAATATTATATTAATTACTGTCAAAATGGGGCTGTTTAAAAAATTCTGTGAATTTTATAAATATATGTGTATGGCTTTTAAGAATTTATAAACTAGATAAACACCTGAGTTTAAAAAAATCATTTCACAAAACAGTATTTGCCAGACTTCCTTTATATTTGTGCTCTCCTGGTTTTCTTAAAATATGGTTGACTGTGCTCGCTTCTGCATCACATATTCTAAAAAAATATGGTTGACTATATAAAAAAAAGTATGTGCTAGAAAATTTTAGTAAATACATAATTTAGTAACATAGCTATAGGTGATTCTTCCTTTTAAAAGTAGTATGATTAAATCTCAAATTGGATTGTTTTATACTGTAGATTTACAGTATATGTATCATATATCCTGAGAGCAATGTAGACCCATATGTGAGCAAGTAAAAGTGAAAAGTGGTATAAATACTGCTGTTTAGTAGGCAGAGCAATAAAATGCTAAGTAGTGAAAGGTAGAGAACTCCAGAACAAATTTTAGTGAAGCACTTTTTTTAGGAAAATGATTCGTATTATGAAGAAATACATGTATATAAATGAATAATGTGGCAGTTGGTTGTTTCTAGACCATAACTCTTATTAAAACCTTGGTTTAAATTTTATCTGTTGAAGATTGTTCATGACCCATTAAATAATTTAAAATTTATATTTTCAGCAACTATTAAATATTAATTGCCTCATTTGTAATACAGGTAACTAAAATTTAGATGTAATTTTTATTTGTGGCCAATATTACAGAATTATCAGGGAATTTCTTTTCTGTATTTAGTGGAGGAAAGCCACACCATGTCATTAAGCATGGACTATCTATAATACATAGTATGCTTACTTTTGAAATTTTTGTGTGTTAAATGACCATAACTGATTGTTTCTGGTTAATTGTTAATGGAGAAACCAAATGTTCTGAAATCTGTCCTTAGGCAATTGTCCTTATGGTGTTTTTGCCATCCTGCTTTTGAGCCTCTTGGTTTTACTAGAGGGTATGGATCATGAAAAGACCTGTAGTTCTTGTTGTATCAACCATTATATCATCCCTTTACTACCAGCATTTTCAAATAGACTAAAAGTTTGCCTTCTAGTAAAAACATTTACTTTTATACATTCCTTTTTTAACCTCTGTCAAGTCTTGTGTGTAATTCCCTGGCTTACCTGGGGAAAGCCAAATTGTTCTAGGACTTCAAGGGACAGGCAGGGGTCTCATAAAGGAGGTAGGGGCTAATAAATGAAAGCTTTTGTTTCAAAGGAGTTTGATATTATAATAGATTATTCTTCAGATTGTGAAGGAGAAACCTTCACCAGGAGTATAGTAGCTAAGTATCAAAAGAAACAGTCAAGAGGAACTCAGCTTAAAATAGTAAAAGAAGTTGAAATCAGCAAATAAAATTCTTTCCCACATTTACGAAAAAAAAAATGAACTTGCTCTTAGTTGGATTTAACTCATGTGTCTCTTTAGGCGAGGAGAACCAAGAGAATGATTTGTCTGCAGAACTGATAGTCTTGAGTTCAGATCTATCTTATGTTCTAATAATTAGGTAAAATTAGGGTTTTATGTCTTTATACTTGTCACCATAAGTAGGAGATTAGCACTGAAGGAGACTTGTTCAGATGATTGAGTTTGAGAAACTGTATTTCTTTTATTAGAGGTTTTGAAAGCAAAACTTGTTCTTTTTCCCCGAGTGTTTAGTATTCAGGAATCTGGTAAATACTTGCTCAGAAATTTAACATCTTCAATTTTAATTCCCCGACCCTGCCTGTTTTTTTTTTTTTTTTGACTTCTATGATCAGCTCGGGAATGGACGTAGTGGTAACAATTCTAGAAGCCTTAATTCAGGCCTGGTTTCCATCAGACCCTAAGCATACTGTCCAGGTATATGCAGAAGGAAGTAAGCAGAGACACTAAGGCTCTGCTGACGTTAATTGCTTATTTAAATTATTGTTTTGGATTTTAGATCAATACAACTGCTGATGAGAAGGACCCTACAAATCCTTTCCGTTTCCCAAATATTGGTGTGGAGAAGTTTCTGGAATTGAATTCTGAGCAGAATCATGATGACTACTGTTTGGCCTATGTCTTCACAGACCGAGATTTTGATGATGGCGTACTTGGTCTGGCTTGGGTTGGAGCACCTTCAGGTAGTTTACCTAACTATGTCTTAACTTACTATTTGAAACAAAAAGCAATTTTCCGGACAGATTGAATTTTCAAAGTATAGGAGAAAGTGATATCTGTACAATATCTTAATTCACACTACTTGAGTTAGGCAAGATTCAGAAGAGTAATGTAAGTGGCAAAATAGATGAAGCAGCTTTTTATTTTGAAAAGAGTACAGGGAAAAATCCTGACATTTCCATATCCATTTAGTAGCTGAAATAAGTAATTTTATGGAAAAAAAGTAGTACTTTTGAAACCAAAAGGAAACATAATCTTTCCACAAAAGTTAATAATAGGGGACTTAGAGTCAAAAGGGAAAAATTATACTCTTGCTTTCTGTTCTGTAGTGAGATAAAGAGCAGAGAAACCCTGGTCAAGGAGCAGCAGGTAGAAAGAAAAGAAAGCCTACCTTTATTATTATTTTATTTCTAGCCTTTATTTTAACAAAACGGAAGTGTTACATGGAAAGAGATATAGGCAGGAAGCCCTCAGTACCCACAGCTCCGCTAACATCATCACCTGGGCCCACACTGTGCTGAGTCTCTACCGTAGACATAAAAACTTACTGTTATTGAGAACACTGAAATAGGATAATCCCCTTCCCATTACATTGAAGGGGATGGAGGGAGGCGAAAGGATCTGTGATTTATAGTATGGTAAGATCAGTAGTCTAGTTTAGAGAAATGCAAATTTATTAATTAAAAGATGAATGGAAAGGACCTCA
Organism: Propithecus coquereli; assembly: GCF_000956105.1. Taxonomy (NCBI): domain Eukaryota; kingdom Metazoa; phylum Chordata; class Mammalia; order Primates; family Indriidae; genus Propithecus; species Propithecus coquereli. Next base: position 7,332,683 of record NW_012151618.1, on the reverse strand, counting down.
GACTTGTCAAGTGGAGTTTGATTGGTAGCCTATTGTCTTCTGACCTATATACAGCAATTCTTCCTTCTCCTGATATTTCATTTTTTTCTTTTTTAAAAAATTAACTTTTATCCAGAGTAAGACAAGCTTTTCTATTCCCATTCTTATTAGTTTATTCTTTTATTTGTTATGAATATTTTAAGATCTTAAGTAGTACTCTATCTTCTTTTATATTTCTTACTCTTTTTTTTTTTTTTTTTTTTTGAGACAGAGTCTCGCTTTGTTGCTCTGGCTAGAGTGAGTGCCGTGGCGTCAGCCTAGCTCACAGCAACCTCAAACTCCTGAGCTCAAGCAATCCTTCTGCCTCAGCCTCCCGAGTAGCTGGGACTACAGGCATGCGCCACCATGCCCGGCTAATTTTTTTCTATATATATGTATTTTTAGTTGTCCAGATCATTTCTTTCTATTTTTTGGTAGAGACGGGGTGTCGCTCTTGCTCAGGCTGATCTCGAACTCCTGACCTTGAGCGATCCACCCGCCTTGCCTCCCAGAGTGCTAGGATTACAGGCGTGAGCCACCGTGCCCGGCCTATCTTACTCTTTTTTAAGCCAGTAATGAATATCTTTTTTGTAATTTCCAAGGCTTCTTTTGTTTTTCTTCCATGTTTTAAAGTGTACTCAATTTCATGATGTCATCATGGTACAAATTTATGTCATGGGCTGAACATTATAGTGCAATATTTTTGGATATTTGTCTTCTATGATAATCTGTGCTGTTTGTTACTTGCCTTGTCAGCAGGTTGTACAGCTCACTCTTTCCTGTGATAATTCATGTTTTATGACTTTTATACTCTGAAATCTCTTTCGCCTGGAATAGTTGGATGATTTTATCATAAAAGTTTATGATTCCTTTTCCCTGTTCATTAATAAGTACTATAAAGACTCAGGGATTCATTTGATTTTGCTTTGTATATTCTCTATTAATATAGTTGTTCTTAAGTCTCACACAAATAAGTGGTTCTCAAAGTGTAGTCCATGGACTGGGCAGCAGCATCAGCATCACCTGGGACTTTGTTAAAATATAAATTTATAGGCCCTATCCAAGTCTATTGAATAAAAAGCTGTCAGTGTGGGGCCCAACAATCTTTTTTTGAATAAGCCTTCCAGGTGATTCTGATGCACACTAAAGTTCAAGAACCATAACATTAATATTTTTGTCTCTAAAGCTTGCTCACAAGATGCCTTCTGGGCAAGTGAGTGTGTGATCTCAAACAAAAACTTCCTGCCATTTTGTATTTTTAACTATAGACTGTTGTTTGTTAAGAATATAATGGTTCTGTAGGAAGTTGATCACATTTTTCCTAAGTCTTCAGATATCCTCATGTCTATAGATTGATCAACTTAATTTTTTAAAAATAAGCTTTATTTTTGAGAACAATTTTAGATTTATAGAAAAATTAAGCACATTAGAGAATTCCCATGTCCCCACCTCCTCCCTTGGGAGTTTTGAGGAGTTCTGGTCAGGTATATTGTAGGATGCTCCTGTATTTGGAACCTGTCTGATGTTTTTCCTAATGATTAGACTGGGGTTATAGGTTTTAGGGACACTTACTGTTTAAGATATTGGGACCACCATTGGTAATATTGCTTATTTTGCTGAGGTAGCAGTAGACAGAGTTCTGGATTGAAAATGGTGTGACGTGTTACTTGTGATTTTGTCATTAGGTTCTTCATAAGGGTGAAGCAGAATACTTCCTGTGTACTTTATGAACAAAGATACAGTGTTTAGCAACCAAAATGGAAAAATAAGACCCCTGTTGTTAACATTCTGTCCCCATTTCCCCTGCTCTGCTCTGTTTTTTTTCTTCCCATATTATCTCTCTTCTTTATTTCAGGCATCAGATGCCCTCTTCCATTACTCTATGTTAAATCTTCAAATCCAGCTCTTAAAAACCTTTTTCTAAGAGCTCCTGGGCATGAGCTAGGCAGAGACAGAAGAATAGGGGCCAGCGTGGGAAAGAGAAGAGATTTTTTTTCCTTTGGCTCAAGTTTTTCTAACATAGGGTACCTGCCTTGAAATAACACTCACAACTTCCTTCTCCCCTTCTCTTTGCCTTTACTGGCTGAACTGAGTTTTATATTTGACTTATATCTTATTTTTATTTTTTACAAGGAATGTTTCATAGTTAGTCTTCTTGATTATTTCAATACCCCTATGAGGTATAGGTATTATTATTACTATCTTCATTCTATAGATGAGGAAACGGGTTCAGAAACTTTGTGAACAACCTAGTATCACACAGCTGCATGTGAATCAGAATATGGAATCCGGACCTTTTGACTCCAGAGGCAGTGCATTTGAGTTATTTTACTAGGTAATATATATATGTACTGTAACACCCTAGCCTTTTCTGAGAAGTTTCTAATAAGTTGAAATGTTTCCTGCTTCTTAGTAGAGGTTTATGTTGCTGGAATCTATTTTCTTCTTAAGAGAGAGGAGTTATAAAATGATACTAAGCTATATAT
>NW_012151618.1:7328045-7330099 GCF_000956105.1 Propithecus coquereli | reverse complement strand
TGTATTTCAGAAGAATATACTCAAATTTATGTATGATCTTCCCTAATGACCGTAAAAATACATAAAAGCATGTATTATCAGAGTTTTAAAAATATTTTTTATTAATTAATTTTTTTTTTTTTTTTAAGAGGCAGGGTCTCACTCTATCACCCAGACTGTAGTGGAGTGGCATGATCATAGCTCACTTCATTCTCCAATTTATAGGCTCAAGCAATCCTTCCGCCTTAGCCTCCTGAGTAGCTAGAACTACAGGCTCACTCCACCATGCCCGGCTGATTTTTAAATTTTTTCTGTAGAGACAGGGTTTTGCTCTGTTGCCTAGGCTGGTTTCAAACTTTTGGCCTCAAGTGATCCTCCCATCTCAGCCTCCCAAAGTACTGGGATTATAGGTGTGAGGCACCGTGCCCAGCCTATTTAGCTTAATTTTTGTTCATCCTGGTTCTGTTGTATTACTTGGCTTAATTTCATTTAATTCTGTAGATTTCACTACTCAAATATATGGTAGCGAAAAGGATTTTGTTGTGTTATTGTTATATTTGTTAATTCTCACAGAGAGTCTCTCACATTGTTAGCTGTAGTCCTCTTCACTGATTTAGTTGAGCTGGGAAAAACAATGAGGGCTGAAACATTTGAATAGTAAGTTTCTTGTCTTTGAATCTTTTTTACACTATTTTTTATTTGTTTTTATTTAATACTATCTTGTAGTTGTGTGCTGCCTTGGGTTTTCTAATGAGGAAAACACAGCTCCTACCCAACTTTACAAAAGTAGAAATAGCCAGTGAACTGGGCTGACTCGGAGGTTCCCATCTAAAGTTATACAGGGCCTCGAATGGAGCCAAAAAAATGAGTCTGGTCCCCAAAACAAAGTCAGTCTTAAATATGAAACTGCAAAGATTAATATTTTCTTTAAGAACAGTTCTGTGTTAAGCTTGTAGCCTCTTATTTGATTTAGACCGAAACATTGGCTCCTTAACAAAGTAAATTATTTAAATTAGATAATCCCTTTGCTCTGCTGCATTTGCTGAACCCCTCTAGTGACACACCTTTTCAAAGGCCATTTCGCTGGCCTATGAAGTAAGGTACAGCAAATCCTCACTTAACATTGTCGATAGGTTCTTGGAAACTGCAACTTTAAGTGAAATGACCTATAATGAGACCAATTTTTATTTTCTCATTAATGTTACAAGGAAACAACCTTGAATGAAATGATGTAATTTGAGGGCTTACTCTACATCATTTTGCTTAACAATGTTAAGTGAGGACTTACTGTATATTCTGGTCCTATATTATTCATCTTACTGTTATCAGTTAACATAATGAAAATAGTCTTAATAAATCCAGGTCATTAAATAAGTCTAACTTTGGCATTCATCTTCATAGTTAATCCTGAACCACTCAGTATTCCTCTGAATTGTGAAGAACATTTTTTGAGACATTTGATTTGGTAGAAATTAGTCTCTTCTGTTTTTTTTTTTTTTAGTTTAGAAATTTTAGTTCAATATTATATATTAGAATTTGAAATGTATAGAGCTCAACACAAACTTCTCAGGATAACTCACAACCTATTGAATTCTTAACCCATAGTCTAAAAGACTAATTTCAAAGGCTGGGAGAATTATATCATTAGGATATTGCAATAAGACACTTGCTATTGGCATTTTGTGCAGGGCTGGATCCTTGGGGTAGATATTTAACATCTCTGGTCACTACCCAGTGATGTACCTAGTACATGTGAGTACGGCTTCCCAGACTTGAAAGCCAAAGGAATGCCCTCTCCTATTTCCTGATAACCCCTCTGGGAGTGGTACTACTGTCTGATCCAGAATTACTGCTCAGATTAATATTATATGGTCAGCATGCTATTAATTTTAGATTTCTTCACATCAAAACTGTATTTATAGGCCGGGCGTGGTGGCTCACGCCTGTAATCCTAGCACTCTGGGAGGCTGAGGCGGGCGAATTGTTTGAGCTCAGGAGTTCGAGACCAGCCTGAGCAAGAGCGAGACCCCATCTCTACTAAAAAAAAATAGAAAGAAATTATCTGAACAACTAAA
>NW_012151618.1:7326975-7327665 GCF_000956105.1 Propithecus coquereli | reverse complement strand
TATTTTGTTTCTTCCTGTATAATTGATGTATTCCAGCATATGCTATTAGTCTGTAACAAATGTTAAACTTTTATTCATATAAACAATAATTGTAAAGATCAAAAGCAATTGTTTAAGAAGCTAAGCAAAATGTAAATTACTTTCCTTCACCTGTGATCTGGTGGTAAAAACATTTAAAAAAGTTATAAATTACAAAGTCTGTATTTCAGAAGAATATACTCAAATTTATGTATGATCTTCCCTAATGACCGTAAAAATACATAAAAGCATGTATTATCAGAGTTTTAAAAATATGCCTATTTATTTTTTTAAACTGATAGATTTGCAGTGTCGAGTCTTTTATGCTTAATTCAAGTTTGACAGTACTGCATAGGGCCAATTTCCTTATGACAAATCTTCACTAAAGCAGGATATTAATTTTACTATTTGTTTCAAACTATAATATGTGTACTATAGTTATTACATACAAAGTACTTATTTATATCTTTTCTAATCTCTAGAAATGGTAATGATGTAGTCCTTAGGATTCATCTCCAAATGTAGAACTACTTAAGAAAATATATCAAATATTCACAAATTATTTTGTGTTTTCCCTCTACTCAGTTTTCAATGTAGAAAAGATAGTAAGTTTTGAATATCATAAAGGTTCTCAAACCCTTGTTGGTTAAATCTGCATATGGCTCAGTCTTT
>NW_012151618.1:7307970-7325785 GCF_000956105.1 Propithecus coquereli | reverse complement strand
GCACCCAGCCTATTTTCTTATATTTAATAGGAATAAGGGAATAGTTGTAGTATCATGCCTTCTGTGCAGATCTATTTTGAATTGCCTTCTGTTTTGAATTATATACTTTATTAGGGATTATGTTAATAAATATTAAGACTTTTTAAATGGTTTAGAAATTTGGTTGTAACTTTGTATATAGAAAGCTAATTGAAATAATTTGATCAGTTGTCAGAATACCCTAATTTGATTGACTGTATTTTTTAAAAAAATCAATAGGGACAGATATATGTATATATATTTTTTAAAGAGACAGGGTCTTGCTCTGTTACCATGCTGGAGTGCTGTGGCTTTCTTGATCATAGCTCACTGTAACCTTGAATTCCTGGGCTTAAGCAGCCCTCCTGCCTCATCCTCCCAAGTAGCTGGGACTACAGGCCCATGCAACCATGCTTGGCTAATTTAAAAAAAAATTTTTTGTAGAAATGATCTTGCTATGTTGCCCAGGCTGATCTCAAACTCCTGGGCTTCAGTGATTCTCTCACCTCTTTCTCCCAGAGTGCTGGAATTATAGGCATGAGCTACCACATCTGTCAGGGGCACCTTTTAAATGTAAACTAAAGAACTTCTCATTAAAAGTTTTTATGTAATAAAATTAATTAAAAGAAAGTATAGTGTTCTCAGTGCAATGTACATAAAGACATGGATTGACCAGGCAGTTTCTGATTTTCCTGTTATTCTTTTTCTGATTTCTTATAACTGCTTTTAGATGCGAAAGCACTAATGTTTTGGTGTTAAACTCTCAAATTCCTACTAATCAACAAATTACAAAATGATTGACTATGTTTAACATAAGTAGAAATGCAGTTTTTCTTTTAAAATTTGAAAGTGTTTTCAAGCACCTTGGAAAATCATAATTCAATTTTTAAACTCATTTTGAAAAAAATTTCAAACCTGCTAAAAAATTTCAAGAATAGTACAGTGAATTACTAATAGATTTTGCCACATTTGCTTTTTGTCTCTTTTCTTCCTTCCCACCTTCTCTCCTTCCTTCTTTCCTCCATCCCCCTCTTTTTTTTCTTTTTTTACCCATGTGACATAATTATTTTCTTTTTTACAAATATATGTTGTATCAGGATAGTGAATCATGTACTCATATGCATCACTGCTATTATTCGTAGAAGTGACTTTGTCAGAATCTACTTGAGAATGTTTTGTTCAGTATTCATTTAACTTAAATCATAAATTTTCTTTCTAAAAGATGAAAACGTATAGGCTTTGACTCAGTATGAATATTGATATATTCAAATTTAAAGAAATATAAATATTGTTTTCCTAAGTTAATGGGAACAAAAATTTGGGGACATTTTGACTATGAAGAACATTTTGTAAAGACTGTGTACTCAATCCAGGGAATTTCTTTATAAGTGCCATTAAAATTTTTATTTTTTATTTGAAATGATTTCCTAATCTTGGACCAAAGAAATTTTTGAGTATTTGATACATTTGGGTACCAATTGTATTTTAGATTCAAAATACAAAATGTTTTCATTTAAAGCTCATGTTGGCTGTTTTCAGGGGAGGAAGGAATTAAATCCTAATTTATTCTTTTGTTTTGTTTTGAATTAGGAAGCTCTGGAGGAATATGTGAAAAAAGTAAACTCTATTCAGATGGTAAGAAGAAGTCGTTAAACACTGGAATTATTACTGTTCAGAACTATGGGTCTCATGTACCTCCCAAAGTCTCTCATATTACTTTTGCTCATGAAGTTGGTCATAACTTTGGATCTCCAGTAAGTATTGCCTAATTATCAGAAATTATTTAAAAAGTTATTAGCCTAACTTTTGTCTGTTTACAGTGAAAACAAATATACATATGAATATTTAGTTTTTATGTCAGAATGTAGTAATGTACTTGACCATACTGAAAGGGAGGAATATAGAATATTTGTGATTAAAATAAGAAAAGTAAGCATAACAATGCCAGAATTCTATGAAGGCAAGGAATTTTGTCTGGCTTATTCAGACAAAATAATATCTATATTTCCTGGCCCTGGAACAGTGCCTGGTACATAATGCACTGAAATATCTTTTGAATGAGAATCATTATTCATTGTTTAAAGTACATTTTGAATGTTCAGCAAATTGTGAAATTTTTTTTTCTGCTTTGTTTCTGTTAAAGCATTATTGGGGTTTACTTGGTTTGTCTTTCTCTGTGGAATGAGATCGATATTTAAATAATCTTTTCTAACATACAACAAGGTAGAAAAAAATAGGACAATAAACTCTCATATGCCCCATGGTCCAGAACAAGGATCAGGAAGCTTTTTCTGTAAAGGGCCTGTTAATAAACATTTTAGGCTTTGGGAAGAGCATTTGGTCTCTGTTGCATATTCTTTTTTGTTGTTTTTACAATTTTTTAAATATGGAAAAACCATTTTGGCTTATGCTGTATAAAAAGAGGCTGTGGGCTGCACTTTGCCAACTTCTGATTCAGAGTCAATAATTATCCAGATTTTGCCATATCTCTTTTATGTATTCCTTTCTTTTTCTTTGCTAAGCTATTTAAGGCAAATTGATTTATCCTTACATATTTTGGTATGCATTTCTGAAAAATAGACATTTTCTTATATAACTACAATGTGGTTATTATTCCTAACAAAATTAACAGAAATCTTTGATATTATTTAATGCCTAGTTTATTTGATTGATTGATTGATTGAGACAGAGTCTTGTTCTGTCACCCTGCTAGAGTGCAGTGGCATCATTGTAGGTCACTGCAACCTCAAACTCCTGGGCTCAAGGGATCCTCCTGCCTCAGCCTCCCAAGTAGCTGGGACTACAGGTGCGTGCCACCACACCCGGCTAGTTTTTCTATTTTTTTTAGAGATGGGGTTTCACTCAGGCTGGTCTTAAACTTCTAGCCTGAATGGTTCCTCCTGCCTCAGCGTCCCAGAGTGCTAGGATTACAGGCATGAGCCACTGTGCATGGCCCATTATATTGATTTTTAAAAGACCTAAAGATCAATACAACACAGAAATATGAAATACTGAAAGATATCCTTAGTGATTTTGGTAGAGCTTATTAAAAATAACACTTTGGAAAACTTCACTTGAAGTAGTATGTACATTCATGTTACTTTTACCTTATCACTTGTAAAAATGCAAAATTTTATGGTTTTAAATGTAAATTATCTACTAGTAGCTTAAAATCTGCAAATGCACTTCTCCAATTTCCCCAAGTTTATCGAGTATATGCCATCTCACTAAGTTGCAAGTCTTTCCTCTTCTAAGTCCTGATGATAAATTGACAGGTTATCATTGCTCCTGGATAAAGGATTTAAAATGTGCTTAATCTCTTTACCTCTTGACTGCTTTTGTGATCTGTTCTTAAAAGAGTATTTGAAATTTTAGAGATGAGCAGAGAATTGTTGTTCATGGTTAATTTGCATTTTCAAAGACAAGTAAATCTTCCCTCCTCCCCCTACGGTTTTCTTGGTTCCAGGCCTTACAGGGGAATTGTAGTCTCCTTCCAGCTACTCTCTGTCTTCTAATTCAGGGCTTCTCATTTTAACATACATATAAATCACCTGAGTATCTTAAAATACAGAGTTTGTTTTAGTAGGTCTTTGGTGGGGTCTGAGTTTCTGTATTTCTAATACACTCCTGCTGCTGCTGGTCTTTGGACCACATTGGAGTAGGGAATCTAGACCATTATCTTTTCACTTCTAATGTATTTTCTACCCAGCTGTCAGGTGTTTTTAGTACATTAATGTTGTACTATGTATTGCTTATTGTTTAATGGGTAAATTGGTCTGCATTCTTTGTCTGCCTTGGTGTCTTTTCCTATCATACCACTCTATTTTTAAAGATTCTACCATGCTCAAGTACATCCCATCTTCTGTACGTGTTACTAATTCTGCCATCTATATACATAATAGATGCTTGTCTTTATCTGTTTTATGTTACTATAAAGGAATACCTGAAGCTGGGTAATTCATAAAGAACAGAAGTATATTTGGCTGACAGTTCTGCAGGCTGTGTAAGAAGCATGGTGCCAACAGCCGTTCAGCTTTTTTTGAGGGCCTCAGGCTGCTTCCACTCATGGGAGCAGGCATGTGCAAAGATCACATGGTGAGAGAGGAAGCGAGAGGTGGGAGGTGCCAGGTTCTTCTTAACAGCCAGCTCTGTTGTTCGAACTAACAGAGTGAGAACTCACTCACCCTCCACCCCCAAGAAGGGCATTAATCTATTCATGAGGAATCTGCTCCCATGACCCAGACACCTCCTATTAAACCCCACTCCAACATTGGGGTCAAATTTCAACTTGAGGTTTGGGGGAACAAACATCCAAACTATAGCAATGTGTAATAAATATTTATTGAGTAATTTGATTGTAAGATCAGCCAGAACCATAAACTCCTAAACCTGTCTCCCTTGACATCTTTATCTGAAGTCTCTCTTTTCTCCTCCTGCTATATATCTTGTACTATGTCAACGTTACTTTCCCCCGAATGGTTGATATTATCCCTCATATTTATTCTATCCCAAGTATTTGTTGTGCGTCTATTATAAACTGCTTTGTAAACTTTGTTGTGGTAAGTTGTAATCATAAATGCGACAAGTTCCTGTCTCTTAATGTGAAAATTCTAGTGTGTACCCACTCTTACCAGATTAATCTTTGTGTAAATGTAGTTCTAATCATGCCATTTCTGTTTACAACCTTATTTCCACTATATTGCTGATATTATTCATATACTTTCCTTATCTTAGTATTTAGGGTTTTCCATAATTTGGGTCCAAATATATTTCCAGTGTTGTCTCCCCTCACCTGTCATGTAATTCACAGACCTTTAAAACTTTCTTCTGCCAGGAAGATTATTCCTTCTCATCTTTGGCTATTGAAATCTTGATCCATGTTGTTATATGATGTTAATATGGCCCTTTTTCAGGAAATTTGGCAGTATCTATCAGGACCCTTAAAGTGTTCTACTTTTTAACTCAGTAATTCTACCTCTCGAAATCCAACTGAAAGAAATAAATGGAGAATCTCTTAAAGAGTTATTGTGTTTGAAAATTAAAAATTAGGAAAATATAACCATTGCAGTTTTATTTATAATAGCAAAAAGTTTTTAATGGCCATACAATATGAAAATATTATGGAATGCTCTGCAGTCATTTAAAACTGAAGCTTTGCAGCGTACTCCTTAGACTGTTAAGCTGAAAGAAACATGTATATAACTGTATACATGATATAGTGCAAATTTCATATTAGATTATGATACAGCTAGATATATAGAAAATAGACCAAATGTTAATAGTATTTATTGTTTGTGGTAGATTATGATTGAATTTTTCTTTATCTGTTTTTTATTTTCTAAATTTTCTATAGGATCATATATTATTTTTATAATTAGAAAATTTTTCTGTTTTCTTGTCTAAGATTATATTATAGTTTCCTTGTGAAATCTTTCTTGTGATTTGGACTCTCATAGCACTTTTTGGCGTCCAGGCAAGATAGCCTTTATGTTCTATTTTATGTTTTGCTTATTTGTTTGCTTATTTTATTTCCTTATCTGAGGATGGCAAATAACTCGCGTGGTTGTTTACAACCTCTTACTCCTTCCATGCTGTTAATGATGGTCTATAATATCCCTGGGGCTAATAAAGCAATAATTGGTGAGCAGTGTCTATAATGGATTTATGGGGCAGCAAGTCAGACCACGCAGATATGTCACAATTTGCTATCATTTTTAAATAGAATGTAAGTTCCTTAAAGCCTAGGGATAATGCTTGTCTCATGTTTATATTTTCGTATTATATTTTAGTGCCTCCTTGTATAATAGTGGATGCTCACTAATATTTATTGAATTGAAAAGCGGTAAAATATTCTGTAATGAAATCAAGAGTTACACTGTATTGGAATTTTTTCTTCCCTTTTCTAAAATTCTAATGTTGAAAATAATTCTAGTGCCCTACCTTATCAGAAACCAAATTGAATTCTATGGAATGAAAACATAAAGGAAGATAATATTGGAGAATAGTATAGAGTTGTTAAGTGCTGAATCTAGGTTTAGGAGAAAGCCAAGAGGTATCCGAGAGAACAAAGGTGTGGTAGTAGCGGTCATATTTTTTTTTTTCTTTTTTTGAGACAGAGTCTGACTCTTTTGTCTAGGCTAGAGTGAGTGCCGTGGTGTCAGCATAGCTCACAGCAACCTCAAACTCCTGGGCTTAAATGATCCTCCTGCCTCAGCCTCCCGAGTAGCTGGGACTACAGGCATGTGCCACCATGCCCGGCTAATTTTTTCTGTATAGTTTTAGTTGTCCGATTAATTTCTTTCTATTTTTAGTAGAGACGGGGTCTCGCTCTTGCTCAGGCTGGTCTCCAACTCCTGAGCTCAAACAATCCGCCCGCCTCGGCCTCCCAGAGTGCTAGGATTACAGGCGTGAGCCACCGTGCCCGGCCAATAGCGGTCATATTTTTAAACAGTCGTCTCAGAATGGAGAGTAGAAAATGAAAGATGGGCTCTGAGAAAAAAATAGCATGTCATTAGACAATCCTTTTCTTTCTGGAGAGTAGGGTTGTTGGGTATTCAAAATAAGATTTAAAATAAATAGAACTATTACTCTAGTACCGATGTTTTTCACCCCTTCTGATATATTCTGAATCTTTTGAGCAGCATTGTGAGGTTGGTTGGTTTGTTTGTTTTAGTGCATATCCCCAAGGAGAGCAGGGGCTGCTGGGTTAGCTTGCTTGATCTCAGCACTGGTCACATAAGTGTGTTTACTTTGAGAAAATTCAGGAAGCCATGCTTCGGAACTTTTCTGTACATATCTGATACTTCAGTAAAATTTACCAAAACCAAATACCACTTCTGCGAATTTACACATACACAGAATTCTGTCATCTGTTTATTCCGCAAAGCAAAATTTTTCGTTTTCCTCTTGGTGTTTCTTCATTTTCATTTTAAAATAGATCATTGTGTTTCTATCCCTAGTCAGCATTTTTACTTTTCTTGCTTGCATACTGATTAATAAGTTAGCTATCTTCAATTCCTGTTGTATGTGTGCTTAGCCCCATACCAGTCTTATTTTGTTTCCTTTCTCGTTTTTCCCCACCTGTCTCCCCGAATTAGTTATAACCTGTAATTTAGCATATATTTTAGAGAATATTTAGTAATTTTAGAATAGTTTATATTACTGTTACTAGTTTTAAAAGTAGGTGAGCTTATTTTTAATAGATTTTTATGACAGTTTGTCCTCAGTTCTATTTCCTACCTAGAAAGCTATAAATTGTGGCTAGACCTCCACTGATTTTCCTTCCTTTCTAAGACAGTGGCTCCTAGAAGAGCAAATTGTTTTCCTACTCACAGTATAAAACAATTGTAAGATCCTTTATAAAGGAGAGTCCACAAGCTTCCATTATTCTTTTTGATGAAAACATTACATTTAATCAGATGACCTGAAAACCTTATTTTACTTCCTGTTTATGTAACTCTACATTCTGTTTGACAGCATGATTCTGGAACAGAGTGCACACCAGGAGAATCTAAGAATTTAGGACAAAAAGAAAATGGCAATTACATCATGTATGCAAGAGCAACATCTGGGGACAAACTTAACAACAATAAATTTTCACTCTGTAGTATTAGAAATATAAGCCAAGTTCTTGAGAAGAAGAGAAACAACTGTTTTGTTGGTATGTATCTTTTCCCAACATTTTGTTATAAAGATTTTCAAACATTCAAAAAACTTGAAAGAATTATACAATAAGCACCCATATACCCATCCACCTATATTGTATAATTGTTAAAACTTTGCTGTATTTGCTTTATCACATATTTATTAATCTGTCCATCTTTCAATCTATATTTTTATTGCAATTTAACACATTAACTGTCACACTAGGAAAAAAAATTTTTTTCCTCAGGGCCATGGTGTTTTATTATGAAAATAGAATAAAAACTTTGAAAACAAAATGATCCTTTCTAATTTAATGAAAAATTGGTTATTTTTTATTGTTTTCTGCTTATGAGTTATATGCTACTTTAAAAATAGTTTACATGGCTCCCAAGGTAGGGACATATGAATTACATACGCTTCACAAGGTCCTGGGCTCAAAACTGGTGTAAGTTAATAAATACAACTCACATGGCAGTTAATGTATTAAAGTAAGTGGTGACCATCAGTATACTTCACCCCTAAACACTTTAGCCTGCCTGTCATTAACTAGAGTTCAGTATTGTTTGGAGTTTTTTTTCTGTTTCCTACATAAGTAAAATGCACAAATTTTAAGTGCACATTTGGTGAGTTGTTGTTTTGTTTTGTTTGTTGAGATAGGATCTCACTCCAATGCCCAGGCTAGAGTGCAGTGGTGTCACCATAGCTCACTGCAGCCTCCAACTCCTGGGCTGAAACGATCCTCCTGCCTCAGCCTCCTGAGTAGCTGGGACTACAGGTGTGTGCCACCATACCTGGCTAATTTTTAAAAATATTTAGGTCTTGCAGTGTTGCACAGGCTGGTCTTGAACTCCTGACCACAAGTAATCTTCCCACTTGGTCTCCCAAAGTGTTAGGATTACAGGCATGAGCCACCGCGCCCAGCCCATTTGATGAGTTTTAACAAATGCATTTACCTTGTGCAAACTAAGTACCTATCAAGATAGAGAACATTTCTGCCACCTCAGAAAGTTCTTTTATTCCCCTTCCCAATCAATCTCTGTTCCTAATACACCTCCAGAGGCAACCGCTATCTGATTTATTTCACCATAGATTGGTTTTGCCTCCATATAAATGGAATCATACAGTTCGTACCCTTTTGTGGAAGGCTACTTTAACTCAGTGTAATATTTTGAGATTCATTATTAGTATTTTACTCCTTTTTATTTTTGAGTAGTATTATATTGACTGAATGTATCCCAGTTTGCCCATCTACTCTTCTATTAATGAGTACCTGGGGCTTTTGGGTTTGGGCTAGTGTAAATAAAGCTGCTATGAAATTATTTTTCTCTTATTGTATTAAAATATATATAACATAAAATTTGCCATTTCAACCAATTTTAAATATGCAATTTTGTGGTATTAATTACATTCACAGTGTTGTGCAGCCGTTACCATTATCCATTTCCAAACTGCTTTTCATCATCCAAAACAGAAATTTTATAAACATTTAGCAATAACTTCTCTCCCCTTCCCTTAGCCACTGGTAACCTCTAATCTACTTTCTTTCTGTTCTTTTTTTCCCCCCCTGCCATTTAGCATATCATAATAATCTACTTTCTGTCTTTGTGAATTAGCCTATTCTAGGTGCCTCATACAAGTGGGATTATACAATGTTTGTTCTTTTGTGTTTGTCTTATTTCACTTAGCATAATATTCTCAAGGTTAATCCATGTTGTAGCATGCATCAGAACTCCATTTTTTTTAATGTCTGAATAATATACAATTCTATACATAGATTACATTTTGTTTTTCCATTTGTCTGTTATACCTTTCTTGTGTCATTTAACATAGTCAGCCATGTGGCATTTAACATATTCTAAATACTCTACCTTGTATTATGGTTTTTTTGGTGTGTCCTTGTTTCTCAAGATTATAAGTTACTTGAGGAAAAACACTGAAGCCTATTCATCTTTGTATGTAAAGAGCATTCAAAGAGGGGTTAAACATGTGACAGCAAAGGGGAAAGAATTGAGGAAGATTTCCAGATAAACATGGCTTTTTGTCTTTAATTAAAAATTTTATAGTTATAGATTCACATAGTTGTAAGAAGTAATAGATTCTCTGTGTCTTTCACCCAGTTCCCCTCAATGGCAATATCTTGCAAAACTATAGTACAGTATCACAATCAGGTTGTTGACATTCATACAATCCTTAGATCTTATTCCCCAGTTTTCCTTGTTCTCATTTCTTTGTGTGTATTTTAGTAGTATATAATTTTATTACATGTGTAGGTTTATGCATCCACTACCACAGTCAAGATTCAGAACAGTTTCATTAGCACAAGGATCCCTCAGTGTTACCCTTTCCTCCTGTTGTTCCTTCCCCCACCCTAGCTGTTCTCCATTTCTAAAATTTTGTCACTTCAAAAATACTATATAAATGAAAACATACAGTATATAACCTTTTGGGGTTGCCTTTTTTTCCCCACTTGGCATAAATCTCTGGAGATTCATCTAAATTGTTGCCTTTATCGATAGTTTGTTCTGCTTTATTTCTAAGTAGTATTCCATGTATGTATATATAGCCGTTTGTTTAACCAATCACCTATTGAAGGACATCTGGGCTGTTTACAGTGTTTAACGGTTATGAATAAAGCAGCTATAAATCTTCATGTACAGGTTTTTTTGTGTGAACACACTTTTTTATTTCTTTGGGATAACGGCCCCAAAATCCAATTGATGAACCATGTAACAATTGCTTGTTTTATTTTGTACAAAACTGCCAAACTGTTTTCCAGGGTGGCTGTACTATTTCACATTCTCACCGGCAGTATATGAACAATCAGATTTTTCTGCATCTTCACCAGCATTTAATGTTTTCACGATTTTTTATATTAGCCTTTCTGCTAGGTGCATAGTAATATCTCATAGTTTTAATTTACATTTCTCTGATGACTAAAGATGTTGAACATCTTTTCATATGCTTATATATTTGCCAGCTATATATTTTCTTTGATGAAATGTCTGTTCATTTTTTTGGCCATTTCTAAGGAGATTTTTTTTCTTTTAAGTTTTGAGAGTTTTTTTATATAGTCTAGATTCTAGTCATTTGTCAGATAATTGGTTTTCAAATATTTTCTCCCAGTCTGTAGCTTGTTTCTTTTCATCCTTTTACAGTTCTTCTCAGAGAAAAAGTTTTAAATTTTGATGAGGTCTAATTGATCAGTTTTTTCTTTCATTGATTGGCTTTTTCTTTTAGAGGGACAGATTGAAATTGCATTGATGTTATCATTTTTGTTATTATTATCACCATTACTGGCAGTTTTTCTAACACTTGTTAACATAGAAGTGCTAGGTAGGTTCTTCATTTGTAAAGTGGGTTTTCACAGTAAACTTTCTGATTGAAGTTGACTTTTAAAAATGAGCATATTGCTTTGTATATATTATGGGAAAGAAATTTGTTTCTTAAATTATAACAAAATGTTTATTACAATTTTTGCATTTAAGTAGTACCTTTACTGTATTTAAGCTGTTAGCATGTTAGGACATAGCTAATTTGAAGTAGTAATTCTATATGAGATAAAAATTAACATGTAGTAAATATTGCCTCAGGTTTTTCTGACTTTGTCATTTTCTCTTTTCTCCTAAATTGCATGTCACATGAATTATAAAATTATTACCAGACTTTTAAAAAATAATTATTTACTTAGTGTATATGTACACATGCAAACTTCTAGTTTTGGAGAATAAAAGAGATTGTTTAAAGTGAAACAGGGATGAAGCTTCATAACTAAAGTTAATAGTTAATAGTGCTTTAATAGTTGATGTGGTTAAAGATAAGAATGAACTTTCTGAATATAAAGCCAGTCTTTCTAGAACATTTTTGATTCAGATATTCCTTATGTGGGGTACTGTGTTGGAGTGTGTTCCCTTCTACTTACTCATTTCTCAATTTAAAGCCTGTACTATGACCATTTTCCACATTGAGTAGAAAGGAAAGAGCACCAGATTGTAGACCTAGGAGACCCTGGGTTTAGTCTGTGTTTTGCCCGTACTGGGGTATATGTTCTCTAGCAAGTTACAAACTCCTTGCAAGTTAGTTTTCTTTTCTAGAAAATGAAAGCATTTGATTTTTATCATTCCCTGCAGGTGCTAAAGTTGTTTGATTTTATGATCTTACAAAGAGTAGCATTCTTATTCTAATTTTAAATTCCATTGATAAAAATCAAAGAATGGTAGAAGACAGGTAAAGAAATTTTCTAAAATTATTCACTGTGCTTAGACCAGACTGTCTAACCATAATCACCTGAAATTTGTCCTGATATGGTTAGGCTCTATGGGAATACAAAAGATTCAAATAATACATGTTTCTTCCCTTTAGAAGCTTGGTCTATCTAAGGAGCAAAATTAATGTATATTTTTAAAGAATTACTTATTAACTGCATTCAGTCATCCAAATAGAATGTGGGGAATTCCATAGGATAAAATCTCACTCAACTTCTTTAACAAATAAATGGTATAAAAATAAAAAGAGAGGGAGGAATGTGTTATACATTAAAAGAACTTAAAAGACATGACAACCAAAAGCTTATCTCCAGTGAGATTGTCCTTTATCAAACAGTCCCAAAACAATACATGTTGGAGTGGATGTGGAGAGATAGGAGCACTCATATACTGCTGGTGGGTGGTGGGATTGCAAACTAGTACAAGCTCTGTGGAAAGTAATACGAAGATACCTCAAAGAGCGATAAGTAGAACTACCATTTGATCCAGCAATCCCATTACTGGCCATCTACCCAAAAGAATAAAAGACATTCTATAAAAAAGACATCTGCACTAGAATGTTTATAGCAGCATAATTCATAATTGGAAAGATGTGGAAACAACCCAAGTGCCCATCAATACATGAGTGGATTAATAAAATGTGGTATATGTATACACCATGGATTTCTACTCAGCCACAAAAAACGATGGTGATATAGCACCTCTTGTATTATCCTGGATAGAGCTGGAACTTATTCTACTAAGTGAAGTATCACAAGAATGGGAAAACAAGCACCACATGTACTCACCATCAAGTTGGTATGAACTGATCAACACTTATGGGCGCATATAGTAGTAACATTCATTAGGTGTTGGGCAAGTGGGAGTGGAGGCGGAGGGGATGGGTACACATCTGATGGGTGCGGTGCGCACCGTCTGGGGGATGGACACGCTTGAAGCTCTGACTCAGGTGGATCAAAGGCAATATACATAACCTAAACATTTGTACCCCTGTAATATGCTGAAGTAAAAAAAAAAAAAGCAACCATGGCGGGAGGGGTTGCAATCAGGGAACCTTGTTTGGAACTTGATTCAGACCAACCAATTGTAAAGAGACAGTTGAGGACAATCGAATATGATTTGGCTATTAGGTGCCGTTAAACATACTGTTAATTTTGTTTGATGTGATCGTGGTTATTATAGTTAGGTTTTAAAAAGATAAAACTTCTTATCTCTTAGAAATATACTCTAAATTATTTACAGGAGCAATAATAGGTGAAGTTGTTTTAAAATACTTCAGAAAAAAATAAATTGTGGGGGTAAATGAAGCAAGAACAGCATGTTTTCCATAGTCCGTAGTTAAAGCTAAGAGATTGGTACGTGGGAGTTCATTGTGCTGCTTCTTTTATTATTTTTATGTGTATTTGAAATTTTCTGTAGGAAAAAGGTTTAATTTTTTTCCTGATTGATGACGTACCAACTTAATTTGTATTTGTGTGATATAAATAGTGCAGTCATGGTACAATTAAGCTTAGTGTGGAATGGCCTAGATAGCAAGTTACCACTTCTAGAAGGGACCATCAGGTCAAATCCCCTCACTATACAAGTCAAGGGCCCCAAAAGGGAAGTGATTAGTGCAAGGTCACATTGCTAGTTAGTAGCAGAGCCCCTGTTAGAATTAAGTCTCAAGATTTCCAGATTCCTAGTTTGTACTATTTCTTTTATTCATCAAAGATTTCCTTTATCCTTTTGTTTTGAAGCTCTAAAGAGTTTGTGAATTTTAAATAAATTAATGCATGCATATAATGCTTACCTTATCTTATTTACTTTCCTCAGAATCTGGCCAACCTATATGTGGAAATGGAATGGTAGAACAAGGCGAACAGTGTGATTGTGGCTATAGTGACCAGTGTAAAGATGAGTGCTGCTTTGATGCAAACCAACCAGAGGGGAAAAAATGTAAACTGAAACCTGGAAAAGAGTGCAGGTACCTTGCTAATTCCAGTAATGTTAATGTTCCTGTAAAATCACCTGAAAGCAGTTATAACAAATATAAAACTGAAATTAAAAAATGCATATGGTTTTAAAACTTTGTTTTTCTTTATTGCTGTTTTATTTATTTTGCTGAAATAGTATTGGTTAGTGCCCTCTTGTTGGCAGATTGAACTACTTGTAATGGTATTTTGTGTGATGGGTGTTAATAAGGACATACAAAGGATTCTCAAAAAACGTTACTTAGTTACTAACTTCAAAAATGTGACTATCTTTCATATTTTTAGAATCTTTAAATATTTAGGTAATATGGAGTCCGTACACTTTATAACTTGGTGCCACATAATTATTTCACTTGTCAAATTACTTTGGTAGTGATAGATATAAGCAATAGAATATTATTTATACAATACTATTTATGTATCTATCTATCTGTGTATCTGTCTGTCAGTCTATCACAGCAACCTCATGCTCCTGGATTCAAGCGATCCTCCTGCCTCAGCCTCCCAAGTAGCTGGGACTACAGGTGCACACCACCACGCCCAGCTAATTTTTTCTATTTTTAGTAAAGATGAGGTCTCGCTTTTGCTCAGGCTGGGCTCGAACTCCCAAGCTCAAGCGATCCTCCTGCCTCTGCCTCCCAGAGTGCTAGGATTACAGGCGTGGGTCACTGCGCCCGGCCTATACAATACTTTTTAAATGGCTGGTCTGTATATTCTAGTTTGATTTTAGCATGTAAATATGATTAAAACTGATAAATTGACTGATGCAGATGTAACTGAAAAAACACTGATAAATTGCCTAACATTAAATTCATTTTCCAATACAACTTCTCTTACTCTATTTCACTAAAGGCAAATAGAGTGAGAATGAGGAATATAGTATGCCTTGACTATAAAAACAAGGCAGTTAATCACTTTTCTACATTCCTTAGAATGTTTAAACTTAGTAGCTTCTTATTCCAATTTTTTATTGATAACATAATTGTATATATTTGTGGAGTACACATGATATTTTGATGCATGTATATAATGTGTAATGATCAAATCAGGGTAATTTATTAATAGGATATCCATCACCCCAAATGTTTATCATTTCTTTGTATTGGGAACATTTCAAATCTTCTCTTACAGCTATTTTGAAATATATAATAAATTATTGTTAACTGTAGTCATCCTACTATACTGTTGAACATTGGAACTTACTCCTTTTTTCTAACTGTATTTTTGTACCCATTGACCAACCTGTCTTCATCCCCTTCTTTACTATCCTTCTCAGCCTCTGGTAACCATCATTCTGATCTCTACCTCCATGAGATCAATTTTTTTTAGCTTTCACATGAGTGAGAACATGTGATATTTGTCTTTCTGTGCCTGGCTTATTTTACTTAACATAATGACCTCCAGGTCCATCCTTGTTGCTGCAAATGATAGAATTTCATTCTTTTTTTTTTTTTTTTAATGGCCAATTGGCATTCTATTTGTATACATACCACATTTTCTTTATCCATTCATCTATTGATGTACACTTAAGTTGATTCCATATCTTGGCTATTGTGAATAGTGCTGTGGTAAACAAGGGGGTGCAGTTATCCTTTGACATACTGATTTCCTTTTTTTGGATATATACCTAGTAGTAGGATTGCTGGATCATATGGTATTTCTTTTAGTTTTATAAAGGAACCTCCATATTGTTTTACATTGTGGCTGTACTAATTTACGTTCCCAACAGCAGTGTACTGGTATTCCCCTTTCTTTGCATCCTTGCCAGCATCTGTTATTTTTTTAATCTGTCTTTTTGATAATAGCCATTTTAACTGGGTAAGATGATATTTGATTGTGGTTTTGATTTGCCTTTCCCTGATAATTAGTGATGTTGAGCATTTTTCATGTATCCCTTGGCCATTTGTATGTCTTTTGAGAAATGCCTGATCAAATCCTTTGCCCTATTTTTTTTTTTTGAATCCTACCCTGCTTTGCCCACTTTTTAATGAGATTATTTGTTGAGTTGTTTGAGTTCCTTGTGTATTCTGGATATTAGTCCCTCGTCAGATAAATAGTTTGCAGACATTTTCTCCCATTCTACAGGTTGTTTCTTCACCCTGTTGATTGTTTCCTTTGCTATGGGGAAGCTTAATCCCATTTGCTTATTTTTGCTGTTTGTGTGTGTGCTTTTTTGGTCTTACCTAAAACAAATTTGCCCAGGTCAATGTCCTGATGTATTTCCCCAATGTTTTCTTCTAATGGTTTCATAGTTTGAGGCCTTACATTTAAGTCACATTTTGATTTGATTTTTGTATATGGTCAGAGATGGGAATCTAGTTTCATTTTTCTGCATATGGATATCTAGTTGTCCCAGCAGCATTTATTGAAGAGATGGTCCTTTCTCCAGTGAGTGTTCTTGGTGCCTTTTTTAAAAATCAGTTGACTATAAATATGTAGATTTATTTGTGGGCTCTCTTTGCTGTTTCATTGCTCTATGTGTCTGTTTTATACCAATACCATCCTGTTTTGGTTACTGTAGTTTTGTGTAGTACATTTTAAAGTCAGATAGTGTGATGCCTCCAGCTTTGTTCTTTTTCTCAGGATTGCTTTGGCTATTCGGGGAGGGTCTTCTGTAGTTTCATTTGAATTTTAGGGTTGTTTTTTCTATTTCTGTAAAGAATGCTATTTTTTTTTGTTAGAGATTGCCTTAAATCTGTATATGGCTTTTAGTAGTATGGTCATTTTCAAAATATTCATTTTTCCAATACATGAACGTCTTTTAATTTTTTGTGACCTCTTCAATTTCTTTCATCAGTGTTTTATAGTTTTCATTGTAGAGATCTTTCACCCCCTTGATTAAATTTATTCTTAGGTTTTTCATTAATTTTTTTGTAGCTATTGTAAATGGGTTGCTTTTTAAATTTTTTTTTCCCTCACTCGTTTGTTGTTGTACATACAAATGCCACTGCTTTTTGTATGTTGGTTTTGTATCCTCCAACTTTATTGAATTCATTTATCAGTTGTAAGAGTTTTTTGGTGGAGCTTTTAGGGTTTTCTATATATAAGATCATGTTGTCTGCAAACAGGGACACTTTGACTTCCGTCTTTCCAATTTGGATGCCCTTTATTTCGTTCTCTTGCCTAATTGCTCTGGCTAGTACTTCGATTACTATGTTGACTCAGAGTAGTGAGAGAGGACATTCTTGTTTGCTAGTTCTTTCAGGAAAGGCTTCCAGCTTTTTCCTGTTCAGTATAATGTTGGCTGTGGGTTTGTCACATATGGTCTTTATTGTGTTGAGGTATGTTCCTTCTATACCTAGGTTTCTGAAGGTTTTTATCATGAAGTGATGTTGAATTTTATGAAAGGCCTTTTTTTTTGTGCATCTGTTGAGATGATCATATGGATTTTGTCCTTCATTCTGTTAATGAAATGTATTATGTTTATTGGTTTGTGTGTGCTGAACTTGCATCCCTGGGACAAATCCCATTTGATCATGGTGAATTATCTTTTTAATGTGCTGCTGGATTTGATACAAGTCTGGTTTTCTTTTATTGTTGTGTCCTTGTCTGGTTTTGGTATCAGGATAATGCTGGCCTTGTGGAATGAGTTTGGAAGACTCCCCTCCTCTTTGATTTCCTGGAAGAGATGAGTTGCTATTAGTTCTTCTTTAAATGTTTGTTGAAATTCAGCAGTGAAGCCATCAGGTTCTGGGCTTTTCTTTGTTTGGAGACTTTTAATTACTGATTCAGTCTCTTTACTTGTAATTGGTCTGTTCACGTTTTCTATTTATTCTTGGTTTAATCTTGATAAGTTGTTTGTGTCCAGGAATTTATCCATATCTGTTAGGTTTTCCAATTTGTTGACATATAGTTGTTCGTGATGGTGTTTAATGATCCATTGTAGTTCTGTGGTATGAGTTACAATGTCTCCTTTTT
>NW_012151618.1:7306092-7307350 GCF_000956105.1 Propithecus coquereli | reverse complement strand
CAGTATTGGGTGCATATAGATTTAGAATTGTTATATTCTGTTGCTGAATTGATCCCTTTATCATTATAAAATGACCTTCTTTGTGTCTTTTCAGTTTTTTACTGAAAGTCTGTTTTATATAAGTGTAGCTATTCCTGCTTACTTTTGGTTTCTGTTTGTGTGGAATATCTTTCTTCATGTATTTACTTTAGTCTACATGTGTCTTTACAGGTGAAGTGAGTTTCTTGCAGGCAGCATATAGTTTCATCATACATCTTTTTTTTTTTTTTCCCCAGTTGTCTACTGAGTGGGATGATCATGTATCTTTTTAATCCATTCAGTCAATCTGTATCTTGGGGATATAGTGGGGAATTTGATTGGCTTACATATATGGTTACTGATAGGCGAGGACTTACTTTTGTCATTTTGTTAATTGTTTTCTTGTTTCGTATATGCTTTGTTCCTTTCTTCTCATTGTTTATCATTGTGATTTGGTAGTTTACTGTAGTAGTAACATTTGACTCCTTTCATTTTCTCATTTTTGTATCTGTTCTACCAGTTTGCTTTATACTTCTGTGTGTTTTCATGATGGTGATTATTATCTTTTCGCTTCCAAATGCTGGACCCCTTTGCACATTTCTTTGTAAGGCCAGTCTAGTGGTGACGAATTCCATCAGTTTTTGCTTGTGTGGGAAATACCTTATTTCTTCCTCATTTCTGAAGGATAATTTTGCTGGGGTATAATATTCTTAGTTGGCAATTTTTTTTTTTCTTTCAGTATTTTGAATATATTATCCCTTTCTCTCCTGGCATGTAAAGTTTCTGCTAAGAAATTTGTTAGTCTGATGTGTATCCTCTTATATGTGACTTGATACTTTTCTCTGGCTGCTTTTAGAATTCTCTTTGTCCTTAACTTTTGACAGTTTGACTATAATGTACCTCAGGGAAGACCTTTTTGGGTTGAATATATTTGGGTATCTTTGAGCTTCCTGGATCTGTTTGTTTATATCTCTCCTTAGACTTGGGAAGTTTCAGTTATTTCATTAAATAGGTTTTCTATGCCTGTTTTCATCTCTTTTTCTTCTGGAACTTCCATAATATGAATATTTGTTTATTTAATGGTGTGCTGTTAGTCTTGTAGCCTTTCTCCACTCTTTTTCGTTCTTTTTTTTTTTCTTTAACTCAGTATTTTCAAATGACCTATCTTTAAGTTCTGGGATTCTTTCTTCTGCTTGATGAAGTCTGCTATTAAAGCTCTTTAATTGTATTTTTTTATTTC
>NW_012151618.1:7298129-7303962 GCF_000956105.1 Propithecus coquereli | reverse complement strand
TAGGGGCTTCTAGTTTGCCATCTTGCTGACATCACCTCTTATTCTAATATTTGAAGTTGTGTACCTTCAAATAGTAATATACTTAGTATTTAAAAGATGAGATTTATAATTTATAAATTAGGACCATATCTAATAATTTGGATCTAATCTGCTTTAACATCTAATAGTATATAGAAAATACCTAGTGATTTACTTTTTTAAATCACTTGTTTCTTCTAGTCCAAGTCAAGGTCCTTGTTGTACAGCACAGTGTGCGTTCAAGTCAAAGTATGAAAAGTGTCGGGATGATTCAGACTGTGCAAGAGAAGGAATATGTAATGGCGTCACAGCTCTCTGTCCAGCATCTGATCCTAAACCAAACTTCACAGACTGTAATAGACATACACAAGTGTGCATTAATGGGGTAAGCATTTGATTTTTTATGTTTTTTTATTTAATTTTAGGAAATCTATTTTTCAGGATAATTACTGACACTTAAAGGTACATAGTTAAAGTAATTAATCTTGGTCTGTGTTTAATAATATTACTGAATTCCCCACAAAGCCATGAATGTATTAGGTGGCATTCAGTTAGCTACTGACTTGTCTTTCATCTTTCCAACTACATTTCATTGATACTCTCTAGAGAAAACATAGTCGTGCAGCTAGGCGTGTGACTTTGTCTATACTGCTTTTAAGTTTTATAAATTAATATTTCCATAGCCTAAGTAAAAGAACTGTTCTGGTCATTTTCTCTGAATGTGAAGCCTTTAACGCTTTCGTGGCCGAACAGCACTTTCTTCTACATGAAGAACGTTTAAGTTTTCTGTTCTTACAGAGGAACCACAATAACTAACATAAATTTATGCTCATCTAATCTCTGTGCTTTTGTTTTAGTGGTTTTTTAAGTTGTCATTGCTGTACAAGATTTACTATCTTACTTGCATTTACTCTTTTTCAAATGTGTTTTTATGATTCCAGTTCTGATACTCATTTGTGTTTGTTTTCCATGTATTTCCACTTAATTATTCTGACATTGAAAGCTTATACCTGCCTGGCTATTACTATGAACAATAGTTTGACTATACAGGGATTAAATAATTTGTCTTTTATTTTTCCTCCAGCAATGTGCAGGTTCTATCTGTGAGAAATATGGCTTGGAGGAGTGTACCTGTGCCAGTTCTGATGGCAAAGATGATAAGGAATTATGCCATGTCTGCTGTATGAAGAAAAGTAAGGCATTTAAAATATAAGAATATAAAATATGCTTCAAAAACCGTTATTTTCTCTAAATTTTAAGTGTTAAATTTTGGCATATAATTTGGACAGATAGTTTCTAGGTAAATCTGTCCTCTTGAGCAAATTTTAAATGTAGCATAGCATTATGTCTCTAGTATTATGGCCCTATAGTGTTTTTAAAATGATAAAACTAGACACAACATTGCCAGCTTTATGGCAGTAATTTATATTAACACTGTTAGAAGGTTTTAAAGCCATTGTGGGCACTAAATCAAGACTTGCTGGTTGTTTCTTTATATTGTAACATTTAAAGTGAATTACTAATGGCATTATCCAGCCTAAGTAATGCAGGTCTGTATAGCATGTCATGGTAATGATTTTAGGCAGTTTTTTCTTTTTTCCCTTTGTCTTTCCCCAACTGGCCCATTAGGAAATCTGATCTTCAACTTGTATTGGCACTTCTTTTCCAGTGGAGCCATCGACTTGTGCCAGTACAGGGTCTGTGCAATGGAACAAGCACTTCAGTGGTCGAACCATCACCCTGCAACCTGGATCCCCTTGTAATGACTTTAGAGGCTACTGTGATGTTTTCATGCGGTGCAGATTAGTAGATGCTGATGGTCCTCTAGCGAGGCTTAAAAAAGCGATTTTTAGTCCAGAGCTCTATGAAAACATTGCCGAATGGATTGTGGTAAGTATGGTTTTTATTTATAAAGAAATTTTAACTTAAAGTGGTTTGATCTTAATTTTACTTGGCCAGAAGTCCCATGTTATGAGTAAAATTACTTCTTTCCTGTTTATACTGGAATTACTTTATCTGAAGATTTTTAAAGTGCAAATATTCTTGGTTAATAGCCTTCTGAAGTAATCAGAATCTCCACATATGTATCGGTCATAGGTTTGTTAGTAGGGGATAGGAGTCATTTGTTTTACTGTCTTCCTTGGTCCATGTCCTGGATGGGTTGCTTGCTCTTTTGGTCCATGTAATTAGGGCATAGTCATGGGACTTTTTCCTTCAATTGTTTTGGAAAACGCTGTTTGCTATTTATACTTCTCCCTGGTCACAGTATGACAGATAGCCAGTTGCAGGTTCTACTTTGCTAAACAGGAGAAATGAAAGAGACAGTGGTTTTGTAAAGTTTTTTTCTGATCTTGCAATATAATTTCTGGGTCTTCATCTTGTCTGTGATAGGAAATGTCGAACAGAATTCAGATCAGACACAGAGCCATTTGTAGATCTGTTAATGACTGTGGATATTGATCCAGTATTAATCTACTTAACTGTATTATTTTTAAGCCCACATTTCTCCAAGTTGTACAAACATTGAATTACCTGAAATTTTCTTAAAATATTGCTGAGAATAACTATCTCAACTGACTTAAATGTTCATACTTTCTAAGTGATTGCGTTAAAATATCTGCAGGAAACTTGCAAGTGATGTGTTAATATTTGAGAATGTACTATACTTGAACTGAATATAGTTTGCTTTGGAAATTGATGTAGATCTCAGATCTGCCCCCCACTTTCCCAAAGTATTTTTTTTTTTTTTTTTTTTTTGAGACAGAGTCTCACCGTGTTGCCCGGGCTAGAGTGCCGTGGCGTCATCCTAGCTCACAGCAACCTCAAACTCCTGGGCTCAAGCAATCCTCCTGCCTCAGCCTCCCGAGTAGCTGGGACTGCAGGCGTGCGCCACCATGCCCGGCTAATTTTTTCTATATATATTTTTAGTTGTCCAATTAATTTCTTTCTAATTTTAGTAGAGACGGAGTCTCGCTCTTGCTCAGGCTGGTTTTGAACTCCTGAGCTCAAACAATCCGCCTGCTTCGGCCCCAAAGTATTTTTTTGTATTTGTATGTGTGTTCAGGACTAAGGTTGCTTTAAAAGTACAAAAGGTGTTGTCTGTGTGGTATGTCAGCCTTTTTTGGCACTCTTCTAATAACATTACAGTAAAAATTTTGTAGTTACCTCTAGCATTAAAATGTTTGTTGTCCATAGGAAGGATAATACGTTACATGTTAGAATATGTGATTTTTAGATATGTAATGACTATGTAGTGGGAGGAGCATTGAAATTGGATTTAGGAAAGGAGACCTAGGTTTCAAACCCAATAATTGGGCAGTTGACTTAACTTAGATCTCCTTGGAACATGTTACTCATTTTTGTATTCCTGTGCTTGTTATATAATAGGTGTTTAGTAAATACCTGTTAAGCCAAAGGTCCCATCTGGCACTATGGTGTAGTGGAAACAGCATAGGCTTGAGAGTCATGTAAGGATTCATATCATCTTTCTGGCATTTATCAATTCTGTGACTATAGGCAACTTACTTACCTTTCTTCGTCCTTTACTTCCCTGTTTTCAACTCAGATCCAGTTCTTTTTTCTTTTTTTCCCTGATTGTCTCTAATAATAAGTTGAAATTTGATGTACTTGTCTACCGTATTGGACAATGTATACAGAAAAAGAAATCTGTTAATGGGGATCTCAGAGTTACGTACTCCTGAGTATATATTGTGCTAGATGTTTTAGGTTTTCTAGGCACTAAATCATATCATCTGAACATAATATTTTTTCACTTTTCTCCATTATCTCTAGTTTTGACTCATTCGACTTACAGGCAGTTCCTGGGTTACAGATGACCCGACTTACAAACGGGTTCCCAAGTCTCCCCATAAGGATAATTTATAATTAAATTAATAATTGAGGAACTAGTTTCTTCCATACATGTAAACAAACCTGCATGGTGTAAGTGGTTCATTGGCACAGCATTGTTTGGCTACTGGCTTGTCTCGTTGTTTATACAGCTGCTTACGGACAGCATCACTTTCATCTTAACTTTTTTATTCAATTTTGTGAGTCTGTGTTTACCCTTATGACCATGCCTCCAAAGTGAAAGTCCATTGTAAGTCCAGGTGAGCCTACAGTGAAGAGAAAGGTAATTACAATGGAAACAAAAGTAGAAATAATTAAATGTTTGGAGAAAAACTGGATGCTGTCATTCATTGGGAAAGCATTAGGCTTCACTCACTGGCCTGTCGGAACAGTTATAAAGGATAAAGTGAGAATAATGGAATATGTGAAAGACAGTGCTCCAGTAAAAGCACCATTATTATTATACTAAACAGCATAGTAGATTAATTATTGAAATGGAAAGGTTATTATCGATTTGGTTAGAAGGTCAAAGTAAGGTTAATGTTCCTATTAGCCTAGCCTTGATGCAACGTTAGGTGAGTGTTGACCTTTAATATTCCTTTTTGGTATTGCATCTATGTTCTGTCTAAGCTTTTTATGTGAGTTTGTTTTTATGTTCTGTTTGTTTGAATTAAATGAAAGAGCACAATACTTTCTGTAACTTATTATAGTACAGGGGTAGTATTATTATTACTGTATTACATTGTATTATTATTACCACATATGAGCCATTATAGTATTGTTATTATTATTGCTGTATATGCACTGTTCATTAGGGATCCGAGTTATAAAAAAAATCTGACCTAAGGATGTTCTCAGGAACCTATTTCATTTCTAACCTGGGGACTGCTTGTATTTAAAATGTTAAAAGCTCATTTATTTTCACTTTAAAAACATTTAAGAGACATGATCTTTTAAGTATTTTTTTAGACCTTTTTCATATTTTAGATTTGAAGATGAACATTTCTTACAATGAATTAGCAAGATGAAGTCTTCTCTTGTGCTGTGGAACTGATTAATCAGTCACTTTTAGGTTGATAGAAGTTTGCCTTAGGAATAGCACATGCTTTTATTGTACATCAGTGTTGATATTTATATGGCACTCTTTAGAATAGCATGGCCCATATGCCTGAGGAGTACCAGTAGGCCATTGCTGCATTTGTGGGCATTAACCAGGCCAAGCAGTAAGATAACAGACATCCAGTTCCTTATAAGTTATTTGTCTTATTTGATTATGTTCAGAGTTTACTTGCATAACAAAGTTTATTTTGTCACATTAATAGTTTGTGGTTTGGCCTTTCATCATGTTAGGGAAGTGTCCTTCCAGTTAGTAATACAGATTATTAGGATGCTGTGGCAATGAAAGCAATGAAGGAGGTGAGGAGTTAGTTTCACTGATTTTTCTTTCCAGTGGTGTCTGGTGCTCTTTGTCTCTTTTCTATGGTACACCGGCAACTTTTCTCCTCGTGCAAAGTAGAGTAGGAAGAACCTTGACAGTTCAGTACTTCAGGGCATGGGTTATTGACTGCTACTGGTGCCATGGAAATTATACTTTCTTTTCTGTGAAGAGTTGTTTTTGATAGCCATGCTTTGATTTTTCAGAATATATTCACTATATTTGCTAAGTGCCTACTATATGTCTGGCCAGGAGATAATGATAAACATTTGGATTTATCAAGGAGTCATCTAGTTCTTAGATGAGAGCATTCACCATTAAATCCATTGAGACCTTGTATCCTTATCTTCTTTTCTTTAATTGGGGGTTAAGGACATTAGTAATTCTTTTCTACTTTCTTCCATGGTTGATGTGTTCTGATTTTCTATATCTTTTGTGTTGTGTTTGACATTGTAGAAAACCATCTCTTACCTTTATCTTTTTCAAATTTATTCTTGTGTTTCCCTGCCCCCCTCTCCTTTTAAATTATTG
>NW_012151618.1:7295770-7298079 GCF_000956105.1 Propithecus coquereli | reverse complement strand
CTTTAACTCAGTATTTTCAAATGACCTATCTTTAAGTTCAGAGATTCTTTCTTCTGCTTGATGAAGTCTGCTATTAAAGCTCTTTAATTGTATTTTTTTATTTCATTTACTGAATTCTTAAGCTATAGGATTTCTGTTTGATTCTTTTTAAAATTTCTCATTCATATCGTGAATTGTTTTTCTGATTTTGTTGAATTGTCTATCTGTATTTTCTTGTATTTCATCGAGTTTCCTTAAGAGCATTATTTTGAATTCCTTTTTTGGCAATTCACTGATTTCCTTTTTCATTGGTGTCTGTTAATATGGAGTTACTGTGTTCCTTTGGTGGTCATATTAACTTGCCTTTTCATGTTTCTTGTGTCTTTGCACTGATGTTTGTGCATCTTGTAGAACAGTCACCTCTTCCAAACTTTCTAGAGTGGCTTTCATAGAGGAAGACTTTCACCTGCAGTTTGGTCTTAGTGTGCTGGTTGGGAAGGAAGTGGTTACTGTTTCCAGGTAGGTGCAGTGGTATAGTCTCTGTGCAGCTTCTTCAGCTCTGTTCAATGTCAACAGTAACTGTGGGCACCTCAGTGGCTTACACTCTAGAAATTTGTGGTAGTGACAGCAGTGGTGTAGGTTGTTAATGTCCTTGAGGGTAATGGCTTTTGGGGCCCTCCTATTTTCATTTTCCCCACAATGGTAAGACTTAGCCAAGGGGATTCCTCTTGGTATCAGATCTGACACGGCCTAAAGCACCTGCCACAGTGCTGGGTTCCAGGTACAGGTGCTTGGAGCAACTGTGGGGCTGGAGTCTTAGGCTCAGTGCCTTGTGATTCTATTATGTCACCTGCTCTTCCTCTCTGGGGCAGGGTTATATGAAGGTTGCCCATAGTGCCAAGATCTGTGGCTCTGTGACATCCTTTAGTAACTTGCACCCGGGGGCCAGGTTGTAGCTGTGGGAGCTAGGGCACAGCCCTGACCTGGCTCCAAGGAAGAAGAGGTGCTCCAAAGATTTGAGCTAGGACACAGTGTATGGCTGTAATTCAGGAGACTTAGCCAATAGGGCTCAATGGCAACTTGGGTCCCTTGGGATGAGGAAGCATGTAGTGGTAAGTCTAGACTCTGGGATGGTGGGGTTCAGCAGTATCCTAGACTCTATGAGGGCAAGTGTAGCAGTAACAAGTACCCTGGAATGGCTGAGCACAGCTGTCATTTGGGCCCTGGGGGACATCAATAACTTTATTCTCCAGGAAGAGGAGTGTTTCAGTGTTTCAGCTGCTCAGACTCCAGGGAGCTAGTCTAGCTCCAGGGAAGTGAGGTGTTAGAGTTGTAGGGCATGGTGTCTCAGCTCAGCCGTTGCTCTAGGATGTGGGTTAGTACATCAGCTTAGCCTTGAGATGCACAGCTGCTCAGCTCTGCCAAGGCACTATTTCTCCCAGATGCAGGGTTCCGCCAAGGCACTGTATCCTTGGAAGGGAGTGTGCAGTTTCAGGTCAGGCCCCTTGGGGCAGGGCACAGCTGTGGCTGAAAGAGGTAAATGGAGTTGTTCTGCCAAAATACCCTCCTTAAGAGGGAGGGCACAGCTTCAGCTCCTAAAGAATCAGGGGAAGGGTGGGTTGAGTTGCTTGTCCCCACAGGAAAGGGTGTGACTTTTGCTCTCAGCTTAGCTTGTGGGATGTCAAGCCATGGGATGGCAGTTTAGCCTGAGTACTGAAGGGGTGCTGTGGCTACTCATCTCGAGTTCCAGTTCAAGGATTGCATAGCACAGTAGTCACGTGAGCCACAGAGTGTGGGGCACAGTGTTGGCTCTTTCTCTGGGGGGAGCATAGTTATGTGGCTTCTAGGCAGCTCCCGCAGCTGGACTCAGTGCGTGTGAGGACTGCAGAGGACCCCAGTAGTGAGGACTGTAGGTGTCAGTGGGGGCTGCTGGGATCCTTTTACCTACCTTTTCACCATAGGGGGAAGTTCCTGATGGTTCCCAGGTGATCCTGGCTGGGGGATGGGGTGGTAGAGTCCTGGTGTTTCCTTCCATTCTCTGTGTGGCTGTCCTGAATTTCCTTGCTCACAAGGGTTTCTGCTAACTCCTTTGATGTGCTCCAGCGCTCTCCTTTAGTTATTTTCATTAAAATATGGTTATTTATTTATTGTTTTGGCTGTCTTTGTGGAAGGGAACAGTGCTAGGGGCTTCTAGTTTGCCATCTTGCTGACATCACCTCTTATTCTAATATTTGGAGTTGTGTACCTTCAAATAGTAATATACTTAGTATTTAAAAGATGAGATTTATAATTTATAAATTAGGACCATATCTAATAATTTGGATCTAATC
>NW_012151618.1:7251632-7282650 GCF_000956105.1 Propithecus coquereli | reverse complement strand
AAATTTATTCTTGTGTTTCCCTGCCCCCCTCTCCTTTTAAATTATTGTCTGCTGTTTTGTGGCTTTTTTTCTTTTCAATTTGTTCAGATTTATTTGGAGTTTGTATTTTTATTTTTTATCAAGAATCAACACTTTCTAATGTTTGAATTAATTTCTGCTGTCATGTTTTGCTCTAATTTTGTGAATCTAAGTATTAAGTATCTGGTATTCTTTATGAATGAAAGATTTAGAGCACTGACTCCCCAGTGCTTAATAGAACACTAGTTCCGTGAAATTCGCTAGGGGTTTGGTGGTCAAATGAATCTGGAAAACACTATACCATAGTCCCCTCTTAGAGATTTGTGAGAAAGTTGTGAGAAGTCCTACAATACATAAACCTTTTAAACTTCTTTTCAAACTTACCAAATCCCCGAAACCTTTATTCATGTAAAGCTTACGAAACCCTGAATACCCTTAGAAGTCATTTAGGGAAACATTGATTAATAGCAGTAGGTCTCAATCCTAGTTGTACACAAGAATCACCCTAGGGTTTAGACAAGTTAAGTCAGAATCTCTTGGCTTCGGGCTTAAGTATCTGGGTCTTTTAAAACTCTCCAGCTAGTTCTCATGAAGAGCCAGAGTTGAGAACCACTCATCTAGAACAGGGGTTGGCAAACTGTGGCCCATGGGCCCAAATCCAACACCCTGCCTATTTTCGTATGACTCACAGTTTTAATGTTTTTTCAACCATTTACATTTTTAAATGGTTGGAAAAAATTTTTAATTATCAAAATAGCATTCTTTAAAAAATTATATGAAATTCAAATTTCAATGTCCATAAATAGCATTTTATTGGAACATGGTCACATCCATTTGTTTACACGTTGTCTGTGGCTGCTTTTGCACTTCGAGTAGTTGCAATGGTGACTGCATAGCCTCATAAAACCTAAAATATTTATCTGGGCTTTTACAGGAAATATTTACCAACCACTAATCTAGAACAGTGTAGTAGTAATCTCAAAGCATAGTCCCCTGACAAGCAGCATCAGCATCACCTGGGAACTTGATAGAAATGCAAATTCTCAGGTCCCACTTCAGACCCACTGAGTCAGTAGATGATGGTGCATGCTAAAGTCTGGGAACTGTCTATTCCCCTTTCCCTCCACCCCCACTCCGCCAGTTTCTGCAATGTAATGACTCCTTTTTTCAAAGACTTGTAACAAAAATGTTCTACTTTGTCATCCCGATATGTGGAAAATGGAAGATGGTTGTGGACTTGTAGATTGCTTCATAGCCTAGTAGAATAGGCCACATAGGTATCACTTATGAAACTTTTAACAACAATGATGCAGTATTGTCACAGCACTTAGCATATGGTAAGGACGCAGTATACGTACACTAGATGAATGAAGCAGATTTCTGAAATGTAATAATTTATATAAAAAAGAGTAAAAATGTGCACATTATTTTAACTTTGAAACTGTGTTGTTTTCAGATTCCGCTCAGTGATATTTTATCCAACTTGCCTAGGTTAAACTTAAAGTAACTGAAAGTTTAGTAGCCAGTTGTTTTCTGCTTGGCAGATTGGTGGTGGTAGTGGTAGTTTGAGGGATAGGAGAAGACTATTTAGTCAAAGTCCAGACTACTATCTTCTGAAGGAAGGATGGAAAGGAAGCTTTCTGCCCGTGAAGGGATGACATAATCAGTATCATGACAAGGAACTGTGGGTCCCACGTGGTCTTGTGACCCAAAAGAAGTCCAGAGTGCATTTGCTGACAGTGAGATTGTTAAATACTTGAGTACTCATACTAAAAGGATTATATGGTTGACTTTTTCTGGAGATCTTTAAAAACGGTGGATTACTTTATGTTTGAAAGAGACTTGATTGTGTGTCTTCCCCCTTTCCATTCATGCACTTTTTTTGGGTGTTACCTGTTTTATCGTTTTGTTATCTTATAGGTCCTTTTTGTTTATTTAGATTATTAAGTTAAACACTACTGTAATTAATACATAATAAATTAGACTAGTAAATTTTGAGTTTTTACTCTGTCATTGACTGTATTTAAATACCTGTATTGAGCAACATCTTTCTGTTTTTTATGTAGACTTATTTTTTCGGTGTTGATATAATGCTGGTTAAATTCTAGGCTATTTTTTAAACTTTTGGATATCTTTGTCTCTTAAGTTTTGCTTAACACCTTTGTAACTATGACAGATAAGAGCGTGGCACACAGTTTAAACTCGTTAAATGTTCGTTGAATGAAATGACAGCTCTCCTTTCTTTCAGACCAACGGGTCAACAATTTGTGATCTTTTCTTTTGAGACGAAACAGATATTTTGCATTTACTAACCTGGTTGGTATTCTTTTCCCAGATTTTATAGCATATAAAAAAGAAAAAATGCAATTTAGTATTTAACTCACTCTGATTATTCTCCTTTAAAGGGAGCATTGGAAAAAAAAAAAAATCCTCTATCAAAGGTGGCCATACCTACTAACACTCTCAAATACTCCATTGTTTTGTTTAGTTTTTCTTGCTGTCTTCTATCCACTGCCATGTTCCATTTCCCCAGGTGCTAAATTCTGAAGAGCTGCTGTCAACATTGGCACTAAAACATCTCAAGCTTTGGGCTTCTGGGATACATAGTTATCTGGAAAAATTTGGAAGAAGGCCAGGAACAGTGTGCTAGAAGGAACTGGAAGTTTTCAAAGGCTCAAGTGCCGTATTTTATTACATATATGTTAATCTGAACTGGGACTAGGTCCTTTTGAGCTTTGTTTTCTTCAGAGTTTTAACCACTATTATATCTGGGCTTTCTCTCTCCACTCTGTCTCTCTTACTGCCATACTGTATACTTGTATCACTCTTTATTTAAGACTATATAAGTACTAAAAAGCTGTTATTAGACATATCAACATGGTATTTATGTCCTGTCGTTGTTGTAAGAACATTGTCACATTATTTGTATGTGTTAAGCAATCTAGAAATAATGAATGAGCCTGTTAGACGTGTTTCAAGGTCAGTATTTAGAATAATGACTTGCCTGTAATAACTAGTCCAATAGGTATTTTTTTGTGGGCTAAGTACTGGGGTGGTGGGATATAATAAGTTCAAGGAGCTCACAGTTTGTTACAGCAGACAGGCACGTAGAAACATATTTTCAGTCTGTATGTCATTTTTACAGAATATAGGAAAGCCTATTGGGGAAGGCCTAGGGACTAGTAGAAGCAGAGGGTACAGACAGAGATGTTTTATGGAGATGGGGCACATGGAAAAAGTCACAGAAATATGAATTTTCCAAAGCACAAAATCTTTTTCTCCCCCTTTTGGGGAAAAATTTGAGTATTCTTTTTTTAATTGACAAAGTAATACATTCAAAAGTAGGCCCTTTTTTCACCCTGGACCCTCAGGATGAATTTCTTATATATTCTTCAGAAAGTGTCTATACCACTATAAGATTATATACTTTTTTAAAAAGGTGGAATCATATCACATATACTTTGCTGCACTTTATTGTGTTTTTAACTTTTGCTTTTGTTTTTGCTTTTTTCTCTCTCCCACGTAATGGTCTATCTTGGAGATCTTTGGTGGGAAGCTTTTGAAGAAGGGTTTGACATAAAGGAGTGACATGGTCAATTCCATATTTTAGGTAGTTGTAACCCTGATGGCCATGTGAAAGATGATTTTGAGCAGGAAAGACTAGAAGGAAGGAATGTGTTCAAGAATGTAGTCAAAGTGTATCCTTTGTAACAGAACTAGCTTGTCAACCTGAAAGTAGCAGGAAAACCCTTGACCCTTCGTACTCATGGATTGGATCACAGTGAAGGTAATACTGCCTCCCCAGAGGGTATTTGGGAAGTGTACAGTAGTTGTCAGAGTAACTGAGGGGGCTCTGTTGGCATTCGATGGAAAGTAGATTGTAAGGTTTTGGTTTCCAAGCCAGATTCAGCCCTGTCAACATGTTTTGTATGGTCTACGTGTTGTTTTTAGAAATTTAGAAATTTTGAGGGAGTTTGCCCAGCATTTAAAAATAGATTTCACATAAATATTCACATTTATAGCTTCTCTTGAAAAATTAGATCTTTAAACAGTAAGGTTGAATTACATTACACCTTACCTACCTTGTAGGCATTTGAGTTTGTGGTCCTCGCAATAATGAATGATATGAGGGACAAACATGAGACACTTTTCACAGAATGCAAAATGAAAGTGAAAATAAAGAGAAGGATGGTGGCTATGGGACTCTCCTATACAGAAATCTAATTTTAGGAGAATTATTAAGACTTTTGAGAAACCTTTACCTAAGTGTAAATCATTCTGTTTGCTTTTAAAATTGAATGTATATGAATGTGTGTGTGTGTTTGTGTGTATGTATCTTTTTTATCCCATCTTTATTCTTGGACAGTTCATTCCTAAAGCCATTAGGTGAGCCAAGCAAGGTAGGCATCCAGTCCAGTTGGGGGGAGCTGTAGTGCACAGAGCAGGGTATTGGAGTCTGACTAGATTGGGAGGGTGTGGGGTGGGGAAGACCACCAGTATGAGGTTTCAGAGCCCAAGCAGGGTGAGAAGTGCACCCCTGCAAAGCGGTGGCTGGCCTAGGATGTCAGAGTGCAAGT
This sequence comes from Propithecus coquereli, assembly GCF_000956105.1. Lineage (NCBI taxonomy): Eukaryota > Metazoa > Chordata > Mammalia > Primates > Indriidae > Propithecus > Propithecus coquereli. The sequence goes on along the minus strand of NW_012151618.1, from coordinate 7,278,055 downwards.
AGAGTAAGGAGAGAGTCAGAGGGTCAGGACTTAAAGGAACCAGGGCTCTTTGAGAAATGGCTGATTCCAGGGCTGGGGTAGGGAAAGAACAAGATGACTCTGGAACTTCTTATTGTGCCATAAAGTAAGAAAGTGCTCAAAGAATGATGGGGTTATGTCTAAAAGACACAATAATGATAGTAATGGATTATAACCATTTTGTATAAAATAGGAAACCACAAGGGAATAAAGAAATGAATACATTCAAAGTTTGATGAAGAACAGGATATTTACATAGTTCCAAATTACGTCCCTACAAAATACTCATTGACTACGAAAGAGAATCTTTGTGGTGAAGTTTGGCAGATAGAACTTTAATCAAGTGATCAAGTCAACATTACCAGTAATGAAATCAAAATCATTTGTCACCTGGTAGGATGCCATGAGAAGAACACAGCATCTGTGATATTCTTACCAAAGATTATGCCCTGAATCTAATCATAAAGGAACACCAGAGGAGCCCATGTTGAGGGACATTCTCATAAAAACAACTGCCCATGTAAATCTTTAAAAGTGTCAAGGTCATAAAAGCCAAGGAAAGACTAGAGCCTTTCTAGATTGAAGGCAACTAAAGAAACATGGCAGCTAAATACAGCACATGATTCTGAACTGGATGGTATTGGACAAATGGGAAAAGTTGAATGCGGTCTGGGGATTAAATGTTAGTAATACATAAGCACTAATTCCTTGATTTTGATGATTGTGTTATATAGTTATCTAGGAAAACAGCCTTGTGTTGTAGGAATTATATGCTGATATGTTCAGGGGTAAGTAACATCATGGTGGCTAGCAAGTTACTCTTGGGTGCTGTCAGGTTTTTAAAAGTTTTTTGTACTTTACTTGCAACTTTTCTGTAAGTTTGAGATTCTTTCAAAATAAACAAATTTTTAAAAATGTAGGAAAGACTTTATGCACACACAGAAAAACTAGCTTGTGATATTTTGCCACAATATGCATTTTAATTTTAGCATTACTTTAACTAATGTTAAAATTAGCATTAGTATTACTTTAATTACATCATCACCGCTGGATAAAGTAAATAACATAGAAGTAGTAGACTGTTCTAAGACCCAGATCATAGAAAATCTTCTTAATTTAGAGTTTTGCTGGAAATAATTAGCAGTAACTCTGTAATATAACAATCTGTGTAAAGCCAATGTGAAGATTCACAGTTGTAAATGTTTTATGTGTTTATTAGTACATGATCTCTTAAAACAAAGTTTGAATATTTGAAATTGCAAAACAGACTTAGAATTTCTTAAGAATGGAAACAGTAATTTTTCTGTAAGATTTTATCAATAATTTTTGAAGTTTTTTTTTTGCTAAATTGATTTGTTTCATATGGGTTAAAAGTAAAGTTTTTGGTTTCTTCTTACACTGGGTAAACTTTGCTTGCTGCTATGCTGTGTATATCCTTGCATTTTTCATATTAAAAAAGATAGTTATCCTATAACTAAATGAAAAGAAAGATTATATATATGTATTAATATAATGAAAACTAAGATATATAAAAATAATTTCTATTGTCCTCAAAGTATAGGGCTTAAAAAATAGTAATAATTTCCTAATAGTAGTCTGGGCCTCAAATGCCAAATGAAATAGAAAGAAGAAGAGGAAAAGAGAATTTCAGTCTTAACTTTGATGATTAGAAAACAGTATAGGTTAAAGAGTATTTTAAAAATCTATTTACTAGTAGAGTTTAAAGCAAGTTGTATACCTTCTAAGCCATGGAGAGTATAAAAGCAAACAGAACATACTCTATAAAAGTAAGAGGCAAAAAACAAAAAAATGTTTAAACTAGAAAATATTTAATAACACAGGCAAATGCAGTATAACTATATGCAACATGATCCCAGTTTTGCATATGTGTTTGTGTATATGACAAAGATAGGTACATATATAAAAGAGACTGAAAGGAAAATAAGATTGAGTGGTTCCCTCTAGGAGGTGAAATTATGGGTATTTCTGTTTTCTCCTTTAAACTTTTTTTATATTTAAAGAAATTAATATGTATGTGCATATATATAAGATATATATACATATATGCACAACTCCCAACCAACAAATGTTCTTTAAAAAGTAAAATGTAATATATTCTGTTTTATATAATATAAAATATCCTAGAATATTTTATAGCTTTTTCAGTAGAAAAATCTGTTTATTTCTAGGCTCATTGGTGGGCAGTATTACTTATGGGAATTGCCCTGATCATGTTAATGGCTGGATTTATTAAGATATGCAGTGTTCATACTCCAAGTAGTAATCCAAAGTTGCCTCCTCCTAAACCACTTCCAGGTAAGAACATTTGAGCAAAGTATATGTTTATATAACTCAAAATCATTTATCAGGTAGAATTGAATTATAAGCAGATGTTTAGTGACTAATTTTATAGTACTTTCTCCTTGAAAACGGGATTACTGGATGAATGATTTAGTTGATGTTTGTGCTTTTTTTATCAGTCCAATCTAGCCAATGACTGCCAATTTGATGCTAATTTATCTTGAGTGTCTAAAAATATTCAAAACTAGAAATTTTGATTTTTGCTTGGTTCTTTTTTGTGTTTCATATTCTAATATGTACCTTGTTTTTATTATGGTAGTTAAGCTACTTTTAAATTATTGGTCATTCTATTCTAAGAATTGTACTTCTGTTACTTTTATTTATTTATTTTTTTTAAGAGCTAGGTCTCGCTATTTTGCCCAGGCTGACGTTGAACTCCTGGGCTCAAGCGATCCTCCCCGCTGTAGCCTCCCAAGTAGCTGGGACTATGGACACACTGTGCCTGTGTTTCTTGTTGTTTTTAATGCTTGTGTTCTTGAAATATTTTCTGGCACATAAACTCATTTTCCCCAGGGTGATGCTAATGGGGAAATACAGAACCCACTCATTCTGTGGAATAGTCTTACGGTAGAGGCTTCAGTCATCAAATAAGCACAGCCAAGTATTCTCCATCCCTGAAAACAACTCCTCAGTTCTGGTCTCCATACTTTACCTCTCAGGGAGACACAGCATTAGGAGGAGACCCTCTTTAGATTAGCTGTGGGCATTTGGAGGAGAAAAAGTGGGAAGAATTAACTGCTCCAGATTATTTAGTTTCCATCTATTTGTTCCTCCCCCTCTTCAAGGTATTTGTGGCTTTTATGCTGCCTTCAGGATGCCTGTTCTCTACAGATGTTGGGGCAGACATTGTCCCAAGGCAGTGACCGGGGAGAGCCAGAGCTAACTGGGGGCATTTCTCTCCTCTACCTCTTACCTCAGGCCAAGTCCACTACCCTACATAAAGTAGTTCAAAACTAGGTTTCTTATAATTTTCTCTATTTTCTCTCAGTTATTCACCTGCATTTACCTGTCATTGGTCAAGAGAGCCAAGTGGTCATGCCAGGACTATATCTTAGTGCAAATCAGAGGAAATTTGATTTTGATGTCATTGCTTTTCTTAAATTCGCAGTGTTAGCTAGCACTATGGAACTTACGTTAGTATTTAAGGGATTTCCACATGACAAATGACACTTTTTAGATACTGTTACCAATTATGGTCCTGTTCAGTGAAACAATTATTTGTGTATTGGTTTCATTTTAAGTAAATAACACCTTTAAAAACTTTTTTTTTTTTTTTTTCCGAGTACAGGGAACTTTATTGATGGTACATGACAAGGTGGGGCTCCCTAGGCCCCTCCCATTCTTCAGGGTCTCTGGCATGGAAACTATGTTGTGAGGAGGGGAGATTCTCAGGGAGGTAGGGACTGAGTATGCAGGGACACCCCAGCAGCTGAGGCCTCTCTCTTCCTCTGTGCTCTGGCTGGGGCTGGTGGTCCGGGGCTCTTACTCCTTGGTGGCCATGTGGGCCATGAGGTCCACCACCCTGTTGCTGTAGCCAAATTCATTGTCATACCAGGCAATGAGCTTTACAAAGTGGTCATTGAGGGCGATGCCAGCACCTTTAAAAACTTTTTAAAAAATAGCTGTCATTTATTGAACCCGCACAAAAAGTGCTAAACACTGTCACCTGAATTTTACAATCTTCACAAGAGATTATATGAGTTAATTATCATCCCTGTTTTACAGTCTAGGTATCTGAGTTTCAGAGAGCTTAAGTCATTTGCTCAAAGACATTTAATAATTTCCTCGTGGATTCTGTCCTTAGAATCTATAATATTAATCTAGATTAATCTGTCTAATACTTGTGGCTATTGAGCACCGAAATGTGGCTAGTCTCAGTTGAGATGTGCTAGTAAGTATTAATATAAAATACATACCAGATTCTGAAGACTTAGTATGAAAAATGAAACATTTCATTAATAATTTTTTGTGTTGATTATGTTTTAAAATGATAGAAAATGAAATGATTTGGCTATATTAGGTTAAATAAAATAAAAATATTGTTAAGGTGGTTCCCCCTGTCTCTATTTTACTTTTATTTTTACAACTACCAGAAAATTTAAAATTATATAGGTAGCTCATATTATATTGGACAGTACTGAACTAGAACCTATCTTATTGAAACAGCAGCTTTGTTTCTAAAGATTAAAAAGCTCACGGTAAATCTATTTTGCTTTTGTTGCGACTCACAGGCACTTTAAAGAGGAGGAGACCTCCGCAGCCCATTCAACAGCCCCAGCGTCAGAGGCCCCGAGAGAGTTATCAAATGGGACACATGAGACGTTAACTGCAGATTTTGCCTTGGTTCTTCCTAGTGCCTACAATGGGAAAACTTCACTCCAAAGAGAAACCTATTAAGTCGTCATCTCCAAACTAAACCCTCACAAGTAACAGTTGAAGAAAAACATGGCAAGAGATTATGTCCTCAGACCAGGTGGAATTACTTATATTTTAAAGCCTGAAAATTCCAATTTGGGGGTGGGAGGTGGAAAAGGAACCCAATTTTCTTATGGACAGATATTTTTAACCTAATGGCACAAAGTCTTAGAATATTATTATGTTGCCCCATGTTCCCTGTTCTTTGTTGCTGCATTTTCTTCACTTGCAGGCAAAGTTGGATCTCGATAAACTTTTATCACAAATTGAAATATATATATTTTTTTCAACTGCCAATCAAGGCTAGGCGGCTCGACCACCTCAACATTGGAGACATCACTTGCCAATGTACATACCTTGTTATATGCAGACATGTATTTCTTACGTACACTGTACTTCTGTGTGCAATTGTAAACAGAAATTGCAATATGGATGTTTCTTTGTATTATAAAATTTTTCCGCTCTTAAATGAAAAATTACTGTTTAATTGACATACTCAGGATAACAGAGAATGGTGGTATTCAGTGGTCCAGGATTCTGTAATGCTTTACACAGGCAGTTTTGAAATGAAAATCAATTTACCTTTTTATAATGGCAGAGTTGATTCAGATATTCATTTTTTCTTTATCAAATGGCTGCTATGAGCACGAGTGACTATGCTGAAGAACACAGTTAAGTGTTGTGCAAACTGGACATAAGCAGCATACTACTCCAGAGTTCTTTATGTAAATGTCTGATTTCTGCTTATGTATTTTAAACTCTCTAATTCAATTCCATTTTTGAATTGATAGGTAAAATTTTATTCATGCTATGGTAGAAATTATGTCAGTGAGATGATTCTGTTTTTTTCTAGCCTACTTATTTGTGTTTTCCATATATTTAAAGTATGCTAATTATGCTTTTTGTCTGATATGAAAAGAAAAGCTGTGTCTTTGTCAAACTATTTAAACAGTTTTTTCAGCATATCATCACTGATCATTGGTAACCACTAAAGATGAGTAATTTGCTCAGCTAGTAGTTAAAATTATAGATAGACCTTCTGACATTTTTTTCCCTAAAATGTTTAAACAACAATGAAGGTGAAACAGCACAATGTCCCATTCCAAATTTATTTTTAAAACAGTTGTAAATAATTGGCATTTTAAAGAAAGAGAAAGCAAAAGCATTTAATGTATTAACAGGCTGTTGCTATGCAGGAAATGGAAGGGGCATTACAAAAAAAAATGTTAAGCTTGTGACGTATTTATTGCTTCTGTTTTCCAGTTACATTGCTTAAATTAGAAGTAAACAGCTATGATTTTCCTGACTTCTCAAATTTAGGGAAAGTTGAAAAGATTTCTGTGTTTTGGCTTTTTTTTTTTTTTTTTCCTTTTTTCTTAAGAGTATAAGGTTTACACAATCATTCTCATAATGTGACGCAAGCCAGCAAGGCCAAAAATGCTAGAGAAAATAATGGGATCTCTTCCTTGTAAACTTGTACAGTATGTGGTGACTTTTTTCAAAATACAGCTTTTTGTACATGATTTAGAGACAAATTTTGTACATGAAACCCCAGATAGACTATAAATAATTCTAAACAAACAAGTAGGTAGATATATATGTAATTGCTTTTAAATCATTTAAATGCCTTTGTTTTTGGACTGTGCAAAGGTTGAAAGTGGGTTTGCATTTCTAAAATGGTAACTTTTATTCTGCAAGAGTTCTTAGTAACTTCTTGAGTGTGGTAGACTTTGGAACATGTAAATTTTTTGCTTGTAACGTTATCCTGTGGTAGGGTTTTGGCAGGTACACACACTGCCCTATTTTATTTTGAGTCTAAGTTAAATGTTTTCTGAAAAGAGATACGTGCACTGAACTCTTTCCACTGCGAATCAAGATGTGGTAAAACAAAAGGGTCAAGACAAACGAGATCTAATACTACTGTCAGTTTAATGTCCACTGTGTTTTATACAGTATCTTTTTTGTTCACTTTGGAAATTTTTACTAAAAATTGCAAAAAATAAAGTATTGTGCAAAGATGTAAGGTTTTTTGAAACTTGAAATGCATTAATAAATAGACTTGATGAAATCAACTTGAAGGTTCTATACTCTTTGAACTCTGAGAACTATCAAAAGAAGCTTCCCACAAGGCAACTTTTTCTTACTAAAGGAAAGAGACTGTTAAGCAGAAAGAGGATTGTCTCTTCTCATACAAGTACAGATAATTTTTATTCCTAGTTTGGAGTCCACATAGAAGATTTCCAATTAGATACTCCATCTGCACACAATGAACATTTTTAAAACACTCAGCTAATCTCAACTGCTTTACATTGTTTCTAATCAATATTCAGTGCTTGTCTTGGTGGAAAAGATGAGTCATTTGGAAACTTACAGTCTTATTTATATGTATTCAAAGTTTCAAATGCTAAGTACCTCATTTATTTTAAAAGTGTAGTTTAATGATAAGTATATTTTTAAAATTTAGAGCCAAAATTTTCCTGTTTTGTCAAATTCATAGCAAATAATGAGAGAATTGACATTTCAGTGTTATCTAGAAAAGGAATTGTAAACTCAGAATAGTGTCCACATGGAGTAATCTGCCTCAAATTCTCTTTTAGTCCAGTTTCGCTATAAATAAGAAATATTTGTTAGATGAGTAAATAGCAATTTACTTTGTTAATTTAGGCCCATCAAAATATATATTATGTTTAGTTATATAGTTTAGTCATGAAACCATTAATATTAATGAATTCAGGTAATTATAATTGTTATTTTTACTTTTAATTGCTAAAATTTTGTTTAGACTATCTCCCTCTCCCTCTCTCTCCCTCTTATCTTTTTCTTCAATACTTTGTGCTTTGGGTACTTCATTTTTGTCAGAGTCACAGACTAGTTAAAACTGATTTGTCCAAGCTGAGCAAACTGCTGTATCCTTAAGACCTTTATGTATGTTCTGTAGTCTAACCTGATGATTATTATTTCTACAAAGATGGGATCGGTGTCCTTGGCAGCTGTGAAATTGTGGATACTTGTGCTTGAGAAGGCCTTTAATTTCTCATTAAGTATTTCTAATTGAAGGTATTGGAGCGTCAGTGAAGTAAATGTGTTACAAACCTGGACAGCCCGTCTTCAGGGGTACAAGAGGAAAGAAATATTATCTATATTTAAAGGCTCAAGGTCGCCCCAAACTGGGGAGCAAGCTGGATGTAGTTTTAAAGCAGCTGCCAGAGACAGTTCATCTTTAGAGAAGTCACTAAAGTTGTAAGAAATTTTAGTTTCTCCAAAATGATTTTTACTTCTAGGAAACTAAAAAGATGATTAGTTTGCCCCACAGAGGGCAACTTCAGTGTTAGTATCTCTAATTTTACGTTATTGATTAAAAACAACTTCCATTTGATTCTCTTTTCCCATTTATTGCCAATTTAGTTTTACCATTATTGTTTCTGTATCTCTATATTATATCTCTTTATATTATTAGGATGCAAATTGAGCCCTTCTGTTTTATATTGCTATATTGTTTGTGTGTCTTATATATATATAAAATAGTTTATATATACAGTATTTTCAGTAGAAATTCATGTATTTTATAATTGATAAGCTCTTTAGAGCATCTGTTCTCTCCTACAAAAAGCAATAGGGTGCTAGGTAAAAATGGAAGGTTGAGCAAAATATTTATTAGCTTCTGCTCTTCCTGCAATCCCCGCTAAAGTGGTGGGGGATAATCCAGCAAGGACAAGGTGGATTGAGGAGAACAAGAACAAAATTTTGGAAACTGGGAAGCAGACTGGGGAGTAGTATCTGACTTGGCAGACGCAGGAAGTCAAGTCCTAAACCAGCAGTGGAAACAGAGAGTGGTCTAATTTGCACTATTAAGATTTGGAGAAATAGCCTTCAAGACTTTTTTTCTATGCACATACGACTAAAAGCATAATATGTACACTTTTGTAACCTACCTTTCTTATTTAATAATACATTGATATTATACTACATCATTTTAATGAATGTAAATATTTTTGTGGGTATATTATATATTTTTTAAATTAACCGATTTCCCATCATTTGGACATTTAGGTTCTAGGTTGTTCATTATTTTAAACAATCCTATGAGGAAAATCCTAAACCTAATAATAAAATTCTTAAAAGTGGAAATGTTGGATTAAAAGATTTTTTAAGGGTCATTGATAAAAATTGTGATATTCCACATAGATGTACCAAGTTAAGCTCTCACCATTAATGTATAAGAATAATTTTTTAAAAATCTGACTCTTATGCTTAAAAATTCACCAGGTATGCAGCCACATGAATTTATTAGAAACAAGAGTAGAAGACTCCTGCTTAATTGACTTTATTAGCTTTGGGTATAATTTAAATAAAAGTCAAATTTAGTGCTCCAGTTGTGGTCTCTGAATGTGATTCTCTTCACAGAAACCAGACTTCCTTGGATTAATGACTAATTCCAGGTGTAGGGGAAAAAATGTGCAAGAAAAACCTATTAATAGAAAACATTGTGTTGTATGTACCAGAGGTCTGTCAAAAAGATTCAGGAGGCACCTTGAGGAAGTTCCCACTGTTCAAAGCTGAGATAATTTTAACATCAGTAAGGATAATATCTGCAAGAGATTGAAACTCATCCTATTACGTTTAACTCCATCTATGAGTTAATGATAGTGAACAAAATTGTAATTACCTTTGGGATGTGCTTTTAAAGACATTGCAGCTAATAAGCTGCACAGAAATGATAGAGTTAGGGTATCACCATTTTATTCCCCAGTGATCGACAGATTAGACAATAATCAGCAGTGACTGCTGACCACACAAACAGCAATCAGATTTTGTGCCTCCTATCGAAAGTACACATACAAACTTGCAAATCAGTCCTGCCAAAAGCAAATCTGATCATGATCAAGCCTGCAGATCTATTAAATGACTACCACTACCCTAAAAAATCCAGGGGACAGAGGAACAAATGATACCGCGAAGGATTAAATCAGCAAAATCCAGACTCTGGACTCGATTTCTTCAACAACTAAAATGTAAGAAGAAAAGAAAAAAAAAAAAGGAATAAAGAGACTTAAGGGATAGATCTATCAAGATAATTTATGGACTTATTTGGATCCTGATTTGAACAAACTGTTTAGAGACCATTGGAGAAATATCAAGATTGACTGGATGTTTGGTGATATTAAGGATTTTTACAGTAATTTTTTGGTGTGATAATGGTATTGTGGTTACATTTTAAAATGAGCCCTTGTCTTTTAGAGATGCAAATTGAAATATGTAAAAATGAAGTGATATGTCTAATATTTGCTTAAAAATAATTGAGGGCTTGGAGTTGGCTAGTGTGTAAGGATATAGTTGAAACAAAATTGGCTGTGAGTTCATAATTATTGAAGCTGGTTGATGGATACTTGGAGATATATTATTTTCTCTACCTGTATTTATGGTTGAAATTTTCCGTGAAAGTGTTTTAAATGTGAATCGAATTCATATAGAAGCTTATTCATTACTGTTTTTATTTTAGCAGTAATTCGTGATAATGACCTATATTCGTAATGATTTTTTATAATGATTTTTTTTTAGTGGAATTAAACTTGAACCAGTCAAGCTAACATAATTAATTATATTCTGCTCCAGTTACAATGAATAATTAATTGATTTTAACTGCTAGGGTTAAATCTTGAAGCTATCAGTCTTAGCAAGCAGGCCATTAGCTCCCTGTGCTCTCTAGTTGTGGGGATTGCTAGCTATTTAAGAAAAATATTTGTTTTCTGCTAACTATGTCAGGGAGTGTGGTTAGGTTATCCACATTAAACCTCTGTGTCCCACACTGGAATAAATGTTAAATAGCTCAGTACAGTAAACTAGATTATTCCACCCTTTCTTGTTTAAATGATAATGATTCCTGGAGGTGGAAATATATCTTTAAAAAGATATCCTGTAATTGTTCTCAATGTAAATAAATTAGAATAATTTAATATAGTGTAGGTTGTCTTATATAAAAAGTGCTTCCATTTTCATGCATTTTAGAAATCATTTTAGAAAAAGGAAGCCTATTTAGTAATATTGAATGAATTTAGCAATTTTATTCTTCATTCTAAATGTATATTTTATTATCCTTTTCTCCCCCTGCTTTTGGGGCATGGGAGTTAGCCTTTGTATTTCCAAACACAAAAGGTTAATTTTTGTAAATTTAGATGTCAATATGTTATTAATTTTTCATTATTTAGTTTTGTGATTGTATTTAGTTTTCATTTTTCATAAGTACCTATTAAGTAGCATCTCTCATTAAGTGAACTGACCTGTTAACCATTTTCTTTCCTCTTCTCACTTGAAATCATATCAGAACATGTTTGAAATTCTTTGGCCCCTGTGGTATACATATGCTGGTATACTTGGACCAGTTACCTCAATTGTTCATTGCACAGACATTTCTTACGCACTTGATTGTGCCAGGGCCTCTGCTACATGGTCAGAATACAGTAGTGAACTTAACAAAGTCTCTGCCCTGGTGAAGCTTATGGTCTGGTAAGTGAGACAGATATTAATCAAAGAATCATTTGAATGAATGTATAATTCCAGCCATGATAAGTGCTGAGGGGGAGGTCTTTGGCAATCCAAGAGCTGCTAATGCAAAGATAGGATTGAGGAGGTCGGATATAGGAAGGTCAGAAATTCCCTGTGGAAGCAATGCTTGAGCCAAAATCTGAAGGATGTGGAGAGGTTAAATAGGATTATTATTATTTTATTTTTTTTTTTTAGACAGAGTCTCGCTCCGTTTCCCAGGCTAGGGTGTTGTGCCTAGCTCACAGCAACCTCAAACTCCTGGGCTCAAGCCATCCTCCTGCCTCAGCCTCCCAAGTAGCTGGGACTACAGGCCCTTGCCACCACACCTGGCTAATTTTTTGTTTCTATTTTTAGTTGGCTGGCTAATTTTTTCTATTTTTAGTAGAGACGGGGTCTGACTCTTCAAGCTGGTCTGGAATTCCTGCCCTCAAGCAATCCTCAAGTGATCTTCCCACCTCAGCCTCCCAGAGTGCTAGGATTATAGGCGTGAGCCACCACGCCTGGCCTAAGTAGGATTTTTAATAATATCGATTGGTTGTATACTGGGCACTGATAAGCTAATATTTCTTTGGGGAAATATATATTAATTTTTTTTGCTCTTGATTTTATTATATGTAAACTTTGTCCTTCAGGTTCCTTTATTTTTAAAAGTGATTTTTAATTGTTGCTTAGCATTATATTCATTTGCTGAAAAGCTGGCTTCAGCTTTGGCAGGTGTCATACTTGGTTATTCTCCCTTAGGATGTTGCCCTGCAGTCTGGGAGTTGTGAAAGGCCTCTGGCTTTTCAGACCTGGACCTCTGTATCATGACTACCATAAACTTGGGATCAGGACATCTAGCCTCCTGCCAGGCTGAGCGAGGTGTCCCACTGATCTGCTTCTCCCTGGAATTCTATACATCTTTAGCACATACTACATTGCAGTGTAATCCTGCCTCATCTAAGCCAAACTCTTGAAAGAATCATCTACACTCAGGAGCTACTTCAACTCCCATTCACTTATCAACCTACTGCGGTTTGTTCTCACGGCCCCCCAGGACCTGCAGTCCACGTTCTCAGGAAGCTCATAGTCTAGTGGAAAGAAAGAAACCAACAGTTATAATACGGAGGGATTTGCGTTGGAAACGATACAAACACAGGATGCCCTGGAAGCTCAGAGGAGAGATGCACGTTGAGCACAATAGATAGTGGGAAGAGGCCAAGATGAATTTCCCAGAGAGGATAAGCTGGAGCTGTTTTGGAGTTTTGGTAAAAGTTTGCTCTAACTAGCCCAAACTTAACTGTCACAAGCTTTCAGAAATGATGTAGGGCAGTTGACCGTTTCATGCTCTGTCATACTTTCAAGACTGGATGTGTTTTTCCCTTTTCCTGGATTGCCCGGTCCCTCTTGGTTCTTCTATAGGACTGTACTTTATTAGTAATCTCCATTTCCTTGAACTTGGCTATAGCAGGTGTTCAAAAATATTTGTTTTAATAAAGGGTGTGTGTTTTGTAAATAGTCAATGAAGCTGATTTTATAAGATAGGCCTAAAAGTTAGTCTCATTACAACATATTACTGACAGCCATATTTCTAACTTTTAACATCTCTGATTCTAAATCCCCTGCCAGCATGACCACCTCCCCTCATCCCTGTAGAGAAAGTTTCTTTCAAAATCTAATATGCACTGTGTTTATAGAGTATAAAACATACCCACCATGTTTTGTACAAATGGAAGAGGCACGGCTTAGCGTTGGGCATGTCAGTAACAAATGATGACTCCGGGTAGAAGAAATGTATTCAGGAAGCTCAAATTAGAAATAAAATGGGAGGCCCTAGCTTCTTTGTGTTTGTGGATGAGTGTTCTCTTTAGCTAAACCATCTATGGTATTTTTTTGTTTGACTATTTCATAATGAAAGGTGGAAGTTGAACATTTCGAAGATGGTATTTTCTTGCAGCAAAGCTCCAGATGAACATTTCTCAGTTTTTCCACAGAATTCTAGGGTTTTTTTTTTTTTTAAACAAATAAGTTTTTAAACAAATACTCAGAAAAAAAGTTGGAAGGGGATACCAGGGTGAAATGGAAATGCTAAGTTAAAAACAAACATGTTTTTGTTTATTTTGTTTTATTTTTACTTATTGATTTTTTTAAATGAGATGCTTCTTAGAGCATCTAATATGCTAAGACTGATTGTGATCTGTAAAAGCCTCTTACAGTATGCAGTCCTCCCAAACTAGTTCTCTCTTCAGCTGTCTTTTCCCCTAAAGAGTCTGATTTTTGCAGGACACACTGGGTAATACTGCTTAGATGCTGGTACTTGCAGTGTTCTGGCCAGGGACAGGTTCTCCACACCTAAGGGATTCTCACTGGGTTTGGAGTCCCATGTCTCTTATGACACTTGACACCTACAGCTAGTGGATGGCAGAGACTCTGAGGACAAGCCATTAGCCTACCTTCTCCCTCTTACAAGCAGCTGTGCTCTCAGTAGCGCTCATCAAAACTGCTTGGCGGGGAGGGAAAAAAAAAAAAACTGCTTGGCACAGTGATCTCCAACTTTTTATATCTTGTATCTCCTACTTAAAAATCTTGAGTACACACTCCTAATATGGAAATATTTATAAATTATATGAACGTATTATTGCACTATTACTATGTATATTTTAAGATATACAAAAACTTTAAGAGGTAAGATAAAAATTAATGTAAGTGGAAGTTACGCTATTTCTTCCCACATGCCAATGGGTCATTTTTCAGCGTGTAAACAACCTGCTTTATAAACTTCTAGCTTTAGAGACAGAATCTGTATATCTTCCAAGCCAACTAGCTGTCACCCTCCCCGAATTCCTGGGTTAAGTTTGCTTTCCAGTGGAACACCCTAACTGTTTAAGAATGCAGGCGACCTCCAGGTATTAACTTCTAAGGAAGTCCAAGATATACTAAGTGAAAAGCAAGTATTAATACATGTACATGGTCTGATTTCTTGTGTGAATTTTTTTACATTTGTAAAAAATGTATAATTTATTCATAGAAAATGTCTAGATCGATATATTAAAAGCTGTTATTTCTGAGCACTGGAATTAAGGGTCTTAGGAGAGGAAAAGAAATTTTATCTTTTACTTTATACCCTCCACACTGCTTGAATTTTTTATAAACTGGATTCCTTTTATAATAAATAATTTTAAAAATGGGTAAATATATTATGATGTTAACTATGTTATGCATTGCCAGTGTTGATTGTTGAAGTTAGGTGATGGGTACATGGGTTTTATTTTACTATTCTCTACTTTTATGTGTCTTTGAATATTCCCATAATAAAAAAATAAATGCATTGCAAAAAGGAGTCTATAGAAATACACCACACAGTTAACAATGATTATCTTAGGGTGGGAGGAGGGAAGGAGAGTTGAGAACTTCAGGTACTTTCTGCTTCAAATGATTTATTGAGTATACATTGCTTTTATAGTGGGAAACCGCTGACACACACACACACACACACACACTGCAGAGACCCTGCTGCAAAGAGTTTCGTGTATAGACGGGAGTAGAAAATACTTGTTTATTTCCTAGATAAATGTTAGTTCCTTAGGGTATATACAAAATAAATGTGCAAGCCAAGGTTGTTTAATATGTAGGGCTCAGCTGCTCCAAAACAAGATCTTGAGGCTTGTTTTAGAAAAGGATTCTTGAGTTTGTTGTATAATAAAACAAAGGTGAAGCTCCAAGGAATAGTCCAGGGAGGGCACAGCTAGTGGTCTGCTATGCATGATTTGCACTTTGAGCTGATTATGGGCTCCGTTACATGAAAAGACAGTGTCTTAAAGTGGAGTACCTAATTATAGCCTTCACATGGGGTCCAAAGGAGTTAATATGTAAAGGACACACCCTGTAGCTGACTGCAACTGCGGCCTGCGTTATTGATACATAGAATCTATAAAGAGGGAAATGATGGGTCATCAGCCATGGGACCTTGAAAAACTTATGTTCTAGGTACCTCATCTGTGAAACAAGGATGATAATATTAGCCACCTCAGAGGGCTGTGATGAGGATTAAATGAGAATATATGTAAGGCACCTTGCATCTGATGAGCACTCAAATGCCAGCTATTCTTGTTTCCATGTGAAAAACTGCTCATTGAATTGGGAAAATTTAGCTTGTGAGCAAGTGTTCCCTGATTTCTAAGTATCTTCGCACACAGCCACGTGGTTAGGGATGGATGATGGTCTATGATGAATCTTGTTACTTCAGTCAAGTTCAGGAATGGTTGTGTAACCCAATTTTGGCCAGTGAGAGCTGAGGGGATGTCTACAGGGTGATTTCGACTTTTCTTTCTCTGGATAATGTTGTGTCTAAGTGTGCTTCCTGGAATTGCAGCAGCCAATTCACCAGCAGCCTGAGGATGAAGCCAGCATCAAGGATGGCAGAGCAGAGCAAAGGAAAAAAAACCCCGCATCTTAATGACATTACTGAGCAGCTGGATAAACCATTCCTTAAGTCAACTCCACCTGGAAATTCCTCTTTGTGAGATTTAAAAAGAAACCAGAAACCAAAAAAAAGAACCTCCTTATTTAAGTCAGTTTGCGGTAGCTTCCAAAGGCATCATGATTGATTGAACCTGCCCCAGAGAAGGTTTGAGGTAGGGGCGGTGGCATTTATTCAGCGGTATTTATTGAGCACTTTAGAATGCAAAAATGAAGATGTCAAGAGGTTCTAAGACACGGGGAACAGGGGGTTCTGGAAAGATAACAGCTTGAACACATCCTGCCTCTTGTCTACTTGCAGTTTAACCCATCTGTTGCTCCTGAGCAAAGCAACTGCAGGGGCTTCCAGGAGGCAGATAAGGTCTGGGATGCGGGTGAGGCTTCAGGTCATCTTAGAATCCCGTCAGAGAGAGCTGGGGCAAGACTGTCTCCCTGCCTGAGGACTGCATCAGAGAGCCCTATGCAGAAAACCAGGCGGAAGGTCCTTGCAAGTGTACGGGTCTTCCAGTTCTTGAGGAGCTCCCCAGATGGGTTGAGTTGCCTTCACCCCTGTGTCCAAGAGAGGTGAGAAGACTAGGGAGGAAGCAGAGAGGCTTCTTCCTAATGCCTTCCCAGAGGACTCACCACCCACCTGCTGCTAAGCTTGAGCCTGGAGAGGCTGACTCTACTGCTCCTAATACCGTGTTGGCAATGCTGCCACTTAAGATACCCCAGTACCTGGAACAGAGCCCCAGTGAACAAACAAAGGAAAAGAAGATTCCTAATGGGGCCCAGTAGCCAGGGAGAAGAATTACAAGTGGAACCCTCAGTATAGAAATAGCTTCTGGCATAGATAACTTGAACCAAAGAAAAAGAAAAGGAGATATAAGTGTGACACTAAAAACCTGATTTTCTGGGACTGAAAAAGGATGATTTTGAACTAAAAGTTTCAAGAGATGAATTGAAGGAGATGTCTGAATTAGTGTCAGAGAAAGACACACCTCAAAGTACACAGCAAAATTTCAGAGATGGAAACCAGAAGATGGCAGAAATCCAGAAGTGGGGTGAGGGACATGACAGAAGAGGCAACCAAAAATGGATGGAAAGTTTCTGAGACGAAGAGAGACTTGCATCGCAAAGAGTTCCAAGACTGATGATCAAAAGGCACACTCCTAGGCATATTATAATCTCCGAGCTTCAAGAATAGAGAAAAACCTTACAAGTTTCCGCAGAGAAGAAGAAGTTAATCCTAAAGAAGAAAGAATCGTCCTGGCATTGGACTGCTTACCTACAACACTGGAAGCTACAATATGGAAAACTGCCAACCACCGAGAAAAAAGGACTGTATGGAAATTGACCTAGGCAGTCCTGCAGCTTGGCGCTCCTGTATCTTCCATTCATTCTTAAAAAAGCATTCAAGAATATGTTACCAATTCCTTTTACTTCGTGATCAAATAAACTTAGTCAAAGTCTCTAGAAGCGTTGGGAAGGACGAGAAGAATACAAAATCTTAGAAGAATAGTAAAGGGAGAGCATCACCCAAATCAGGATATATCACCAGCACCTGGACACTCAAAGGTCAGTCAGAGCAGCTCATCCCTCCTGAGTGTTACTGGGTCCTCCACTCTGTAAAAGTCTGTTCTCCTGAGTTGATCTCATCAACATCTGCCTTGACAACTCTTCTAAAAACAGTCTGGTGCTAAAAATAGTAAGTGAATCGCAGCAAATCTGGCCATTGCAGGTGGGTGGGAAAGAGGGAAATGTCCCAAAGTTCTCATCTGCAGAGTGCTGTGCAACTGGTGGGAAAGTGAAGGTATTCTAAAGTTTGGGGCGAGGAGTAGAAACAGTAGAGGAATAGAGTATTTGGTGGGAGGTGTGCCTGTTTTTCATATAATGGTAAAGAAATATTTATCTGATTATGAGTAACAGGAAAGGGAAAGTGACTGGAAATAGAATGAAAATCTTTAAAAGAAGTCATATTAACAAGATAGAAAAGGGAAATATTTGATAATTCTGCAAAAATAAAGACAAGTAAAAAGAGGAAATAATTAGTAATAAGCCAATAGATAAGATAGGAGAAGTTCAATCATTTTACTAAACGTGCATGGACTAGATTTTCCTATTAAAAGACACTTAGATTGGGTTAAAAATATAAATGAACCAGCTTTACTCTATCCAGAAAAAAAACACCCCAAACAAAATTTTAAAGAAACTTAAAGTATAAAGAAAAGTTGAAAATAAAGGGATAGACCAAGATACCAAGAAAATATAATGAAAAAGAAAACAGAAATAGCAAAATTAATTGTCAGACAAGGAGGAATTTAAGGTATGAGGCACTGTAAGAGGAATATTATACAATAGTATAAGGCACATTTTATGAAGCAGAATTAAGATTAGTAAACTTAATGTGTACCAAACCATGTCAATGCAAACACAACTTGATAAAAATAGAGATCTAAAAATATTTTTTAAGAATAAGATTTAATATACAAAAATAAGGATATAGAAGAATACAATCAACATACTTTAATACATATATAATCTTAAGTTTCTCAAGTAAAAAACATAGAATGTTTCATATATCCAATAGAACATTATGAAAATTGACCATGTGCTTGATCACAAGGGAAGCCTTAGCAAATTTAGAAATGAGAGATTTTTTTGTAGCCATATTCAATAAAATTAGAAATAAGTCATTTAAAAGTGATCAGAATAGCCTATTTATAGCCACATAGGGAATGAACCCACCAATCACCTAGAAATTGAACGAGCTTAGAATTACTTCAAATGTACTTCCTGAACGGATAGCATTTAAATATACTCTTTTCAGAAGAGTATCTCAAGGAATTGGGAGGAATATTATTCTCCAACATAGTTTCTCTTGACAGTTAACTGCACTATTTAGCTTTACAGTTTTTTTCCCTTTTGCAGAATCTTTCAAAATATAATGTTGGACAGAACACTACTGAGCATTTCTGTTGTTTACTTTATTTTCCATGATAAATATGTCCATTTGCTTCAGCTTGCCCCAGGAAGAATTATTAGAATTTTAAAGTTTAGTTTTAGATTTTTCCTGTGCTTTAATATTATGCTTTCATTTACTTATTTTTATGATCATATTTAACTTTGTACCTCCTTTGCTTAAAGATATTTCACAAAAATAATTTTAATAAATATTATATGAAATCAGCAAGTAAAAGCTGAAAATCTAAGAATATTACATGAAAAAGCACAAGGACCAGATGGTTTCACAGCTGAGTTTTTCTCTAATTAAAAAAATTAAAAGATCACAATATTAAAACTATTCAAAGCCAAGGCTATAGATAAAAGCTATAGACTATTAAAGCATGAAAATGATAGACCAAAAAAAGGTGTTGCTCAATTTCACTTAAGAAAATAAAGGCAAAATTCTAAATAAAATCTTAGCAAGTCAAGTCCAGCAACGTTGTTTAAAAAAGACATTGTAATCGAGGAAGGTTTTTTCCAAGAATGCAAATGTGGGTCAATATCAGAAAATCTATCAATATAATTTATTTTATGAATAAATTAAAGATGGAAAACCATACTAATGCATTTCCTAAATTTCAGCAGCCATTTCTAATAAAAATTTTTAAATCACTTAAATACAATAGTTTACTTGCCAAAATTAAAAACAAAACAAAGTATAATAAAAGGCATATCATTAAAATTTTTAATGTCAAAAATGAGACAGTAATGTCTCCTATTGGTATTATTAGTTAACGTTTTCTTGGAGCTTCTGGCTAACCCAGTAAGGTGGAAAAAATGAAATAATCAGTATAGATTGTGGTTTTTGGTGATGAAGTGGTTGTACAATGTAAGATTCTAGTTAAAAAAAAATCCAATAGAATTAATAACAATTTGATAAAGTGGACAAATATAGAATAAACAAAAACCTAGTCTGTAATAAGCCCCTAGTACTAAGTAATAAGCCCCTATGGGATAGAAATGGAGTCACAATAATGCCAATAAATTAAAATACTTTGGAATAAATGAAAATTTTTAAAAACTACAAAATCTTATTGAAGGATATGAAACAAGATCTAAACAAACGGAAAACACACTATGTTCCTGGTGGAGAAGACCTCACATAAAAAAGAGGTCATTTCTCTTCATACTAATTTCTATATATTATGTGACTCCCAATTAGAATATTTACAGAGATTTTAGGGGGATTGGATAAAATTACCGTGAAGTCCAAATGAAAGACTAGATGCTTGAGAATACACTGTAAATAAAGCTTCTGTAAGCAATAAAGACTTTGAAATCAATTAAATGTGATTAGAATAGAAATAGATCAATGTAGCAAAAAAAGAGAATTAAGAAATAGTTCCTAGTATGTACTCCAAATGTATGATAAAAGTGAGATCTCAATGAGTGTGAAAAAACTAATTTATTTAATAAATAATATTGGCTTCACTTTTATCCATCTAGAAGAAATAAAGTTGCCATTCAATCTCACACCATATACAAAAATAGATTTCAGATGGATTAAAGCCTTTCAGGGACAAAAACAAACAAAAATCTCAGAGGAAAATCTGTATTTTGTACAATTTGCAATTCAATGGTGAGAGAGATTTTAACCATGACAACAAATCCATATAATAATGTTAGACTTAAAAATTTATTTTTATCTTTTATTTTTTCTCCAACTTTAGTGAGCATCAGGATAGATTTTTTTGACCTCAAAATATTAAACTACTGTACAGCAAAAAATACTATAATTAAAATCAGTAGAGGAATAGATTTTGAAAAATATCTGCAAAGAAGCTGAAAGAAAAAGGGCTAATATATTTAATAAAATATGTAGTGCTTACAAAGTGACAAGAAAAAGAATTCTAAAAGAAAATGGGATTTGAACGATTAATTTACAGTGAAGCAAATCCAACAAACATATGGAAAGATACTCAAACTCAGTAGTAGGTAGGGAAACGTAAAGTAAAAATGAAGTACTCACTTGTACCCATCAGACTAGAAAAACTCAAATGAGCAATACATATTTTTGCGTTGGAAGGAGGTAGGGAGTAGAGAACAAGTACATTGCTGGCAGAACTGCAAATTGTTGCCGTGTTTTATGCGAGCAATATGACAATATCTATTCAATTAAAAAATATATTTCATTTGACCTAGAAATTCTGCTTCCCACAAATGGGTATATATATGGATATATGTATAAGGATGTTAAATATAGCATTTTTTCAAAGAAGCAAAAAGCTGGAGAAAAGTGAAGACACATCAGTATGAGACTAATTGAGTAAATTAAGGTACCTCTACAACAGGGAATATTATGCAGCCATCAAAATAACGAGAGCTGTACCAATTGACCTAGAAAGATTTTAGGAGGTGTTGTTGAGTAAGGAAATCAATTTGCTGAAAAGGAATGTATAATATACTTACATGTTTGTAGAACAGTAACAACCCCCTTCCATTTGAGAATGTGTGTATATGTTAGTGTATCTGGCTACAGAAACACTTCAGACTTACACTCCTAGTTGTTAGCATGGGCTGGAGGGAGGGCATTGGCCCAAGTAAAAAGGTAGGAAGAAGATTGCACTAACCTTTCCAGTATGCATAATTTTATTTACGTAAAAATATTCTTATTTACATGCATATAGAAATTAGAAAAAAGATCCGTATCTCCTGATTTGTAGGGATACTAATGCTATGTCATTAACTTAAAAAAAAAGCAAGTTACAGAGTAATCTGTATATTACTACGGGTCTATGGTACTACTATGGAGAAAAAAACAAACAAACAAAAGCGTTGAGTGTGTATCAATGCTTGTGGATGTTTGAAGGAATAAGGTTATCAGGCTGTCATTGTTCTCTACTTCGGGTCGCTGGGGTGGGGAAGGAGGGGGATGCAGGGAGATGATCAGCTTTCTCTTTACACATCTTTGTATTGTTTCGCATGTTGCTTTTATGCTTTTGTGCAACATCTTTAAAATGAGAAATTTAAAGCAACCAGGCAAACAAATCCCAAGAACACCTTACAGCTTCTGCCCTCGAGGAGCTCACAGTCTGTCTTCAGACACTTAAAGCATCTCATTTGCTCTCTGTGGCTTTCAGGAAAGAAGGCAAGGAAGGCATGGGAAGGTAGGGCCCTCCCCGGAAGGTGCTCAGCCCACGTGTGATGTTCTCCTGAGAGGAAGGTGAGAGACTGCATCAGTGTTACTCCAAATTTTCTGAAGAGATGAATTACCCAGGGTCCTTGTTAAAAATAAAAATCTCTGGGATCTAGCCTCAACCCACTGAATTAGAATCACCAGGGGAAGGATCTGGGAGGATAGGTTTCCATTAGTGCCCAGGTGATTCATATTGTCAGCGAATGTGGGGGAACACTGGTCTGCATTCACACTACTCATTGCAGCCTGGGGGCCAGGGCAGGGGTGACACCTGAGAGCTTGCACAAGGTCCCTGCGCACACTTGGTTTGAGAGGTGCTGTTCTGGATGACCCTACGGTGATCAAGATAGTTCTGAACCTCTAGAAAATCCTTTGTGTGATAGACTCGTTTGTAAAGTAAAAACTTAATCAAGGAACACACAGGGGTTTTGATGAACCGACTGAGGCAGCCGGATGCGAGGAGGCTGGGTGTTGGGGTGCAAGATGAGAATGCCCTTGAGGGAGCGGGGAGGTCGTCCCTGCACCAACCTGGCTTTGTTTCTGAACTTGATGAGGAAGCGGTGAACTTTACCTTAGACAAGTGTGGTAGCTGGAGCTTCTGATTAAAGCAAAAGAAAAGAAGAAAACACATCACTTATCAATTCCACATGTGTTTGGCGGGGGAAGGTGCCAACTCTGTGCCAGGTGATGGGCTGGGCACTGAGGATAA
Organism: Propithecus coquereli; assembly: GCF_000956105.1. Lineage (NCBI taxonomy): Eukaryota > Metazoa > Chordata > Mammalia > Primates > Indriidae > Propithecus > Propithecus coquereli. The sequence continues at coordinate 7,255,430 of NW_012151618.1, read as the reverse complement.
AGCAGTGAACAGCTAGAGACCCTCCCTGACTTCACCAAGCTTCAAGGCCAGTGAGGGAGACAGGTACGAAATAAACGGTCCCACAAATTGGGGCTAGGACTTGGGTGAAGCTAGTGAGGCACTTGCCTTGGACACACAATTTAAGGGGGCTCCAAAAACCTCAGTTCTCAAGATAAAGAACATTTTAATCCCCATTTAAAAAAAATCAAAATGAATGCGAAAATCCATGATGAATAAAATATAAACATTTTATATGAAGACAGGATCAGCGTTACCGATTTCTCCTTTTGCCTTAGGCTTTGTTAAAGCTCCGCATGGCATGGCCACAAATCATTTCACCAGAAGAATTACAAAATGTTTAGACTCTAGATAGCAGGGGAGCTGGCTGAAGCTCGGGTAGGATGGGATCATTGTTAAACAATCGCTGGTGCAGTAACGCCTGCGCGGGGACTGCGATCAGGCAAGGGTGCAGAGGTGACGGTGTGAGCAACAGAACGGGGAAGCCCTGGAGGCAGGAGACAGCTTTGTGCTTCTGAAGGAACTGGGATAGCCGATGTATCCACACCTGTCTGTGGTTCTCAGACTTAGTGTGTATTAGAATCATCTTAAAGTTATAACGGTCTCAATGCCCAGGCCCTGCCCCGGACCAAGTTAGTCCAACTCTCCAGGGGTGGGGCTGAGACTTGGCTGGTTGCTGAAGCTCGGCAGGCAACTGTGAAGTGCAGGCTGGGTGGAGACGACCATGACCTAGTGAGAGAGAGGAGCGGGAGACCAGACTGGAGAGAAAAGTAGGGGCTTGACCGGGGGCCTTGAAGGCCAGCGTCATTATTTTGGACTTTTTCCAAAGAGCACGGCAGGTCATTGGGAGGGCTTTAAGTAAGAAAATGATATGATCTTTCTTTTTTTAAAAGATCACTCTGGCTGCTGTGATGGGAATGGATTGAGAGGGAAGAGTGTGTCTCGTGGGGAGCTGGAAATTTGCTGTTTGCATCCAGGTAAGAGATAGTGGTGGCTGGGGCTGGGCTGCCGGCAGCAGAGGTGGAGAGACGCATTTAAGAAATAAGAGTAGAATTTGTAGGATTTGGTGATTGCTCAGTTGTGAGGGGCCAAAGGAGAGGAAGTGTTATGGATGGCCCCACGGAATCCAGCATCAGCAACTGGGTGGGTGGTGATAACATTCACTGAGATAGAGGACAGGGAGCATGGGGACAGGTTTCAAGGGGCAAGGGGCATCATGGGTCTAGTTTTGGACATCCCGAGTTTGCGGGATGGCCCAGGGGGAATGCTGAGTGGGCACGTGGATACAGGAAGTTCACTTCTGGAGAGGGGGCCCCGCTGGAGCTCTAGCCTGGGAATGGTTGGTCTAGACGGTTGGTCATAAAGAAAGCCATAGATGAGGGTGAGACTGCCGAAAAGAAAGAGAACCAACTGAGCAGCGGAGGAGGCCTGGGCTGCGGAAGGCCCACCTCAGATGGCTGAGTGTAGGGCAAGGAGCAGGGAGGAGGCTGAGAGGTCAGAGGAGAATCAGCAGCCACTGAGAACTCACGGCCACGTGGGTAGCAGGGAGCATCGCTTACGTGACAGCTAGGCTCGCAGAGGAGAGAAGGACCCCTGGGGCTGTGCTAGGAAACAACTGGTGAAAATAACTGGGCCTGGATAGGTCAATAGGACTCAGGCAGAGAGAAGATCCTGGAAGAGAGAGGAAAAGAGGGAGAATTAAGAGGCAGCGACGGGAAGGAATGAGGTGTGTTGGGGGCCATTAATCAAGTACAGATGAGTGGGATTCAGGCAGAAGCCTGTCTTACAAAGAAAAGTTAGCAGGTAGGTGGTGACTTTTGAAGACTTTCTTTAGTCTTCCTCTTGCCTGTCTATGTGACTTTCCTCTAATCCGGCCTCTGTGGGAGAGCAAGCACCACTCCAGGCAGCTTTGCTACCCCTGCAGACAGATGTGTAAAGCAATCAGAGCTTTTGCGATACTTGCAGCCCACATTACTCAAGGTGAACACTGAGGACAGTGCGCTTTGCAATGTAGCAAAGTGCATTCATTTCTGCGCTGAATGGAGTGTTTGTTTCTTTCTCCCTGACTCATGCACCTCAAAGAGCCCAGCTGCAGTGTGATTGATGCTCCCCTTCTTCCCTTGCGCTCTCCTACAAGTAGAAGCACAGGCACGCTTTTGCCCGAAAGGCAAGATGCTAGTGTTATCTTTCCTGAGTGGGCCCATAAATGCAGATTCTTTGGAGAGAGGTGTGTATAATCAGCTCACAAGCCAGTATTTTGCATGTGCAATGAACAGATGTGGCTGCATTATTCAGTTTCCCAATTCAACTTCCCTGCTCAAAAGTACTTAAGAAAATGTGATGTCGATGAACACATCTCCCCGAGTGAAAATAATCCACTGACAACAGAATTAGCAACCAGTGTTGGACACGCCAAGAGGAGTTTCAAATGTTCCAGTGAACCGCTTGTCATGCCGGTGGCTTATTGAATTCTCTGCCCAAAATGTTAGGATGTACTGCGTCACTTCAAGTTTTCTTCGTAAGGATGAAATAATTTCTAATTATATTTCTTGCAACGCTATCGATTTTGAAAGATCACACTATAGTAGAAACATGTTTGTTTCACGCTGCCCTTTATTTTCTTGTTTTTTTTTTAATATTGTGAAATGTGACATTCATACCAAGCGTGCATGAAAACATAGGCACAGTTTGTAGAATGGTTACACAGATGTTCCCTTTTATAAGCACTGCTTAGAAGTAGACTATTGCTGGCACCTGGAACACTGGTGTACCCTTCCTCCTTCCTAGAGTTACCAAAGCCTCACTTTTATGGTAGTGATTTCATTGCTTTTACTTAGAATTTTACCACCCGTTTATCCATCCCTAACAATATAATTTAGTTTTGCTTGTATTGTACTATATCTACTATTGGTGATTTTGTGCAAATGCGAAACCCATTACTGCCTCCTTAGATTTTGCACCCTGGGTGCCTTGCTGCCTCATGCTGGTCTTCTTGTGTGTGTAGCTTCGGTTCATCTTTTTCACTGCTGTGTAATGTTGCATTAGTAAGACCGTAACACAGCTCATTTGTGCATTGCACCAGTGGACATTGGGCTGTTTCTGGTTGTGATGACTTCAAGGCTCATGTGAATATTCTTATACATGTCTCCTGGGATACATATGCACAGACTGCATAGGACGTACAGCAAAGAGTATTTTCATGATTTTTTTTAGAAGTAATATTTTAAATTCCTTTTGGATAGTTAATGATAAAACATGCCAATCCAATGCAAACATGATTTTATTATAAACCTTAGTATTTTAGACATAGTGGAAAATATTATTCATTTTATAATATCTACCAATTCTAGATACACACACACATTTTACCTAAAAGTGGGGTCAAATACTTTTGCAGGCAAGACTAGCATTCAGGACCGAATGCTTCATTCTGAAAGCTGTTTTTCCTATCCCTCCATCCCATACTCTTTAGTTTTTCGGGTCTTTCAATGGGAAGTAAAAGTGAATCATACAAGATATTAATAATTTTGAATTGATTAGTCAGAGGCAGACACCTCTTCAGGAATTTTGTTTCCACGAGCCCTGGTTTACCGCCTGCTCTGGTGAAGAGAATGTGAATTACAGGCTCTATGTAGCTGAGCCTATGTGCATTTTCAGTTAGGTTGTTTAATGTGCATAACGTGTTCCTCCTTTCTCATTTTGTGAAACACATATCTGATTGCCATATTTAGTATCTGTTTCCATCATGTGCTTTGTGATGGGATTTGCTGGTCAAAACAT
>NW_012151618.1:7205051-7250157 GCF_000956105.1 Propithecus coquereli | reverse complement strand
CGAGGGTGACTGTTGTTTCTTTGACAACATTGCCCTGACTCCAGGGCAAATGTAGTTCCCCAACTGTTCCTCCCAAGGCAGGCTTAACTTCCCAGCCTGCCTTCCTTGGATGTGCTCCAGTTTGTCAGTGCTATTCTTAAAGGTCCTTGGCATGAGGCCACTGTCGTCACCCTCTGCCTGGCTCAGCCTGTGAGCCCTGCCCCTTCCTCTTATTGGTGCTGACACGGTCCACTAAAGGGTATACACTGTGTGTTTTGGGTCTCTCTCTCTCTCCCTCTCACCATCTCTCCATCTCTCTCTCCCTCTCTCGGAAACAACAGCTAGGCTGCTTTGAGCTTGGGCTTGGCCTGAGATACTGCTTTGTATTATACTAAATACAACTGCATCTATTAAAAAAAATATATATATATATTTGTATACACATTTATATATGTATATATCTGTAGTCGCAGAGAATTCTAATTTATGACTTCTTTTTTTCTTTGAATTGCATCTAAGGTCAAGTCTTTACTAAATCAGACTTTTTAAATTAAAAAAGTGCTTTGAGTAATTTGTGAACGCATTCTTGCAAAATTCAAATGGTAAAAAGATACATGAAGCCAAATGTTAAAGACCCTCTTTACCATCACCCGTCACTGGCTTCACTACGCTATGGTTAAGTTTATGTATTTCCAGACCTGTTCCTTTTACACACATATCGATGTTCACACACAAATATAAAGATTCTTTAATAGAAGTGAGATTATACTGTATGTATTTTTCTGCAATTTTTCTTTGTTACCAAATAACGTACTTGGTGACTTGTTCATATCAGTACATATAAGTCTATTTCATTCTTTTTCACCTACTGCATGGCATTCCGTTGTATAGATATACCACAGTGCATTTAGCATTTTCCTATTGATAGACATTGAGATATTCCTGAAAGTTTTCTATTTATTTATCATTTATCATTTAACGTTAAAGACTGTAGGTCCCATGGACCCCTGATTCCCACATTTTCTTTTTTAGCATGTACCTCCTACAGCCCTGAGGGAGGTTTGACGCATGTATATAGTAATATCCAGCCCTACAACTCCGCTAGATTAGATTAAGGAAAGTCAGGTTAACGGAATCAAAACTAATGGAGGGAGGAACTGTTGGAAACAGTACACAGGCAACAAAGGGGTAAAAAATCAGATAAACTCAAGTCAGATCTGGGTGAGACAATTGTTAGCAATGTCCTCAAGCTGCGTAACTCCTGTTAGCCTCAGTTTCCCGATCTGCACAGCCAATACTACCCATCTCAGGGTCATGGGGGGGATTACGTGAGATTAATGGCATGCAGCGCCTAGTTCCAGGCCCACCATGCGTGGGAACTCTGGCAGTGCCAGTCCCCTCCCTGTCCCCAATCCTCCTTCAGTACCACGTGGGTGTGCACCAGTGGAGAAGGCGGTGGTGTGTTTTATACAAGCTTTTGGGCTGAGTCACATGGGATTGTCATGGTTAGCAGCCACCAAAACTGAGGACTCACTCTCTGGCTAAGAGCATGCGGGGAGGGATGATGCTCAGAAGTGGCTCTGCTCTAGAAGGCCAAAGAGTCGTGTGAGAATAGCTAAGAGCAAAAGAGGAGAGAGCACAGCTTAATTTTCTCAGACTGATCATGTGGAGAGATCTGTTGGCAGACTGCAGAGTCTGCTCTTAGTAATCGCCGGGATTTTGCATCCCAGGGAGAAAAAAATCCTGGAGTGTGGTTGTATAAGGGACTCGGGGGGCATAAATCTGCCACGGGCAGGCTCCTGGCCGTGGAACCCGAGAGGCAAGGGAGGAGGGCAGTTCAGAGGTTAGATGCTTGCTGTTTTCCATCTCTGCTGAGGACAAACCAGAGAGAGACATGGCCTTCCCAACAAAGGAGGATGGGAGAGGAGAGACAGGTTTCCTGAGTACAGAAGTGCGGAGCCAGGAGAGGACCCGGGGAAGCACAGAATTCTCCCATCTCGGACAACTACAGAGCTACAGAGAAGCAGGGTTGCTATGGCAGATGCGTTGGGCAACCCTCCGCTCTGCTGGGAGGAGGGCAGGAGCAGTGGACCGTCCTTCCTTTTCTTTACTCCCTACCCCCCACCCGAACCCCTTCTTGCCCCCAGAGCTTTGGGGCCACGGGAGATGTTCAATCACACAGAGCAGCATTTCTTAACGGTAGTCCATTCCATTGGTCCACACCAGAACGTCTTAGGGCTCTTGCTAAAAAGCATGCATCCTGGGGCCCTGCCCAAGACCACAGTGAATCAGAAGCTCTGCAGGTGGGTCCAGGAATTCTGCAAATGTATTAAGCTTCCCAGTGATTCTTTGGCATCTAAGATTTGAAAGACACCACCACAGAGAGAGGTAAATTGAGGCTTTTGAGACTATGATCCATTAAAAGCATTTCTCTGGGTAAACAAAGAAAAAGAAATGTCACATCTACCAGTGGCACCTTGAACTAGCAGCACTGACATCACCTGGCGATTCGTGTGCACGCTGAGGCTTGGGAAGCTCTGGGCCAGTAAGGCGGTGCGGCGGCTCCAGAGGCAGGTAGCTGTTAACCACGGGCAGCGGGAAGAGGCTAGACTGGGACTCAGAAGACCTGGGTGCAAATCCTCATCCTTCCACCCATGGCTGTGTGAACTCGGGATAGTGGCTTCACCTTTCTGAGCATCGATACCCCATCTTTCGGGCGTGATAAGGCCCACTTCCTATGGTCAGTGCAAGCATGAAACTGAAACTGTCTGGCACAGGCAGGTGCTTAATATTAAATAGATGTTAGTAGGAGATTGAATCGGCAGTCACCTTTGCTGGGTTTCTCCTGCTTTGACTCTGATGGTCTTCAGAAAGAGGCCTGGGTGGCAGCAGGGCTCTGCACCCCACGGGATGATGGTCTGGACCGTGTTCCAGACGTTGGCCCACACTGCGCTGTTTTCCCACTTGAACTTGATCACGATCAGCTCGCCGATGTCCGAATCCAACGTGATAAGAAAGGAATAGGTTTTATTACTAGTAATTCCTCCACTCCTTGAAGATACGAAGAAAATTAGACACCGTCAGTCTAGTTGTAACAGCGCGGTGAGGCTTAGGCACATTCGAGACGCGTTATGTTTGCCTGAGTGACTTGGGTTGGCGTTTTTGCTGCATTTCCCAAACTGGTGTTCGACAGACTATTAACAGAGATAGCAATAGTGTGCCAGGATAAAGAGAGTTTTCCAGGCAATAAAATAGGGAAAACCACACTGTTTTCTGTGTTAGCATGTTAAAGCCTCTGAGAAATCCCGCTACAATGAGTCTAGCTAACTGTCTTTAGCTTAGCTTCTAGGAAGAAGCCCCCAAGGACACAGAGGGGCTTTGGCAGTGGCCTCTGGAACCTCAGCTCTCTGTAGGTTTGATGAACACAGTACCCCCACACCACACTCTCTCCCCAGTAAGGCTCCCCCTCATCTAAATAGAAACTTCTGTTAAAACAACAAAGCATAACAGTAATAGAAAAACCACATATAAAAAGGATGCACCAATTTAGAGCAAGATTTAAATGCGGACTCTGAGGTATCATTATCAGCTTTACTCACTAATCTCCAAGACATTAAAATATCCCAATGTTGACAGAGCAGCCAGATGCCCTTTCTGCTACTGAGAACACTGCCCCGGGGAGGGATTGTAGACAGTGTAGAGGCAACCCTGCATCTAGAGGGAGGCAGAGGGGCAGAGGGCTCCCGTGAGGGGCTTGTCATAGCTCTCGCTGCAGTGTGTTGTAAAGAATCGTGTAGGAATCCACCCACCCCGCTAGGCTGTGAGCACCCTAAAGATAGGGTCCTATAGCCTTGGATTTGTTGGATGGAACACCAATGGATCCTTGCTGAAGGACTGAATCAGTGCGATCATCAGAGATGGGGGCAATCTTCAGGAAGCTCAGGACCGTCCCTGGAGTGGCGGAGGGGCTCATGTCACTTCCCAGGGAGAGGCCATGCTGAGGGCCTCCAAGTCGTGAGGCCGCTGCAGGGGTGTGACCAGCAGGGGCAACAGGGTGAAGGACTGCTGGGGAGGCCGGCCGTGCAGGCTGATTGAGATTGGAAATCTGTGCCAAGTCGAATGATACCTCTTTGATTTCTGGGTTATGGTTTTCAGAACTCTCTGGAAAGGCGTTCGGAACCTTCTTGCAGACACCTGCTCTGCCCTTCACCACTAGGCCCTGCTCGGATCTTCCCGGACAGCAGACCCTGGCGAGGTGGGTGGATTCCTACACGATTCACAACACGCTGCAGCAAGAGCTATGACAAGCCACTCACGGGAGCCCTCTGTCCCTCTGCCTCCCCTGAGATGCAGGGTTGCCTCTATACTGTCTACAATCCCTCCCCAGGGGGGTGTTCTCAGTAGCGGGAAGGGCTACTAACTGCTCTGTCAACGTTGGGATATTTTAATGTCTTGCAGATTAGTGAGTAAAGCTGATGATGATACGTCAGAGTGTGGCCTTCCTGTCTGCTCAGCCCTCAGGACATCAGCCCCACCACACACACAGGCAGTGCGAACAGAGAGCAGCCGGTGGGACATGCAAGGCTGAGGAGGGACATGAGGGGCTGGCCTTGGGTGGAAGACATCTGACAGGATGCTTGGGGCAGCCAGAATGGGACAAGCTGGGTTTGCTTAAAGGGTTGTCTCTGAAGCACCAAATGTTTGTTTCTGTTCACAGCAAGAACCGAACACTAAAGTTGATCTGTAGGCCAAGAGTTTTCCTCTCAGGTAAGAGCTGGCTGGGCTCGCACAGTATCTAGCACCTACCACAGTGCCCTGCACGTAACAGGTACTCGAATCCTCAAGCCTGAATGAAGTAGTCTGGCCTGACCCTTGGAAAGTACAGGATCCATTCAGACCCTGTGCGAAAAATAAGCGTATCCTCACCACAGACGGGAGCTACAGCTCATACTCACAGCGTGATGGGAATTTTCTGCGTTTCCTCCTTTGTTCCGAGTAGCGACATGGTAAAAGTTGGTTCTACAGGTTTCTCAATTTGGTTGACAAACTGGATCTTGAACTGGTAATGATAAACTAGAGAGAGAACGAGAGTAAATTTAAGTAAGAATTTTTTAATTAAAAATCTCATATTTTAAAAATTTAAAAATATATAGGGAAAAATTTAGATGGATAGATACCAGAAGGTTAACATTTCCCCCCCGAGTGGTGGGATTACAAATGCTTTTTATCTTCTTTCTCCTTCTCTGTATTTTCTAAATGTCTACACAAGCCTTATATAGTGTCTGTGATATAATGATGGTAAGTATCAGCCGATAAAAGACGGTAGGGTAGGAGGACTGCAGATCTGGCGTTCTCGCTGAATTCCGCATCCAAGTTCTATTGCAATATTTCATGTGTTTGGTGAGGGTATCATTTATAAATCAAAGGATATATGCTTGTTAGGCACCCGACAAAGGCAAAAGAGAATACATTGCCATTTTACACTTTGTCTCTGTCTGATAGGGTCCATTTCAGGGTTGAGCAGAGTTCCAGCTAAGAAATGCATGCCCCAATGACGACATCTGTATATTCCGGGCCAGTTTTTGGCAACAAGCTGTGTGAGGTTCAATAAGCGCATTTCCTAATGGAAATAAGATAACTCTATTTCTAGACTTTGGGCCTAAATGTTTTCTGTCTTATCAAATGTCTAGAATGTTCTTCTACTGGGTTGGTTGGGAAAGGGTAATTTATTTTATTCTTTTTTACCCACAGTCTATATTTAATTAATAAAAGCAAATAGCTTACTATTAGATAAGCGTTGTTATTAATAAATACTTTACATTGCATCATCTCATTGACTCCTAAACCTGTAATGTAGGTATTATCATCCCCATTTTAGAGATAAGAGAACGGGGGCTCAGATAGGTAAAGCGATTTGCTCACAGTCTCATAGCAGAGTCTGTGCTCGTAGCCTCCCTCAACCTAGATGGTGTGGCCTCCCCTGCATTGTCACACCAACCAGCTGTGGGGCTATTTTCAAAATCACCCTACCTCATTCCCAAATAGCTGGTTGCTGCTTAGACGTCTTTCTCTTGCTGTCTTCGTATTCTCTAAGTGTTGACAGTGATCTAGCTCCGTGATCACAAACAGGTTTAGTGTGACATGTCGATTCCATTTGATTGATAGTGACTGCCTAGAGAACCCTATATTGAGATGGATTCTGAGACTATGTCCAGGTTCTCGGGAAGATGGGTCTGCTTTGGGTGAAGGATAGGGGATTTATAGTATGCTTGCTATATATCTGCATTTCTTGTTCTAGACAACGATTAATCCACTAATCCTAATATAGTGCCTTGCATATAGTAGGTGCTTTGATAAACTTTTGCTTGGGGGTGATGTAGCAGGAGGTGCATTAACATCTAGCAAGATGGAAATCACCTCTGAGGATTCAAGACCTGAGTCTTGTAGGAGAATTCCTTTTGGAATACTTAGATCATGATAACCTAGCCACATGACCATTCGTCCCTTGTACCTAGCATCTGAATATTCATGATCTTCATCAGTCAACCTACTAACTCCCAAATGGTGCCATTTCCACTGGAGGTTGGTAGCTATACAACAAGCCTAGCAGAAGACATTGCCAATGGTGTATTGCTAACATACCAGCTTCAGTGTCCTGGAGTGCCTATGTTGCTGTGTTTCTAGATTATTTACACAATCCTATCCTTTGGCATAAACAAATCTTCCTTTTTTTTTTTTTTAAGAGACAAGATCTTGCTATGTAGCCCAGGCTGGCTTTGAACTCCTGGGCTCAAGTGATTCTCCCACCTCAGCCTTGTGCATAGCTGGGACTACAGGCACGTGTCACCATGCCCAGCTTCCCATTTAGATTTTGCAGTGCATTTGCTCATGTGTCTGGGGATGATATCTCTTGGGATTACTAAAGGGGTTGTCTCTGAAGCACCAAATGTTTATTTACGTTCACAGCAAGAACCAAATTCTAAGACTTAATTTGTAGGCCAAGAGTTTTCTGCTTTAGTAAGAGCTAGCTTGGGTTGTATCTGGCAGGCACTTATATACATTGCCTGTATATAAGAGGTGCTCAAATCCTCAAGCCTGGAATAAAAGTAGTTTGATGCCCTCAAGACAGCAAAAAAGGCTGTGGGTGAGAATTAAGAGCTATGGATAGAAGTCCCAGGAAGGGTCCCCAAACCCTTCAGTGGCACCACTGAAAAGAGAGACTGCAGCTTATCATCCCAGAAGCCTCTGGAGAGGTCTTACGCTCTTTGGGGGTTTGTCAAGGAAACTCTGCAAGAAGCGAGCAGTGTTATAAGTTGTACTGAGGCAACAAAGGAAAGGTCCTTCTGAAGACACAGGCTATAGGGAGCAGGGTGGGAGGGGCTAAGAAGTACACAAAACAAGGTGGGAGAATTGGATTAACCTCACAAAGAGGCAGGGCACCTTCCAGAGAATGCAAGGAACACTCATAACTATTAATTTTCAATTCAGGGTAATATCATGTGTATTAAGTGGAAGTCTATTGTATGCTCAGTCCAGTGTTAAAAGATGAGCCAGTAAAAGTGTGTAATTGCTGGTATGCATGATAATAACATTGGTTAATATTTATTTTGGTCGTTGCCAGGTGCTTTGCATCTATTATCTCATTTAACCCTCACAACAGGTGACACTATTATTATATCATTTTAGAGTAGAGGGAACTGAAGCACAGAGAGGTTAAGTGACTTTTCTGGGATCACACAGCTAGAAAGTAGCACGGCTAGTGTGGCAGCCCAGGCAGCCTGGATCCAGAACCTGAAATTTTACACGTTTATACCCAGGACTGATAGCTTTATATCTTGTAAGGAAAAAGTTGAAATGTGGAAAGAGATTTAAGTTAAAAAAATGTCATAACAATTATTTCTTTAAAAATAAACCAGAAACACCTGAAATGTTCAATAATAGAAGAATGACTATGGACTAATAATGTCAATTATGATAATTACCAGTTAGTTCTTTACTACGTCCCAGACATTGAGCTAATAGTCTCCCATAATTATCTCACTTCTCTTTACAACAACTTCGTAAGATGCCTACTTTATCTTCCTTCCCACATCATTTTATAAATGAAACCAAGGCTCAGAAAAAGTTAAATAACTTGTCCGTTGTCACGTGGCTAATAACTGGTGAAGCCGTAATTAGAAGTTATTCTGCTGATTCTCAGTTCATATTCCCAACCATGTGATTTACTCTTATAAAGCCATTAAAAGATATTTTTGGAATGATTGCAAAGCTTATGAAGGATGTGAAAAGAAAACAAAAACAAAAAACCAGGATATGAACTTGTCTCTCTAGCATGAGCCCGACTCTGTAAAAGATAATACATAGAAGCAGGGGGATTCGCAAAAGTATTAGCAGCGCGTATCTCTGGAAAGGGCGGAGAGGCACTTTTTATTCTCTTCTTTATGTTCTGCACGTTCCACATTTCCTACACGATAAGCATGTGTTCTAATTAGAATCTTACTGGAAAAAGAAAGAGCTTTTCAAAGTATTCAAAACGAAAACAAGAGACCTAGAAGTTGCAGTCCTGACTTTGGAGGTGCTTGCAGCTGGGCAGAGTCACTCATGGGACCTTTGTCACCTCTGCCTTGTCTCATGCATCAATGTCCCTGTCTGATCTCCCTGAAGGCAGTCTTGGGGTCACATTACTGCTTGTAGCTCCGTAAGGGCACACAGCACACGCCATGCAGCCAAGGAGTACGTCAGCATGGGCTCTGTGAGAAGAACAACTCAGGACACATACTGCATTAAAGACCTTAAGAACACTAAAATAGCTTCTGTTTGTTGAGTTTCTGCTGTGCATCAGGCTATATACTAAGTGTTTTACATAGAGCGTTTTTGTCCTCATAGCAAGATGACCTTAATCATAACTTGCTGGGTCCTCTCCATCTGCTATCCCTCTTACCCTCACCTACTCTGCCCTCCCTGCCCACCTCTGAGCCCCAGGACAGGACCCCTTGGACTGCTGACTCCTTCTTGGTTGGGTTTGGCCACTGAGGCGGCACTGGCAGGAGATCAGGGCAGAGGAGAGCAAGGCCCGGAGATCTTTCCTTGGCTTCCTCCTGCTTTAGAGCCTGACTGTGTAGCAACCGCGCCCCTCATGTTTAGCAGTCCCTCCTGCACGGCTCTGTTCTCCCTGGGCTAGTCCCATCCCTGGTTCCTGCCCAGCTGTTGGAGTCAGGGTGCAGCGACAGCTCTTGTTGGTTTCCTTAATACTGCCCACCCCGCTGTAAGGAGTCCCACCTGCTCTTCTCACTCGACCCAGGTGAGTGGAGTTCTGTTTTCTGCTGAGACCTAGACTGACACAGTGTTAGTTATCCTGGTGAATTACAGATAAAGAAGCAGAGGTTTGGAGACCTGTAGTTACCCAGATAGCTATAAGTGGAGCAGAATTTAAAACTCTGGTGTCTAATTCCAAAAGACCCTTCCCCTCTCTCCTGGTGTTTTGGTTCTGCAAGCTGAGTCTGCCCTTTGCAAAAGGCAAACAGCCTCTGAAGAAAAGCTGTGGTCAAAACTTGCCTCGAATGAAGCCACCAAGACAAAGTGTCTGCTAGCTATGACCCCCTGACATCCATCCTGGGCTATCACTGCCACAGAGGCCTCACTCCTGTCCCCTGAATGGGGATAAATGTTTCAGGTCCCTGTCTTGAAGATGCGTTTTTGTCTTCCCTTTTCCTTGAATTGTAAGTAGGAGGAGATCAATTTCCACGTCTGAGATGCTACAGTTCCATGACTCTGGGGGAGGGTGCTTGTTTGTGTAGAACCCAGGAGTCGGCTTCAGGTAATGCAAAGTTCCATGTAGCTCACACATCCTAAGAATGAGAATTACCTGCCCCCCACCCACCCCCAAGTGTGTCCCTGGAATGGGATGTATGCAGGACGTCAGAAGCTGCCAAAGTGTGTGGGCTGAATCCGAGTGAGCTGCATCCTGAGGTCACCAAAGAATGGCTTGGAGGGAGCCTACACTGGTGGCTGAAGTGCCCTGGTGTTTACAGTAGCATTCCTGAAACGCTCCATGTCTGCACAGGAATCCTGTGTGACTGCACTAGGAAAGTCACTTTTTTGGAGAAATCTTGAAATGGAATTAATTTTTTTAAATGTGGAAGGGCAGATCAGGCATGGTGACTCATGTTTATAATCCTAGCACTTTGGGAGGCTGAGGTGGGAGGATTGCTTGAGTCCAGGAGTTCAAGACCAGCCTGGGCAATATAGCAAGACCCCATCTCTACGAAAATTTTTTAAAAATTAGCCAGGCATGGTGGTGCATGCTAGCAGTCCCAGCTATTTGGGAGGCTGAGGCAGGAGGATCGCTTGAGCCCAGGAGCTGGAGGCTTCAGTGAGCTATGATGATGCCACTGCACTTTGGCCTGGCCAACAGAATGAGAGCCTATCTCAAAAAACAAAACAAAAAGCCAAAAAATAAATATGAAAGGCCCTTTCAAATAATTTCATAATTATTTGTTCTTATTTGGATCTTTGTAAGCATTTTTCTTTAAAACCAGAACAACTTGCCTACCATTCCACTCCTCACCCCCTCCACCACGATGCTGTTACAAAGCTTAAGGAAAAGAGTGTGAGTGATTTTGCTCACTTTACCTTATGACATATTTAATAAGGATGTTAAAAAATGATTTGGGGAAAACGCTTTGATCCTGTGACTGCGAAGAGACCAGTACAACACATTCCCGAGTTCTGGTAGGAGACATTATTTCAGGTCATAGAGATGAGAGGCATGAAATAGTCCATTGACCCTGACTGCGAGCAGGCAAACTACATCTGGAGCAGGACTGTGAGGAGATTCTCCTGGCCGAGAAGACTCCAGCATTGTAATCCCGCGTGGATCCTGCCGGTGCCATTTAAAAAAGAGAAACTTACATTTCTTTTCATAAGGCAGCTACTATGAACGTCAAGTTGTGGAATTTATGGAAAGAGACTATTCTGTTCTTCTTTGTCTCACAGAAACGATGATTCTGAATCATTAGATATTGGCTTTGGGAGATATTATGACTCTCTTTGCAAATGTCAGAGGGCTTTATTTTTTTTCGCCTTAGTGTATAGATTTTCTCTCGTGGAGACGGTGTGTTTTCTTCAAGCACTGAGGGCTTGCTCCTAGACCGGAAATGCCTCTAACCGGAGGGCAAAGCTGAAGATCTCGGGACTGAGGGACCCAAGGCTGGTGTTGTCCAGGGCGCTCCTGCACCAGACCACTAGCCTGCGCAGGGAATGCGTGAATTAACTTAGAGCAGGCTCAAGTGGAGGGGAAAAGGAGCAAATGATTTTGTAAGTGTACGTTTACATTTTGGCAACCACGTTTGGTTTAACAGGACGGCCCCATTGACGTGATGCTCAAGGTCATGCGATGGGAGGCGCGCCCCTTCGGGGGGAGTCGCTTGTTGACCGCTAGCGGCGGAGATGGGGAGTGTGTGTGTGTGATAAGGAGCGTTGTGCTGACTGGCATCCTGTCGCCAGCTCTTTGTGCCAGGGGTGCGATAAGAGTCCTCAACTGAGACACTGAGTCTCCTCTGCCGCCTGCTACCCATGGTCTGCATGCACAGCCTCTCCGGGGCTCTATTTCATCTGTGAAATGGGGATTAAAAGCTGTCTCACAGGGTTGTTGTGAGGATGTGACAAGACGGCAATGTCAAAGCGCCCGCCTTCCAGAAGGTGCTAATCCAGTGTTACCTATTCCCTCCATGCCACACTGGCCAGGCAAGGCTTTGAGACCCACCTGAGTGTCCCATTTTTAGTGGTTCATCCCCATGTGTGTTCACACCCCTCACTTTGTGGCTGAAAAAGCAGAGGCCCACATAGGTTTTGTCATTAGCTCAGGGGCCCGTAGTGTTTGGCAGCAAAGCCAAGATTCTTGACGCTCCTTATCCCAATCCCAAGCCTGTGCTCCCTCTGTTACACCCACTGTTTCTTCTGGAACTCTCCCTGGAAGTCAGTGACAACCTTCCAAAGAAGTAGCCGAGAAAAGCCAAAAACAGACAGACTCCCCTAGTCACAGGTTGGCTAGTCGTCTCTTCAACCAGCAGGAAAGGGTGCCTTCGTCAGCTGGAACAGGCCGCAGACGCCAGTTCCCTGGGCTGGACGAGCCCAGAGCGCAGGCCAGGAGCGAACAGGAGAGCAGAAGGAGGACAAGGAGGACATGTGCTGGGATGACTCGGGAGTGAAGGTCACTCGGCGAGAGGCCCTGGTCCTACCCTGAGGAGGCCCACGTGCAGCGACACTCACAATCGTGTGGCTTCGGGAAGAGGATTCAACCTCTCTGGATCTCAATTTATGTATTGGAAAATTAAGTATCATCACCGCCTCCCTTTGTCTCTGCCTTGCTGTGAGGATCTAATGACAAATGAGACAGTTTGTGCAACACGCCCAGCATGGGGCCTGGGCAGCCGCGTCCCTCCCCTCCACCGGGTCGGTGACCTCGTGCGACTGCTCTCAGGGTTAAATTAGATGAGGCACTTGCTAAACAGGATTTACTCAAGCCAGGTTAGTTTCCCTCTCTCCCGGTTAAAAACAGGCTCCCTAACTGGTACGAGGTTTCTCTTGAGGGAGTGCGAGTGGAAGTGGGCGATAAATTGCCTCATTTCGCTCAGCGGCTGTTTCCCAATTCTCCTCTGCTGCTGCTGTACTCTCACAGTGTTTACCCGCGTTCTGGCGCTGGTTGTAGAAATAGATCCTTTGATGGTTTTGTCAAAATATCTTGGGAGCCAGAGGAACACGGGCCAAGTTAGTCATCCTTTTTGAAACTACAGTCGGGAGGCAATGTTTATCTTGCCCAACAAGACCCTGTACTAAAATATATAGTACAATTAGATGTCCTTGAAAAATACGGATTGTGGTTTCTCTGTAGACCAGGCTTGGGCAAGTCTGCTCTTTTAAGAGTTTATACATATTCATCAAGACGCTGGAGGTGGCCAGTGAAATAGGCTTTGGGGGCCCAAGTCAGAGATGATGATGGGCGTGGTGGGTGGAGAATGGTGTAGTTACCGCAGCCTAGATTAGAGGCCTCTAATCTAGCACCATCGCTGCAGGGATGGAAATGTTTTATTTCTGTGCTCTCTGAGGCACTTGAAAGGTGGCTAGTATGACTGAGTGATGGAATTTTTGGCTTTGTTTAATTTAAAGTGATTTGGATTTGGATTTAAATAGCCACATATGGTTTGTGGCTACCATATTGGACAACATAGCATTATACAGATTGCAGCATCCCAGGAGCAGCTGCTTCCAGGTGAGTCTCACATGGGTATGGTTTCCAGCCCCGCCCAGGGCAGCTTGATGTGACCACAGAGACGCCACTGCCCACTAGCAACTGGAACTAGGTTGAGCAGATTAGGACTTTGCTCACTGGAAGGACTAAAGCAGAACTGGGGAGAATTTGGGAGGGGCAGGAAAGGGGAGGGTGCAGTGTAGGCCACAGCTCAGCACCAGAAACTTCGGCAGGGGTTGGGGATTTTGGATCACGATGAGTTTCAGGCAGTCCTGCCTTGTGGTCTCCACATCACTGGCCCGCTAGGGACCAACCTCATCCGCTTGTCCCTGGAGCAAGATAAGTAGTTGGGAATAAAGAGACACAAACGTTGTCTCCAGGGGACTCATTGCCTGTGTTCTCCACTGAGCCCCCGAGGGTGGGACTTGCTTGAAGAATGCATGAGTACATTGGTTTTGGTAGCTGGTGGGTGAGATAATGCCACTGATGTGACTCTTTGGTCTCCCTTAATGGGAAAGGGACCCTCCTGAGTTCACACCAGCAGGGCATGCTCGGGCACTGGGGCCGTTGGCAAGTGGGAGAAACTCAACCTGGCTTGTGCCTCCTGCTGTTCCTTCCTTCTCTTAATACTTGTTTCCCTCTCTCGTCTCCAAGCTCCCTGGAGATGTCCTCAGGCTGGACCAAGCCCCTCAGTTCCGGTGAAGTTCCCATTCAGCCCTGGAGAGTGCAAACTGACCAATTTTCTTCCTAGCTGGTCTCAAGGAGAAAGCAACGTGCCTGCCCCCCACCCCCATCCTCAAGTCTCACAAACACACAGGGGCAGGTTACTGAGGAAAAAATCACTCAACTTGTTGTGTGGAGACCCTGGGTGTAAATGCTGGCTCTGCTGAGCATTCACTCGTGTCCCTGGGCAAATGATCCTCCCAGTCTAGGCCTTGGTTTCCCCATCTTTAAAATGGCGGGTTGAACAGTTCCTCACATGTTAACATTCCAGGATTAAAACAGATCCAGGGAAATGTGATTATCTAAGAGGCTTAATCACTCCAGGTGGCTTTGCCATTTAAAAGAGGAGCTGGTTAACCCAAATGAGTCTCTAATTGGCAGCCTGCGGTGGGGGGAGCTCCCTGAAGCAGGAGGCCTTCCAAACTTCCCCACCTGCTCCGGAAGCTGCCCTGCTGCCGGCTCCTCCAACCCTAAGGGACAGACAGCAGAGGGGACCCTCTGGCCTGAAAGGTCCCGCCCTTACGGCAACTGCTCTCCAGACGCTATCAGCCGCCCAAGGACGGATTTCTGTTTTTCCTGGACCTGCTTGGCTTACGGAGGGGAAATCTGGCTGGGGAGCAAAAGTTCAGATAAACAGAGGAATCCTGTTCCTAAAAAATAAGCCTCCTGGGAGTTTGAACTTGTGACTGGGAGTCAGGTGGCCCCGTTCCAGGCCTCCTTACAGGCCAAGTGGCTGTGGGCATTCCGCTTGAGTTTTGCTTTCATCCTCTTTGAAACGGGATGCTAACCAGCCTTGCCAACCTCGGCTGGCTGTCATGAGACCCAGTCGATGGCTGCCTCTGATGTTTTGTACAAAATGCTCTGCAAATGCAAAGTGGTGGTGATGGCCTGTTCGCGTTCTCCAGATACAAATATCTGCATGGTAATAATCAAACAGCACAACACCAGATTTCTTCTCCCAGCGCCGGGGAGTGTGTGGGGTGAAACAGTAAGATGCTAAATCACTCCGAGCTGTTTTAAGGATTAAGCAGAAATGTTAATGGCAACAGATGTTGGCTCGTTCCCTCCAGGAGGATTTAGGTTTCAGCGGAGTATTTCTCTGCTGGCCTCAGCCCAAGACGTGGCCACATTCCTTTCTCCAACCTCCTGTTCAACCCAGAGAGTGGCAGGGGCTCACTTTCTGCCCTGAGGTTAAAAATCTGGCTGGGAAACATTGGAAGCCGAATCTTGGCTTGGGAGGACCTCAATATGACAATAAATATCCCATAAGACCAGCTGATTCGCACCTTAGGGGAAATGAAATGCCGTCTGGAACCTAGTTTTTTATGGGTGTTCATCTCCGTGAACAGAGATGAAAGGACTAGGTTCTGGCCCGGGTTTGCAGATCAAGGTGGTCCAGCTGCAGGCAACTGCTCGAGGCCTTCTGGATGGAACATTCTAGGGAAGCATGAAAATGGACAGAGAGAGGCCCCCCCAAGGATTGCTTCAGAAATCACCAAGGTTTCTCCTCCTAGCCCTTGGCAGCAAGGTGGCCACGTTCTTGGGAAAGGAGAAAGGCTGCGTTAACATTGCTATCTGGAGCCTGTGCATTCCAGAAACGCTAACAGCAGAGCCAGAAGAACTTCTCAGCCTTTCAGATGAGTCACTGCACCCTGCCCTTCTGCAGGCTCCAGGCCACTGGGCACTCACCTTTGAAGGGGGACTGGGCTCGCGTCACGAGGAAGAGCTTCTTGCTCTTGCTCTGTGGTTGCTGGCGGACGTGGTAGCCCAGCGTGTTACAGCGGCTCTTCCTGCAGCTCAGGCACCGGCCTTGGCTGAAGCTGTCCATGTCGCTGCACATGTAGGCCGTGCTCTGCATGCCGTCGTGCAGCACGGAGTCGATGAACAGGTGCACCGATCGCTCGTGGGAGCATTTTATGGTCTTGGTGATGGCTGGAACACAGCGCAAGACATGTTATCACCCCTTAGCCCGAAGCAGCCTCCACTAAAACGATCGTCTCAGTTCTCCGCCTGCAGTAGATTAGCAGACGCACACCGGGGAGGCAGGGTGGGCTTGCTGAGCTCGACCCACTGACAACAGCAGGATGTAACAGCTGACTGGACAGTAGAAAGTAGAGAAAGTAGACCCTTCTGGGTTTAGTGTCAGCGCAAAATCCCAGGCCCCACTGGGCTCCTGGGGACACCCCACTATTCCAGTGTGTTACGGTAGATGTTTTAAGTCACTAAGATCAAATTATTTAAGAAAGCAGGGTAGTATAATTCATTTCAGAGCTATTTCTATCTCAAATGGTTAGAAATGCCTGAGTGTTGTTGCCTGGAGGGTGAGCTAGCTGGAACGGGCTTGCGTGGCTGCCTCTTTCCTTAATAAAGCCGGAGACACGAGGCACTCCTGTGGCACGCTGATGGCCTGGCGAAAGCTGAGGACTCTCCACAGTGCCGACCTTAGGTGACAGGCCTGTAAAGCCAGCTCGGGGATTGGATTTAGAAGGGCATGCCCCAGTACTCAGGTCTGAACAAGCCTAACCCTAACCCAAAAAAGTGTGCTTATGTTGATCTACCGTGGACTTTGATCTTTTTTTTTTTTTTTTTAATTCTCCAAATATTAACCAAATCTGTAGTAAACTATTCTCCAGGAATGTTGAGGAACCACCACCAGATGTGTACAGCACCTTATGTAAAGGTAGAGCACAGGTAACTTTGCCAAAAGCTATTTCCCCGGGTGTCTGGAGGCTGAACGCCAAGATTGGTTATGGTGGTCCTTGGTCACTAGTGGCTGCATTTGTTGAGCACCTACTAGGACGCAGGTGTATGCTGAGTGCTTCCCAGCCACGCACTCCTGAATCTTCCCTGCAGTTCCTGAGGCAGCTGGTATCAGTGAGGAACTGAGCTTCAAAGACGTCCACAAACTCACGCAAGCTCACCCAGCCAGGAGGTGGAGAGTGTGGGAAAGCAGTCACCGAGTGACCTCCTGTTCAGGTGCGGCTGGGAGAACTACCGCAGAATGGGAACACTTTCCCACGAAGGAGTGAAGAAAACTGAGAAAACCATCCTAAGGTTGGGCAAGCTGAATACATATGCTTTGTTCCATCATTTTGATGCTTGGCACAAAAGAGCTAAGGGCGGTGACTGGTCGGGACGTGTTTACCAGGCACACAGCGCCCACGCACCAGCCTGGCGGTCTGCGCTGGGCTTTGCGAGGAGGGCCCGACGGTCAGCTGGGAACTGCTGGCGACCGGAGGGCGCTGACCCCGGGGAGATGTGAGCGATGATAAGGGCGAGTTCCCAGAAGGCTCTCTCAGGCGTGGGCGGGTGGACGCCTGGGAGTCCAGCCAAGAGCAGAAGCTGTGGAGTGTGAAGGTCATTCTGATACTGGCGAGGTGCGGGTGACGTGATCACAAGAGCTGTCCTCAGTCCCAGCTCAGTGCCTGGGCCACTGGGGCGAGACGGTGGCGTGCGGGGGTGCGGGTCTCCCGTTGGCTTAGGGTGATTGGCAAGGTTTAATCAGGATGATGTTTTATAATCACAAGGAATCTGGAATGCCCGTGGAATGTGTGGTTTCTGCTGACATTTTTGTTCTTTAATCCTGTGCGTGTTACCAATGTGCATGTTAATGTTTCGGTTTTAGGATTTGAGAAAGAAGTGGGATCACAAACCAGTAATGCCACATTTAGAGTTTGCCCCGAGGTAAAGGATGTCACAAGGACGTATCTGAAGCTGAATTTCCCGCTGGAAGAACCACAATCCCTCCTGGAGGAGCAGCTGATTGAACCTCACAGGGGAGGGGCGTGAAGCGTGAGATCAAGAGTCAAGAAACCCGACCTGTCGACCTATCGTGTGGCTCAGAGGAAGCCCCTCGAGTGAGGAAACTTCTGGATGAGAAGTAACCACGGTGGGGCGGGGGGACAGGACTCAAACTTTCAGAAGGGCTTGTTCCGGGAGAGGCTGTGCCTGGGCACGCTGGCCGGGGTGAGGGGTGGGACCCAGGGCTTGGCCTGTCGCGGGAGCCGCCTGCTGGGGCCACCACGCTTACCCTCCCAGACACCCTGGGCCCTACCCTTGCCGAACTCTTCCCCGAGGCCCACAGAGGTGGTGGCTTCCACCGATGCCAGAGGCCCCGTGGGAGTGTAGGCTGGTGCCTCGGCCGTGACCCCTCTCACCGTGTAAGCCGTGCTCCGCGATGTGTTTGTAGAGTTCTAGGAAGTGGCAGCCGGGCTGGAAGGAGCCCCCGTTGGGGTAGAAGTCGTAGTGCGCGATGGGCCGTTTGATGCCCACGCTCAGGCCCATGTGCTCCTGGGTGAAAGTGTGAATGGCATCCACGAAATTGGCGTCATCTGGAGAAAGACGGTCGCTGGGGGAGGTTCCCTCAAACAAAGGGCCTGCAGCATCCAGCCCTGGTGGGAAGGCAAGGGTGAGGGTCAAGTGGGAGCAAGGAGAGGGGAGGAGAAAGGTGTTTTTTAGCTTTTTGATATCATTACACATTAATGCGCTAGCAGGAAGAAGAAAAACCTAGGGCATAATCTTTCTCCCCAAAATCTTGCCATAACCTTTTCTCAGTAAAACTGCAGTTATTCATGGTGCTAAAAATTAGACACAGGTTAGGCATTATCTAGGGGGGGGAAGAGGCCTGCAGAAGCTATCCAGTGGTAGAAATAAGGTTATGGGGCAACACTTGATTTATTTAAGCAAATCAATTTTAAGTACCCCTCAAGCTACTTTCAAGAGCACCTGTTTACATACAAAAAAGCATATGCGCTCATTAGAAGTAGTTCTAACCTACCCATCAAAGAAAGACTTTGCTTGCATGTTGTCAGTAATTTCCCTTAACGAGCTGACTTTTCTCCTACGCTAATGTCATTACACTGGAATGTCCAGAACAGCCTTGGGACGTCACTGTTCTGGGTGAAAATGTGAGCAAATAGGGCTGCTCAAAGCTCTGGTCCTTCTGTGACAGATGAGACCAAGTGGTAGCTCCTGGCTGACTGTAGTTGGGGGGTATTTATGCACTCAGAGGTGGTCCCTGTCTTTCTCCCTTAGCCTTCTCCTGGACGCTCATGTGTCCCACCTCAGCCCTGGCTTCCTACCCTGCTACAAAGGCAAGATGTCCTGGTGTGATTTATGTTCCTTTTTTCATCAGGCTGACAACAAGGTGACGGCAGTGAGCCCTCCCGCTGCCTCTAAGGTGGGTGGGCCCAGCTAATAAAAAAGCCTGGTGTGACCACAGCACAAGCCAGAGTGGGGGGCTCGAGTCTGAGGCTGCTCAGCTTTCTGGCTCCGCTGCCTCTAGCGGGAGGTCTGCTCACCCCCAGGCTACTGAGGGTTGAATCAGTGGGGGACCAGAGGAAATGAGTTCTCATAATGACAAATTTATTCAGTGTGAATGTCTGCCATTATCCCTATTCTTTTTCATGTTAAATCTGTTTATAAAGAAATGGTAACAGTAGATTGTTTTTAAAATGTTCTTACTTGATAAAATGTAAAATCACGACTCTGTTATTCATCTCAAATGTTCTTTGTTTTAGCCCGTGAGTAGTGTTTCAGCCTGCAAGGTGGTGAAGGATGAGTAGAAGCTTGGTGGGGAGGCTAGGACTGGGCGAATGAGTGGTGGGCAAGGAACGGTCTGTGCCAAGGCCCCAAAGCACGAGAGGCCGTGGTGTGTTCATAAAGTGGAGAAAAATCTAGTGTCACTGAAGCCTAAAACTACGCGAAGGGATGGGCAGGAGGGGAAGCTGGGGAACTGTGGGGACACCGTGCTGAGAAGGGCCTTGCCTGCACATACCACTGGGCCTCAGAGACTTCAGCTGGGGAACATCTGGCCAGCTGTGTGCTTTTCAGATCCTAATTCCGGGGTAGAGTGTGTGTCAGGGCGTTGGTGTCAGGGGCACGTGGGAGGAAAGGCCTTCTTGCACGTGTCTAGCTCTTCCTGGGTATCTGGGGCCATTTCTGAGTGAGCGTGGAGTTTGCGGTGAGGTTTTTCGTGCAGAGCTCCCTCCTTCAACCCAAATGGGTCACAGAGTAAAACCCATGTGTCTTACAAACATGGAAACGGAGACACTGTCACGGCTGATGTGTTATAGCAAATTAAAGCTGTGATTTTTCTCTCCCTACCTTGCCCACATTAGGCTTTGTAAACTATAGGTTAAAAAATAGGACTCTCTCTTGCTACAAAAGTGTACAGAAAGTCCCCTTTTTAGTCCTGTTTGGTACCTCTACGAGAGGCATTTGTTCGAGTAAAGTCGATAGGAGTTGAGGCTGTAATTTCTCAGAACAGAAATCCATGAAGTCGGGCGTGTTTGAGAGAGCGTTTCAAGTCCTGCAAACTCCAACACATCACAAAACAAAGGTGGGGCGTTTTCACGATGAGACTGTTGGAAAAGCAGCTCCTTGCCCAACGCCCCGGTGCAGCTGTGGAGATTAGCTTGTTAGTTATCAGGCATGGGTACCTGTAATTCTCCCAATCTTGCGCTTTCGGCCGATGTAATTGCCAGCGAATCCCGAGACGTGTGCACCCAGGCTGTACCCAATTAGGTGAACGTTGCTTGGAGAGAACTGAACAGATTCCTGCAAGACAGCAGCGGGACGGTTGCCGGGGAAGAAGAGCGGCCTGGGTGAAAGCCTTCTGTGGGTGCTGTGTGTTCTGGGGCCCACCCTGTCCTCTGCCCCTGTTCGCAAATGAGGTGCTTTATTCGCACTCCAGACCGAAACTGGTTTCTCACCGGGCTGACTCTGTCCTCTCAGAGGGCCTGGCCCTGTTTTTAGGCTCAGGTACCTGGGACCCTGTCTGGAGACTGCTACCTCCTGCCTGCCTGTCTTACCCCAGATACGAAGGCTCTACCGAAATGACCCTGGTCATCTGTGTTGGGGGCTGATGGTTTGCAGGGTGTGTTTGGATCCCTTGGCATGTCCAAGGAGGTAAGCATAAGAGGAATAGAGGATGAGGAGTGTGGGGAGAAGACAAAACAGGGGTTCAAGGGAGGCATCTGAGAGAGCCCTGGGGTCTGGTCTCAGATCCGTGCCTTCCTGTGAGTTTAGCAGTAGCAGCTCTCCTGTCTGGGGTGCTGTTAGAGATCAGCTTAATTCGGGCACTCTTAGAGGAAGGGAGAGGAGGGCAGAGGTGCAGGCAGAGGAGGATGGGCAGGTCTTACCTCCAGCCACTGAAGAAGAGCCGCGACCTCCTGGCCTGCGAGGCGGGTATCGCGCACAGCGATGGTATAGTGTTGGTGCGCCAGGGTGAGCCAGTCCGCCAGCCCCACGTTCACTGGCTGGGCTGGCCGGGACTTCAGCGCGGCCACCAACTGCCAGATCCAGTTTTCCAGCTTGCCGTCCACCTGTGGAGGGCATGGCAGGGGGCTCCACTAGTCTCCTTTCTCCCTGCTCGCCCTCTTCCTTCTGCAACTCTTGCATGATGCTGGACCCGTCTCCCCTAGAGAAAGGGCTTACCGTGGGGTTGCTCAGCCTTGGTACTGTTGACATTTTGGGCCACATACTTCTTTGCCGTGGGGGGCTGTCCTGTGCATTGTGTAATGTTTGCCGGCGTCCCTGGCTCCACCAACTGGATGCCAGCAGCAGTACCTGACACCCCAGGCTTTGAAAACCCAAAATGTCTCCAGACTTTGCTAAATGTTCCCTACCTGAGAACAATGCTGAAGTCTGTGTAAAACAGGTCCTGAAAGCTGACCTGTCCTTTTAGGGCCAGCTCCATGCCGCCTCCTCCGCAAAGCTGCTCTACTACACCTCTGAATCCCACCCCACTGGCTGCATCCTGCTGGCGTTGGCAGGACTAGCTCCGTGAACCTGAACATCAGGCTTGTAGGAGCTAAAGAAACGTTCATGGAGAATTGCTCTGTGTATGTGCCTGGTTTGAGAACCAGTTTGCAGGGCACTCCTATGGATTCACAGAGCAAAGACATCTGTGCTGTGTCTTTAAGACTCAGTAGGTGTTCAGTAAGAAGGGTGGGCAGGTGCGCGGCGGGGTCTGGGCAGAAGGAGCCGCAGGTGCAGAGGCACAGAATCATGAAAGGGCAGCGTGGTGTGTCTGGGGAGAGGAGGAAAGTTGGGTGGGTTGAAGGCTAGACTGCAGGAGGTGAAGCTG
Source organism: Propithecus coquereli (assembly GCF_000956105.1). Lineage (NCBI taxonomy): Eukaryota > Metazoa > Chordata > Mammalia > Primates > Indriidae > Propithecus > Propithecus coquereli. Next base: position 7,228,117 of record NW_012151618.1, on the reverse strand, counting down.
GGAGCTCTACCGAGGACTCGGTGTGTCATTCCAGGGCAGGATGCAGTCATTTATAATAATAAATGCTCATCAAGAGCCTTCTTTGTGCATGTACTCTCTTGAGGTCAAATCCAGGCTTTCTCAGTTACTAGCTGAGTGACTCGGGCAAATTATTTAACTCCTCTGTGCCTCAGTTTCTTCATCTGGAAAAATGGGGATAGTAAAGTTTTCCTTCGAGGATTGTTGCGAAGATGAACTAAGTTAACAGATATAAAGCACTTAGAAGAGTGCCTGGACCATAGTGAGGACAGTAGATGTTAGTTACTGCAGTTGTTATTACTACTAGCAGTAGACATGTTCTGGGCTGGACAGAATTTGGGTAATGAAGAATGCATTTCGGTAGAGGGATCCTGGTAAGCGGACCCTGTGATCTTCATGTTGCATTTGTAAACAAGAATCATTCATCTGATCATTAATTCAGTTAACATTTTGGAGCACCTAATGTAGCGATACTGTCCCATGGTGGTCAGTTAGGTGTAGGACCTTCCAGCCTAGCGGAGCAGAGAAACTTGGGCCATTATAAAGCTGAGCAGCAGAGCAGCTCTGGAGAGTGCCCAGGGTGGCATGGGGGCTCCCGGGGACACATAACGCCCCTCGGGGAGTGCTGGGATGCAGGCAGAGGAGGCCTGCAGGAGGACCTGTGGGAACAGTGGGACTTAATCAGGAGAAGGAGAGGAGAAAGGACACTCTAGGCAGAGGGCGCAGCCAAGGCCAAGAGGAGAGAAAGCGTGTGGTGTTGGAAGGAGCTACAGGAGTTGGGTGTTGCCGGAATCAGACATGGGAGGCAGGGAGCGGTGCAGGGGAAGCAGGTGGATGGATGGGCCCATTTTGCTCCCTAGGGTAGGATAGATGGGGATTTCAAGAGTACTTTCCAACTAGATGGCAGGGAAAGGTTTCTAAGTCATGAAATAGACACTAAAACCTTAGGAGGTTTCCAATCGTGAACTAAACTTCAAATCATGGGTAGGCTGGGAACCAGGGAGGCAGGATTTCCTCCTGAAGTCACATGGTTTGACATCACTCATTGCCCACAGTCTCCTTCTCTCCTTCTTACATAGTAATAGAATTTTCAGTATCACTAAAAGGGTACATTTTCTTTTCTTTTTTTTTTTTTTTGAGACAGAGCCTCGCTCTGTTGCCCCAGCTACAGTGCAGTGGTGTCATCATAGCTCACTGCAACCTCCAACTCCTGGGCTCAAAAGATCCTCCTGCCTCAGCCTCCTGAGTAGCTGGGACTACAGGCACATGCCACCATGCTGAGCTAATTGTTCTGTTTTTGTAGAGACAGGGTCTTGCTCGTGCTCAGACTGGTCTCAAGTGATCCTCCTGCCTTGGCCTCCCAAAGTGCTAAGATTACAGGCATGAGCCACTGCACCCAGCCTACATTTTCTTTTCTTTTCTTTCTTTCTTTATTTTGTCTCTTATTTTTGATTTCCTCACTCCTTTGTAGATCCAAAGATTCATTTTCTGTAAGAAGCTATACTTCTCAGCCACTTTTCCACCTAGGTATGGTCAATGGATGTAATTGGAAGCATTTCAAAGATGCTCTGGGAGGCCTAAGAAAACATTCTTTTATACCAAATGATATTGAATTATGTACTTTAAATGAATAAATTGTATGCTATGTGAATTATATCTCAATAAACCTGTTTTATTAAAAGAACCTGCTTTTTGAGCCTTTTGTGTACATCCTTTATTAAATTGTGCTACCTGGAATAACGATGTGATAGCAAGTGCTCTCACTGCCATCTTGGGCTATGAAGATAAGGGTCACACTTAAAGCTGGCAGAGCAGTGGGCTGGAAAGAACTGGGGCCTTGAGGAGTTCATTGACCAAAGCTGACTAGCCAGTTTTGGACTATTGGGTGAAATGAAAAAAAAAAACACTTCTGTTTTACCTGAACTACTGTTAATTTGGGTCTCTGTTATTTGCAGCTGAACTTAAAGCTTACTGATATAACCTTTCACTGGGAGTCCATCTCTCTGGCTTTCCACTTCCTCCTGTGAAACATGCAGATGCAGGGTAGGATTCTTCCTCCTGCATGGACTGTAATGCCTAATGAGCCACGTGACCTCTTTGAGCCACATTTTATCAGAAGCATGGAGATAATTATATTTTCCCACCCCGCTTACTCATCGAATTGAGATAATCAATGGGATAAAGTGTGGGGAAGCACTTGGAAAATTAGAATGTGCTTTGCAAACATGCATGAAGTTGTTATCATCAGCTCTCTATCTTTTTATTAAGATTGAATGCACTAGGAAGAAAAAATGTGAAAGAGCAAAAAGGCACGTCAGCATTGCTTACCGACCACCCGTGGATTATCATCACCAAAGGCTGGGAGGCGTTGAAGCCACACTCCTGTAATGTGTCTTGGCGGTTGAGCCGAATCTGACAGCCCTTACTGGTTTTATCTTCAAAGAGCAGGAATCTGGTCTTTGTCTCCTGCAGCGTTTTGTTTGTTTCAACAGCTTGAGACCTTCTTCCAGATGGCTCTGGAATATAAGATTGGGGATGGTGTTTAGCTTGGCGTGTGTTCCACCTCTGCCGGCTCTGGGTCCACCAAAAGGCTGCTTCTAAGAGCACAAACCAAAGAGGTTACTGTGAGATGCTAGAGATCAGAATGAGCCACCACTTTGGGGAACCCCAAAGAGCGTTTCCAGTAAAATGGCCAGATGAGGGAGCGTGACCTAGGGGACCTAACATAGAGGTCCAGGGGGCCAGATCTTCCATCCTTTCATCCTGCTATCCGGCGACAGCCAGTCAGACACTACAGTAACTCTAAGGCATGAGGAATATAAGCAAGGCAATTTTGGAGGCTCAGGGCAAATACCTCATCCCAAATCACTCTGTCAACAAGTGATAGAGTGAGGGTTTGAACCCAGGTCTCACTGTCTCCAGTTCCCACCCCTACATCCCTATCTAGGGAGACAGGGCGTAGATAGTCTTCATTAGTGATGCCATGTGGCTCAACTTGTTCTTACTTGCAGACACATTGTATCACACGTGCCTTGCGTGGACAAGGTATGGGTTGAGGGTGGGCTTGGTGGGGGAGTGATAGATTCTGCTTGATGGAGGGGGTGGCACAGGGGTTGCTTCTCAGGGAATGTGATGCCTGCCAATCCTGATCTTGAAGGACGATGGAGCTGTGTGTGTGTGTCTGTGTGTGTGTGTGTGTGTGTGTGTGTGTGGTGGGCGTGGGCAGAATAAGGCTTTCTGAACTGAGTGAACAACACAAATGGAGGCCCAGAGGCAGGACACCTGTGGCCACAGAGGCAGGACATAGGGCAGGGCAGGCCAGAGCAGGGAGGGCCCTGGGGTGCTGAGGAGTCTGGGCTTTCTGCTTTACATGACAGGCTGCTGCTAAGAGTTTTTCAGCAGAAGACAGATGAATACCTATTTGGAATCTTTCAAAGACCTTGGCAGGTGGGAGAGAGAGAGAAAAATTGTTTTCAAGATTTCATCTTCTGCTGTTTTACTGAAGGGCCTTATAGCCTCTCTTTTGGGGGTGGGGCTCCCCCAGACTTGACTCTGGAGTAGGAGTGGGTTGTCATCCGACTCCGAGGGCAGCCCAACAGCTGTCAGGCCCAGGATGAGAGAGAGACACCTCTGCTCAGAGGCTGAGGGAAGCCTGAGGAGGCACCGTGTTTCCCTGGGTTGGCATGTCAAGATGGGTGACATTTTTCCTGCCAAAATTAGGGATCAGGCCAAGAGCTGGGGCAGGAAGCTCTCATCCCCCTTCTGGCTCAGGAGCAGACACAAGACCACGTGGACATTTTTGGTCGGTGAATGCAGTTCAACCCAATTAAGGACCCTGATCATTCTTTCTGTCATAAAATCATTCAGGCTTCTCAAATAGTAAGTCTCGGGCTTTTGGTTTCAGGGGACAGCCAGACTGAGAGATGATGAACCTACAAAGTGCAAGGGGAAGTATTAATGAAACCAATTTTCCTACCCAAAGGTTATTAATTCAAAAGGTTATTAATTCCCGGCAAAGGGCAATGATTTTTCACTATGGTGACAGAATGAAACGTGTCATATTTTATTAAAGGAGATGTGAGTGAGAATCTGAATAACTTTTCTGAGATAATGAAGAAAATTTTGCTGCCTCATTTGGCTTTCCCGAGCCCATAGATTGCCCGAGCTCATCCTCCTGTGAGCCTGCTCCCAGCCCAGGCTCCCCGTGTCCCTGGACGCACTGCCCTCCTGGCCATCTACGTCGGAAGCTGCGGTGTCACCTTGCACTTGCATGCCAGCCTCTCCAGCAGTCCAAAGCTTCGAGGTTCCTGAACATCCCTAGAGTCCCATGCCCTGATTCCTGTGCTCACTGTGTCTTGCTTGGTTTATTGCAACAGCCTCCTAAGTGGTCTCTCTGTTTGGTCTCTCCATCCTCCTGCACACAGCTGCTCAAAGAATCTTTCTAGAACAGAAATGACTTTCCCTGTTAGTGACTGTAAGCTTCTTGGTAATGCAGCCCAGGCCATCACCTTAATGATGATCCCGCATCCCCCACTCCTCCCTCGCTTCCTTCCCCCACTACCCATAGTTCCCCAAACGCCCCTTCGCTCCCCTGGACCTGTGCCCTCTCTTCCTGCTCTGCTGCTCCATCCATTAAAGCAGAACTGAAGCATGACACCCTCCACGAAGCCTTGTCATGTAGCCAGAGGTTATCGCTCCCTCTTGCTCTCAGCGCTGCCCAGCGTTCCTGATCCTACCGTGCTCATCACAGCCCGGCAGTTTGCTTGTTCAGGTGTGCGCCTGGTCCACAGGCCGAGAGCTCGGGGCGGGAGAACTGGGCATCCGGGAGGCGCTCAGTGAATGCTGACTGAGTGGCCTGGTACCCCACGGGTCCAGATCTCAGATCAAAGGCTAACGTTCAACCTGTCAGCCATTTACACCTTGCACCTAACGTAGCTCATTTTCTTTTGTTTAGTGCCTGAATAGCTACACCTTTCTTCATTTCAAAATAGCTGCCTCGAATGCTAAGAGGGCCGTATGAAAATAAAATGTGGATAAAAATAGTAGCCATCTCATAAGGTGGTTCCGAGGGTTAAATAAGATAATCGTAAAGAGCTCAGAGTGACGCTTAGCATGTAATTAACACCTATGGAAGGGTGTGTTGTTAAAATAAGTACCAACTGGAGCATCGAGCATCTTGCATTTTTGATCTGTGAAATCCTTTCTTTCTGTGAAAATTCACCCCAGCTGCCCTCTCAGGACCAATTCTGTCTTATGTATATTTACTCTGGATTTAGCTGGGAGATCAGCTCCAGTGCTGTTCGGGAGCCACCACGGAAAAGAGCTGTCAGATGGAAAGGCCCCCGGACTGCTGAGCTGGGCTCTCCCTTCTCTCCCTTCCTGGGGGTTTGGCTGTCCGGAACATGTGCACGAGGGAGGAAGTTGTACGCACTGTACACAGGTATGTGCTGGCTCGTTCATTCACTCGCTTCCTCAACACTCACTCATTAAGCACGGATTATGCCCCAGGCCCTGGCTAGGTACTAGTTGGTGGCAGACAGGGGAATGGCCTCTGTCTTTCAGCTGTTGAGAGTGTTGCCGTCCGCTGCAGGGGAGGAACGCCCTGGGGAGGGACTCTGGGGAGGGACCGAGAGAAGATGAGGCATCAGTCCAGCCTAGAAGGATGAAAGATTCTTGGGAACACAGGTCTATGAGAGATTGTTGAAGAAAGTGGGGCTCTGGTACCTACAAAAATAAGATTTAGTGGAGGACATGGGAATCGAAGAGCCATTGTGGAGAAGAGGGACTAGACATATTTTGTGAAACTTCAGGAGTTAGAGTCAGTGGGCAGATATGATGTGGAAGAAAATTTTTGACTTTAAATAGTTCACAAAAATGTATAGTTGAAGAAATTGAGACAGAGAAAATAAGGGCAGTAAAACAATAAAGATAGAAATGTTAGTATTAACACCCTAAAATGCACACTATGTGATGCTATAGATTCCTAGAAAGTAGAATCATTAGTTCCTTAGGTATGATCCTACTTATATCTCTTTATATATGCATATATACATTTATATATATATATATATCATCAGCTATAAGCCTGCTGAAGATGGGCCACAGATTTTATTCTGAGTGTCCTATCGGCCACATCAAAGAGGAAAACAGGGCCGGGCGTGGTGGCTCACGCCTGTAATCCTAGCACTCTGGGAGGCCGACGCGGGCGGATTGTTTGAGCTCAGGAGTTCGAAACCAGCCTGAGCAAGAGCGAGACCCCATTAGAAAGAAATTAATTGGACAACTAAAAATATATAGGAAAAATTAGCCGGGCATGGTGGCGCATGCCTGTAGTCCCAGCTACTCAGGAGGCTGAGTCAGGAGGATTGCTTGAGCCCAGGAGTTTGAGGTTGCTGTGAGCTAGGCTGACGCCACGGCACTCTAGCCCGGGCAACACAGTGAGACTCTGTCTCAAAAAAAAAAAAAAAAAAAAAAAAAGGGAAAACAGGAGCAGTTATAGGACTCATGGTGTCTAGGTGCTGACACTTTCCTAGTCCTGAAACACAAGATAGTTTCCCTATGTGTTGCTATATGAAGAAGTCACCGGCCGGGGCTTGTGGCTCACACCTGTAATCCTAGCACTTTGGGAGGCCAAGGTGGGAGGATTGCGTGAGGCCAGGAGTTCAAGACCAGCCTGGGCAACATAGTGAAACTCTGTCTCTACATAAAAATAACAAAAATCAGCCAGATGTGGTGACGTGTGCTTGTAGTCCCAGCTACTTGGGAGTTGAGGTGGGAGGATTGCTTGAGCCCAGGAGTTTGAGGCTGCTGTGAGCTGTGATTGTGCCACTGCACTCCAGCCTGGGCAACAGAGCAAGACCCTGTTTCTAAAAATAAATAGATAAATAAATTTTAAAAAGTCTCTGGGTGAGGCAGGGGCTGTTGTCAGGAACACCATTCTTACAGAATATACAGCAATGAGTTTTACGTGGTTAACTCTGAGAGCTCTGCAATCCTCAGTGGAAACAGCAGCCACAGTACCAAACAGCATTTAAATCACTGTCATCGAGCAGCAGTCCCTGTAACGGAGGAAGGCAGGGGCCACTTCGGGTCCTGCTTTTGGGTGGTGGGAGTAGAGTGCCAGGACCCGAGCATCTGAGCCTCCCTGGAAGCAGTCTGATGGCCCTTCCCGGTACACTCAGAACACCTGGGCAAACTCAGCTGAGCCCATGACCTCAAGGACTCCCAGCTGTGGCCTCATCCACGCCTTTGCTGGAATCTGTTTCCCAAGCGTCAGCCCTGCGTATCGCCCGCTCTTGCTGGGCTTCTCTACCTGGGCAACCTTTGGGCTCTGCAAACTCAGCATGGCCAAACCGATTCATTCTCCTTCCTTCCAACCCTTCTTCCTTTCTCCCTACATTTCCTATGGTGGATCATAGCCCCGCCATTCATCCATGTTGTTGCTCGAGCTAGAAAGCTTAGAGCTATGCCCTCCCAGCCTCAGAATTATCTTCTCTGCCCCGGCCACTGGCCTAGTCTAGGACCTCTTCCTCTTTCTTTTTTCCGCCGAAGTGTGGTATTGCAACAGAGTCAAGTGTTTTATATTTTTTTTTTGTAGAATTATTACATTATTGTTTTATATGTGCAATTTGGAAAATGCTGAAATGAATAAAAAATCTTATTATTTAGGAAAAAAACATGAGTAACATTTGGAATATTTCCAATCTTATGGAGATATTTGTTCTATAGATATTCATTTGGAGTGTCTGTAACTGAGATGATGTTACATGAATAAGGTTTTATATCCCTCTTCACCTGTCATGATAGTTTTCTTGCAGCATTAAATATTCTTCAAAAACATGCTTTTGAAAAGTGGCATAATTTATTCCATTATTGCTGGAAATTTAGATTGTTTCCAGGTTTTTTCTATTACAAACAATGCTCTGATGATCACCTTTACACATAAATGTCTGAATCTGTGAGTATTTTCTTCATATAGATTCCTACAAGTAGAGTCATTAGTTCCTTAGGTAGGATCTTGTTTATCTGTCATTTTATGTGCATATATATCCAAATTGATTTTTAGCATTTTTTAAAGTTGATAAATATTGAGTGCTTTCTCTGTGCCAGGCCCTTTTCTAACAGTCTTATTTGTATTGACTCATTTAAACCTTCCAACAACTCTATGATTAGCTGTGAGGAAAAGCAATGATTCAGTTATGAGTTGAGAAATTGGTTCCATATTGTCTGAGATGGTTCTCCAAGCCTATTTACTGAAATTGGCATTTTTCTCATGCCTTTAGAAGATAAAGACACACTCAGGATAAGAACCTGGGGATGATACTGTGGTTTCGAAAGGGGGAATGTTAATTAAGGGAAGCAGTCAAATCCTACGAGGGAATCAGTGCCTGTATCCTGCACAGGAGGTGATGTGCTGAGGCTTGGCGTTGCCGCCTGCATGACAGCAAGTTCCTGCGGCAGAGAAACCATCCTCAGAATCGGTCAGAAGGAGAAGCTGGTCCAGCCATTCCACTCCTATCATTAGATTCCTTGTAGCAAGTGATTTCTCTATTCCTAAGTCAGGCCCCAGGTTTGAGGGTTCCTATCACTTCACTTTCTTTTGGAGAAGGGCATTGTCAGGTGAGTGACTGCAGGTGTCTAGGCTGGGCCACCTGCCACAGGACAGAACCAAGGATTCTGCAGCAGAAAACCTGGTGGGGGTCGGGATCTGCCTTCTGCCCTTGAGGCCTGGGCTGGATGCTCCTGCTCAGTTCAACGTTTGTGCAGCACTTTCCACGTATGGGCTGGTGCTGGGGACACAGGGACATGAGACAGGAGCCTCAGGTATCATTATGTCCCTCACAGAGTTGTTTGTACAACACTGTCACATTCATTATTTAATCTGCTAATGTGTGCGTGTGCGTGTGCTTTTGCTTTGTAAACACGCACTGCTGAAAATACTCCCAGGCCTGGCAGGGATCCTCTGGAAGACCATCATTTCATAATTGCCCTGAAAACCCTCCAGGCCGAGTCCTCTGCTCGGGATGGAACAATCCTATGAGACAAATGTTGCCGCAGCTCTGTCCCTGGCTGCTGTGGTCGGGCCAATGATTTGCAGAAGGGCAGCGATGACTTCAGAATTTCTTGGACTATATGGCAGGAAGGGAAAGTTTGTGTGGGAATTCAGCCACTGCTGGGCCTTTACAGATTCATCTCCGAGCTATTGGTAAACTTTGGTGATTAACAGATTCTGCCCAAGGTCGTGTGAGAAATGCTTCTCCTGCTTCTGCCACCTTGAATTTTGCCCTGAACTGTACATCCCACCCTCCCATTTACATATTATCTCGAAAATATGTCTCTGCCTCAATTTCTCAATCTGAACAATGTAGTTACTAATCTTTGTAATGTCCCCCATCCTGTGCCAGCCTAGCATTGCTTGTCTATAATATTGAACTCCAATTACCCAAGGCACAAATCCCTCCTAAGGAGTGAACAAGGTGTTCTGTAAAGCTGCGGGTAACATTTCAGGTCATTAAGATATTGTTTCTGAACTCAGCAGAAATTCCTAAGTTTGTCGTGAGTGTGTTTATTTTCTAGCCGTTCTTTAAGAATAGCTTTGGGTTCCAGAGACGCTGAAATAACTAATTACATCTTGGAGGTTGCCATCTTCTCATCGCCTTTTCCATTCCTGTTTCACCTGTTATTTGTTGTTGTTGTTTTTCTCTTTATCATTTTGTTGTCAAATAAGAAAATGAATCACAAGTCTGCTTTATTGTTTTCTTGATCCATTTTGGCCTGATTTTGCTAGCCATCCCGTAGCCTGAGGCTACAATTTCTTCTTTTGTGGGTTTCAGGGAAGAAAGTAACTAGAGTTTGGTTTTTTTTTTTTCCAGAAAGTCTTTTTTTCTTTCTAAACTTTTGTCTTAAACTGTACTCCCTGCAAACCTGGCTAGATTCAGAGTGATTATTTTCTTTTGAGAAATCTGGTTATGAAAGAGTATGCCACTCAGAAAAGTTTTCCCTTTATACTGGAATCCTCTGGGGACAAGGGGCTCATTTCCCTGAAGTGGTTCCAAGGTCATGGGCACATTCCACCCTGGATAGGGTCAAGGTAGGGCCACAAACTGTGGTGGTCTGCCTGAGACTGAGGGGTTTCCTGGGACATAGGACTTTCAATGGTCAAACATGAAAGTCCCAGGCTAACTAGGAGGAGTTGATCCCTCTAGTTTAAGGGCAACTGAGTGAACAAGTGGAGAGAGAAGATGATAGAAATTGTTCTCCCTCTTGGTGGTCATCCCGTATCCAATGTGGGGCACATCTTCCTGCGCTGGTCTCTGCCCACGTGGTCGCTTTGGCCTGAGATGCTCTGTGTCTTCCCATATTTTCCTACTTAATATCACTCTTTCTCCAATTTAAACTCCACCTTCTCTTTCCTAGGAAAAAGTTCTCCAAGTTTCCTGACTTGGTCACATCTTCCTATTATTCATTCTCTTAGGTGCTTTCACAATTATAATTTCATAGTTGAATAGTCATTGCAGAATTATCTATTTAACATCTCCCCTAGCAGGTGGTAAGTGCCACGAAAGCAGGACCTGGGTCTGGTTTTGCTCACACTGGAGCTGTACTTGGTGAAGCCAGGGGCTGTAAAACGTAGCAGTTAAGCACCCAGATTTGGAGCCATGTTGCTTGGGTTTGAAGCCCATTTCTAACACTTACTACTTGTGTGAGCTTGGGCAGGTTACTTAACCTCTATGTGACTCAATTTTCTCATCACATCATCTGTAAAATGGAGATGATAATAGTACCTACCTGTCTTATTCTGTTTTGTGCTGCTACAACAGAATTAATCATAGGTTGGCTAATTTATAAAGAACAGAAATTTATTTCCTTACAGTTCTGGAGGCTGGCGAGTCCAAGATCAAGGGGCTAGCATTTTGTGAGGGCCTTTGTGAGGGCCTTAGCCTCCCAAAGTGCTAGGATAACAAGTATGAGCCCCTGTACCCAGCCCGAAATTTTCTTCCAGAGGGAAATGTACACTTACGATAGGACCCAGCATGTTCCAAGCCTAAGAGTTTACCCAAGAGAAATCAAAACACATGTCTACACAAAGATGAAAGTGTTCATAGCAGCTTTATTCATAATAGCCCCAAACTGAAAACAACCCAATTATCTATCAACTGGTAGATAGACAAACAAACTGTGATATATCCATCCAACATAATACTACTCAGCAATAAAAAGGAACAAATTACTGATATATGCAACAACATGAATTAATCCCATGGTGGGAGGTGGAAGGGCAAGAGAGAGCAAGAGGGGGCCAAATTTGTCCTTTTATAAGGAACCGCACTCCTGCAACAATGGCATTAATCTGTTCATGAGGGCAGAGTCCTCATGGCCTAATCACCTCTTGAAGGTCCTACCTCATAACACTGTCACAGTAGCAATTAAATTTCAACATGAGTTTTGCAGGGGACATTCAAACCATAGCACTACCTTACAGAATAGTTATGAGTGTTTGATGAGTTAATATATGTCAGATGCTGTAATAGTCACAGGCACGTAGCAGGTGCTGTTTAAATGGTCACTATTATGACAGCCATGTAAAAAACCTTTGTCAAAGGGATTAAAATTATCTTGAAATGAATTACCGACTGAAATTTAAAAAACTATACAACTTCTAGAAGAAAAGGAGAAAATCTCTGTGGCATTAGGGAAGGTGTAGATTTTTTTAGGACACCGAGAAACACAGATGATGAAAGAAAAAAAATCTGATAATTAAATATTTCTGCTGTTTGAAAGCTCCCACTAGTCAACGAAAAGCCAAGCCAAACTAGGAGAAAATAATCAAAAGGCATATATCTGACAAGAGACTTATAACCATAATATATAAAGAACATATAACTTAAGAATAAAAAGACAAACAACCCAGTTATAATATCAGCAAGAGATTTGAACAGATACTCTTAAAAGAAGGTATACAAATGGCACAAGAAAAGATGATTAACATCATTAGCCATGAGGGAAATGCAAATTTTAAACCACAATGAGATACCACCTCGCTTCTTTTAGAATGGCTAACATTGAAAAGACTGACAAAACCAAGTACTGGGGAGGATGGGGAACAACTAGAACTCTTCATAGATTGCTGGTGGGAATGAAAATTTACAGCCACTTTGGAAAACAGTTTGAAATTTTATTTTATTTTATTTTTTTTTTTTGAGACAGAGTCTCTCTCTGTCACCCCAGCTAGAGTGCAGTAGTGTCATCATAGCTCACTGTAACCTCAAACTCCTGGGCTCAAGCAATCCTTCTGCCTCAGCTTCCCTAATAGCTGGGACTACAGGCATGCACCACAATGTCTAGGTAATTTTTTTCTATTTTTGGTAGAGATGGGAGTACTCTTGCTCAGGCTGGTCTTGAACTCCTGAGCTCAAGCAATCCTTCCGCCTTGGCCTCCCAAAGTGCTAGGGTAATAGGTGTGAGCCCCTGGACCCAGCCTGAAATTTTCTTCTAGAGGGAAATGTACACTTACAATAGGACCCAGCATGTTCCAGCCTAAGAATTTACCCAAAAGAAATCAAAACACATGTCTACACAAAGATGCAAGTGTTCATAGCAGCTTTATTCATAATAGCCCCAAACTGAAAACAACCCAATTATCTATCAACTGGTAGATAGATAAACAAACTGTGATATATCCATCCAACATAATACTACTCAGCAATAAAAAGGAACAAATTACTGATATCTGCAACAACATGGATTAATATAAAACACATTACATTAAGTGAAAGAAGCCAGACTTTAAAGGTTACAAATTGTGTGATTCCAGACATTCTGGAAAAATCAAACTGTAGAGATCAAGAGCAGATCAGTGGTTTCCTGGAGCCAGGGGATGGGGTGGGGATTGACTAGGAAAGGGCAAAAGGGAATCTTTTGGAGGGATGGAAATATTCTGTATGGTGGTAATGGTTACATAGGTGTTCATTTAAAATTATTGTTGGAAGAATGAACCAGAGTCAAGCAATAATGTGGTTTCTCCACGTTGCCCAGGAGCCGGGACTGGCATTGTAGGCTGCATAGCAGGCTTTCTGTGGCAGGTACTTGCGTGGGTCTAGGCTGGGCCCGGCTGCTCCTGGGTTGCAGACCTGAGACAACAGGCTGTTTCTGGTTCCTCTGGAGGTTGGTGTCAGTTGGCAGGTATAGTACCAGCACTGACTTTGAACCAGAAGATCAGGTCAAGGGTGGACCCAGCTTTCATAGAGCCGGGTCTCAGGGAGACCTGGTATATCTGAAAGGCACTCCCAGGTTCCTTCAGGCCAGGGATGGCCACGGGTTCCTGGGGAGTCTACTCTTTGGAAACCAAATTGTCCAGTGAGAGGGTTGGACATAAAATGGGTTTGGAGACCATGCACTGTCATAGCACCCAAGCTTTTTAGTGCCAGCTTTCTGTTCTCTTTCTGTGCATTTCAAATAACTTGTATTTATTGGGGAGCATTTCATTTTCCTTTTCTTATCAAGCAAGAATATAGATTACACCACTAATCTACACGTCCAGTCCTCTGGAGAGAATCAGGGTTACCACACCAAGTAGGTGGAATTCCAGAGAAAAGCAAAGAAACTTGACATTCAGTTTCATACGATACCATCTCCTTTTACAATTTGTTTGAAAATAGCTGGATGATGTCCTTCTCCCATGCCAACCATTACTACCCAAGGACCAGGGACCCCTGATTGGCAGCAATGATCTAGTCTGCCTTTGTTATTTTACAGATGAAGAAACTGGGACCCAGAGAGGCCACCTGACATGCCCCAAACCATGCATCTAGCTAACAGCAGAAACCAAAGCACTGGGCCCTCCTGACATTCAAGCTACCATCGTTCTACTGCCATGTTTTGGGACTCTTTCCATTGCTGCGTAAAGCCCAGAGGGCGCACATCACATGCCTTGTAAAGGCTGATGCTTCCAAGCCCCGGGTTCACAAACAGGAAACGGGTCTTGAATCAAATGCCTGGGGTATTTTCTTACCTATGGGAAATATCCTCAGACAATTGGGGTGACCAGGGTAATAAAAGCTGAAAGTCCTATGATACCATCCCGGCTCCCCAGGAGCTGGACAATCACAGATCCTTCAACCACTCTTGGAATGGGGGGTCTTGGCTTAAAGTTGGGTTGCCAAGTGCTATTTCGATTGGCAAATTAATTCAATTGTGCTCGCTCTTGTTTCAAAATGTTACTATTATAATGACGCACTAGCTCCTGATGTTGAGCTTCATTTGACCTTATCCCTTGTCCCCCATCTCAGACACGACCTACACAATTGCCAACTGAGGCTTACAGGGAACAGAAGGAGGGTGGGGGTGAAGGACCTTAGCCCTAATTGTGGTATCACAGCCAAGGGGTCTTGGAGTACGTGAGTCCTACCTCAGCCCAGAGCGCCCCACCTCATGACGTTACTGCTGGAGACAAGTACTCTGGGAGCACTGGCAGGTGGAGACAGGTACTGCTTTTGTACTGGTAGTGTTTATGCCCGTAAGAGGAAAATGAGGGCCACTTCCTCCTCCACGGTCAGCTGCCAGAGGGTGAATTGGGTATCATACTCCCAGATAAGGAGAGAAGAGAAGATTGCTGGCTCCTCTCCAACCCGGACCCACGGATAGGAGAGACCCAAGCGGCCCACACCCTGTGCATGGCTCCGTACTGCATGCAAGACCCAGTGCTGCGGAGCTGTTAGGCACCTGGCCTCTGGGGCCAGCTCGCCTGGCATGCACCCAGCTCTGTGTCTCACCTGTGAAATGAGACCAACAGTAGCACCTGCCTTATAAGCTTATTATAAGTTACAGGGTAAAATATGTTTTAAACAACTTGAAGGAAAGATTTGTGGATTTCCTCTCAGTGACCCTTAAGGACAAAACATGGTCTGTTCTTAGTCACAGACCACTTAATCAAAGGAGGGGATGGATTCAATCTGGAACATTTATATTTATTCACTGACAAAGGGGCTGGCTCATTTGGGGTGCTCTTTGGGCGTAGGAGGGTCAAACCGTTCCACTGGGCCGTATTTCAAGGAAATCAGCAGACCACACTTGATAGAGTGAATGGTTTTGACTGTTATTCATTGGCCTCAACCTAGCTGGGTTCCTAGCGCTGGGAAGGACCTTTGAGCGCTTTCTAGGCAAAACCCCTTGCGTGGTGTGGAGCTCAGTGGTGTGCCGGAGCTGGGGCACCGGCTCAGAGGAGCCAATCGTGTGTGTCTCTGCCTACCTCTCCGCGTTCAGCAAATTAAGGCTGATCATTTGACATGGGCCTTGCGGGAATATTTACACTATGGAAGTCAGGAAAGGCTAAAAGTCAGATTTTTAATTTGATTTAATTTTTTGGAGAGAGAGCACCAGTTAAAAACAATCTCACCACTGAGTAATGATCTTGGCCCACAAAACTTGCGTTGAGCGACAAGGAGCACATTTCTTTATTTTCTTTATAACAAATTAAATGTAGGCTTGTGTCCCCACCCTGCTGTGGGGGCGGAGTCCTGTGCGGTTTTGGTTGGAGCTCGTTCACCCTAACCTTGTGCACCGGCCGTTTGTACTGGTCACTGTGTCCATCAGGCCCAGCTGCCGCGATGCCCATTGTCGGAGGCACACAGTCACTGCAGAAATTCCAGTCTTCGGGCTTGTGCTTGAGGTGGGGGACGTCCTGTGAGGCTGGTGGCACCAAACCCCTCGTCCTCTAGGAGTAACGTGGCAGCACTGGCTGGGTTCTTGCTATCCTAGCCCCTCCAGTCAAGGAGTTAAGCATCCTCTTTCTTTCTCAACTCCCCTGGTAATACCTAGGATAGCATTGTGATGAGCTTAGTCTCTCACAAAGATAGAAAAATGAGTTAAATTCATGGGGCTTCTGCTCTCAGTCCTGAAAACACCTCTAAACTTAGGAACAGTGGTGGTGAGAAAATAAACTCATAATAATATCTCAATAAATTATTCTCTCTGCAAAGATGAGGAAGCTGAGACCCAGAGAGATGAACTCACTCACCTAAGCTCACACCGCTAGTTAGGGGCAGCGGGGAGATTGGAACCCAGGGCTTCTGCACCCAGTCCTGTCTTTCCCCATGACGCTATACCTCGCAGCGGAGGCTCTGGTGGCTGCTGTGAGACCAGCTCTGCCTCTGTCCAGTACTGATGGTGACACAGGTGGTCAACATGTGCCAAGTGTTGGCCGTGTGCCAGCCAGTCTGCTGAGCTTTGTATACACTTTATCTTAGTTTGTGCTGGCTCAGGGCTGCAATGTCCTGTTGAGGCGATGTTCTCTGTTCACTCATTATTCATGTATTTACTCATTCCCCTCTTCATCAACACTTCCTGAGTTCCTGTTCTGTGCCCCGCATTTTTCCATAGATGGAACTTGCCTTCAGTTAAATTATTTCTGGAGCAAGCATCAAGTTTCTTCCTTATTCTTTTAAAAATGTATTTGCACAAAGCCAAATAACCGTGGGAAACAAAGTTTAAGAAAATATACTCACCATTTCATCATCCTAATGGACTGACTTTTTATTTTTTTGTGTTTCTGTTCTGCATCCTGAAGCAAATATATTTTTCATGTAACTGTGCAGCTATAACTGGTTTTTGCTTTTTTCATTTCACATTACATAATAAATGTCTTTCCACGTTCCTACTTGTCATTTTTAAAGGCTGAGTAATATTCCACTGGGAGAATGTTGGGTAATGTCTGTATCTATTTCCCTATCACGGGACAAGCAGTATGTTTCCAATTTTTCACCTTTAAAAACAAAACTGCAATGAACTTCACAAGGAAAGCTCTTCCTTTTAGAGAATTATTTCCACTAGGATGAATTACCTGGTGTGGATTACTTGGTTAAATAGCGGTCATTTTCCTGACATGGGAGATGAAATCAAGTCAGTGCCCCACAGGGGTCAGCCACACATGTGCCCAACCCAGAGAACCCCGTGTAGACACTGAACGGTCTCATTAAAGGTGAGGATGGGTGCTGGGGCACCGGGGGAGTTGGTAGGTAGGATAAAGGATGTGTGTGCGGCTATCACCTTTTGCCAGGCACTTGGCACACCTCCTTTTATCCAATCCTTGTCACGCCCTAGGAGGTAGATGCTATCCCAAAGGGAAATGGGGGACCAGAGAGGTTAAGTGTCCTGACCAAGGCCACACAGGAGGCAGCTGGGCTGGGCCCCAAGCTCAGCCAGTCTGACTCAGACCTGCTCCTAACCTCCCGCTCCGTGGCCTCCCCATAGCTAACGATTTCAATCCACTTATCACGTGCCGGGCATTGGGCTGAACCATTTGCAGACATCCCGTTTCTTCCCCACAATGCTGGGAGGTAAGTGCAGAGGTTCAGGGCCTGGGTGCAGGGGAGGGCAGAGGCAGGATTTGAACCCATGCAGCCCAATTCCTGAGTCCGTGCTCATCACAGTGCAATACCACTAGGTGCTGATGGTGGCTCCTTTGAAGCCCTGGAAGTTAAAGTCACCCTGCCAAGATAGACCCTTAGACCTTCTTGGCCAGGCCTGCGGCACCGTGCAGGAAGCACGCTGACCATTGGGTGGCTGAAATCAGGCTTTTCACAGTTACACTCCCTTGGTGTAAAGTGTGACCGTGTTAAGCTGCATGTGTGGTGACTTAGAAGACAGCAGAGAGCCTGAAGTGGAGGCATTTCACGTGAGGCAAGCAACTGAACAAGTTCTCTTTTGGGCAGCATCTGCCTTTATGGACAATGTGGCCTTAGACACTCAGAAGGATGTCACTTGTATTTAGCTACTGGTGGGACTCTGTGTGATTGTGTGTCAGAAGATCTCTGTGAAGTCCTAGTTTTTCATGAACTCATCCTGGTTGACCTTGAGCAAGTCATTTCACTTTCTAGGCCTCAGTTTCCTCATCTGGACAATGAGGGGTTTGGACCGCCCACTCTGAGGCCTCCACGGTGGTGCAGCAAGATGTTCTCAGCTCCTGAGTCAGCTGGGCCAGGGCTCTGGTCCTGGCTTTTCCCCCTGAACCTGTTTCACCTCTGCAAAACCAAGCGTTCGAGAGCAGCTCCCAGGGTCTCTTTGGTTCTGAGATGTGTGAGTCCTAAGACCGGCCCATCTCTGACTGTCAGTAAGTAGAGGATGCCCCCAAGAAGTGCTTTTGAGGCCAGAGTTGATCAGGCAAAAAGAAAAGTGAGAGTCAGAGCAGCAGAGACCTGGGAACTCCTGGCTGTGTTCTGCAGGAACATTCCCCTCTCTGGAGTTGGAATCTGGGCAAAGATAAACACTTGTAGCACGAGGAGCGCATTAAGCAATAACTTGGCCAGACAGCACCAAGGTTACTCTTTAAGGTAAAATTAAACCACGGGTGGGGAGTGTGGGCTGAAGCATGTGGAATGTGCTCTCTGGGGAAGGAGTGTGGGGGTCACCTGATGAGGAAATGGGCCCGATCCAGCCCCCAGGCCTCCCCAGGGCTTCCCCGGGTAGGGCCGGAGGCTGAGAGGGTAGCGCTTGGGTGTGTGTTAGACTGAGGGCCCACGGGGATCCCAGCCACCCTTTTGTTCCTCTGTTCATTCCACCAAACATTTATCGAGCACCTCCTCTGTGGCAGGACTGTGCTTCACATCACGATGCAACGACACATACGACAGACCGTGCTTTCAGGAAGAGCAGTCTCAGGGTAGTGGCAAGTGAGTGGACAACTGTCACACAGTCTGGTAAGTGCTGCGATGGCTGAATAGGGGAGCACCTGCCCAGCCGTAGGTGGCTGGTATAAAGGCAGCCAGAAGAACCCCTTGAGTAGGCAGTGCCACCAGCTCCCCAGATGATTTTGGGATGATAATTCAAAGGCTGGTCCTGAAGGGAGGGAAGGACTCTGAAATGTGGGAGGAGGATGAGCCCACGTGTGGCCAGTATGGGCACCTCTGGACTCACAGAGCTGGAGGTAACAGCTGAAGCCCGCTCCCTGCCCCCTTCAGCTTCCCTGAGACCCTTGGTGCCTCTCATCTCCTTTGAGACTTGCCAGACCCTGGGGTCTGCAGCACGGCTGTTCCTGTCCTACGCATGAAGAAATAAGGAAGGGTTCAGTGACTGGCCCAAGGCCCACAGCTGGCTAAAAAATCAAGCCAGGGCCAGACTCCTATTTCTCCATACGTCTAAGTTCTGTGACTGCAGACCTTTTCTGGGCATGTGCTACACTTCCCCCATGATGTTCTTTTGGGCCCATGTCCTCCCTCCACCACCCGTGTCTGGAGGCCCAGCTGCCTGCTGCCTGCCCCCTCAGACCACGGGCATGCACCCCAACAGCTTCCAGGCTGCATGGGGCGCGGTGGCAGAGGCAGGGGGGTGCGGTGGAAAAGGCGCTGCTTTGGGGCCAGTCATCTCTGTGTTTGCTCTTTAGCACTTATTAACTGTGCAGCCTTGGGAAGATCACCTAACCTGTGGGCGTCTCAATTTCCTTCTCCTAAATTAGAAGTAGGAAGACTTATCTCATAGGGTTGTTGTGAGAACTGGATGAAACTTGATGGAATAGTTAGTCCAGAGCTTGGCATGCAATGCACTGTTTCTCTTTCCTTTCAAAACTTGCCTAAGATCTCTTCCTTCTCATGTGTTGACCCAACATAATTCCTTCCAGATACTTGTTGATACTTATCCACCAACGTCTTTGCCATCCTATTTAGCACCTCTCTGTGAATTCTGTGCACCTCCTTTAGGTAGCACATTGCCTTAGCTGCATGGCGTGGCACTGTGTCTTTGCGCCAGGAAAAGGAGGCCCCTCTTTGGAGTGAGGATTTCAGCCTCCGCTCCCCCATGTGGCCGGGTTCTTCTGGGCCGTGGAGATCTATTGGCATCATGTGGTAGCTCTGGAACCTGCCCTGTGGAGTCCCTGCCCTTACTGGCTGGGGTGCTCCAGCTATGGGGTGCTCTGCCTGAATCAGTCACCTTGAAGAGTGAAGCCAGGCTATAAGGGAAATAAAGGCATGAATGCAAAACACGCCAGCCAGCATTCTGCCCCTACAGCTCTGCTGAGGGAATACGTGTCCTCCCAGGCGCCTTACTACTTTACCTGATCCTCTACATCTGAGAGCAGTGGTTCTCATGCAGTCATGCGCCTGAGTTGCAGCTTCCCAGGCACCATTCCCAGAGCAGCTGATTCAGTAGGTCTGGGGAGGACTGGGAATTTGTCTTATCCCAGGGTGGCAGATCATGCTGAGAATAACTTGCGCAGTGGTTAAAATATGAGTTTTAGAACGAGGCTGGGATCCAAAGATTGGCTCTGCCACTAATGAGCTGTAATTTTGGGCAAGTTTATAGACAGTTTCCTCATGGGATAAATGTGTAAAGTGCCCCCCACTGTGCCTGGTATATAGCAGGTTCTCAATGAATAAAGGTGGCCATGGTGGTATTGGTGGTAGGAGAAGGAGTGATTGATGTTGCTATTGTAACATCTTCCTCCTCGAAGGGTCCTTCCACAGCCCCTCAGTAACAGACCGTGAGGAGACAGAATATCAGACAGGATAACTCTTCGTGTCAAGGTAAGCCGGGATCACCTTCATTTAACAGGTTGGATGGACCAGAAGATCAGTGCTGAGACTCTGCAGTCTGAGCCTTTAGGAAGACGTAGGTCTTCCACTTGGCTTTTCTCCAACACACCGGTCAAAGAGGCACATAGACATGTCCTACTGAGGCTCTCTCAGAAGGTCTTGTTACTGGGCTCTGACTTGTGGGGGGAGTGCACTGCGCTTGCATCTTTCTCTGGCTGGATGCCTACAGCACAGTTGGCCTCTTTGTAGAACAGAGGGGAATAAAACACGGCTGTGAGCGAGAAGAGAGCCCAGTGGCAGAGCTCAGCTTGTCGGTAATGGCGAGGGAAGCTATGGCGAGGGGGCGGGGGGAAGAAAAAGAAGAAAGAACTATGGGGGAAGAGTTGCCCTACTTGATATTAAGACATATCATAAAGATCTAGTAAGTCAAACTGTGTATACTGGTGCAAGGATGACAGAGCAAAGAAGAAGAATAGACACCCAGGACACCTAAATATGTATATTTGAATTCAGTGTTTGATCAAGTGGCATCTTGAATTGGAGATTGGTGAGGTGGGGTAAAGATGGACTTTCAAAGAAATATAGTATTGGGAGACCTGGGAAAAGGTAGAAAGATATGAATTGGATCCATACCTCATACTATACAAGGGCTGTCCGGAAAGTATCCAGCTGTATAACTGTTCTTGTTACATTAACAATGGCTGGATCCTTTCTAGACATGCCTCCTATACCAGGAAAATCTCCAAACGGATCAAATCTTCAATGAAACAATGAAAACTATAAAATGACCAGAAGAAATTATGGGCAAATTCCTTTATAACCTTTTGAGCAAGGACTTCCCTCTGTGACTCAGAATTCAGAAGCTATAAAAGATTGTTAAATTAGACTACATTAAAGCAAACAAAAAACTTCTGCATGGCTAAGTAAATAAAAAACTGAAATAAAAAACTGCCATGAGCAAAACCAAAAGATGAATAATAAGGTAAGAAAGAAACAATTGCAACTGCTAACACAAAGGGCTCATGTGCCCATACATAAAGAATGCCTGGAAATCAAGTGGAACAAGACCAGCAACCTCTAGAAAAATGGGCCAAGGACGGGAAGAGATATTTCACAGGAAAAGGAATACAAATGGCACTTTAACATATGGAAAGATCTTCAACCTCACTCTGAGATGAAAGATGCACATTAAAATTATATTGAGACACAGGTCTCACTGATCAGATTGGTAAAGATTTAAAAAAATTGACCACACACCTTGCTGGAGAGGCTGGTACTCTTCACCCGGCATTTTCTGCCTGGATATTTACCCTGTGGTTCTACCTACACACGTATGAAATGACATGAACATGAGGCCATTCACTGCAGGATTTTCTGGAATTGTAAAATACTGGAAACATCCCAAGTGTCTATCTAGAGACCAGACAACTAAACTGGGACACGTCCCTCAGTGGAATATTTTGTACCTTGACTGAGGAAACACTCTGTTCCGTATTGGTTTGAAAAGATCTCTGGAATGTAATGCTAAGTGACAAAAGCAAGGTGCACAATGGTATCTAGAGTGTGATACCTTTTGCGGAAGGGTAGGGGCATAAGTAAATAAATGCGTCTTTGCTTTTACTTGCATAAAGAGATGTTGGAAAGATACGATGAAGTTAATATACGTGGTTACGTAAGGTGTAGGGTGGGGAGAGAATGGGTGAGGACCTTGGGGAGAGAGGGTAAGATTTTGCAAATCTACTTTATGTTCTTTTACTTTATGAGTCATGCAATTATTTACCTTTTTGATAATAATTTTAAATAAGAAAAGAACCCTGGCTTGTTTGCCTCCGGCACTTCCATGGTATCCACTTATCTGGATGCCGCCCACCTGCCCCGACCCCCTTCCCACGCCCCAGAGGGCTCCAGGAGCTGGGCTCCCACTGCCTGACTGTGGGGCCAAAGGTTCTGCTCGCCTCATCTGTCTGGTTGGCTCAGCTGCCTGCCTAGCTAGATGTCCGACCGTCATGCCTGTAGCTACCTCGAGGGCCCTTGACTTCAGCTGAGGCTCAGTCTCCTTCCAAGACCGACCCGTGAGAGTAAAGGTGACTTGAGAGAGGAAAGGTGGCCCTGTAGGGAACACCCCATGTAGGCAGCTTCCTCTCTGGCAGAGCCGAACCCGGCAGATGGCGGAGTGCTTGGAGCCGTGGGAGCCGAGGCGCGAAGAATTCCATGGAAGGAAGCGGCTGGGAGCTTGGAGGCTGTAGTGCGGGCTGTGCTGAGCGCTCGGTGGCTCAGCTTGGAAGGGTGAAGGGAGCGGGAGGAAGTAGGTGCCCTTGTTCAGGAAGCTTTGCTGCCCCCCTCCCCCCATCCCCAAGGGCTTCCCCAGCAGCCGGTCCACCACAGAGCGCTGGGAGTGAGCATATTTTAGATGTGTCGAAAGTGATGAATGTCGGAAAGTGCCACGGGCATCTCTGGGAACGCACAGTTCACACAGGCAGCTAAGACGTGCCAGGCTCTTTGGAAGAAACTGAACTCTGGAGGAAATTG
>NW_012151618.1:7106711-7204803 GCF_000956105.1 Propithecus coquereli | reverse complement strand
AGCCCCAGCCAGAGCCGGCCTGAGGCTGGGGGTGAGACTGGGGCCTGCCCACAGTGAGGCTGGAACCAAACTCTGGTGTGTCTGGATTTGAAAACACCCGGGGAATGTGTTATTAGATTTCGGCATCTGTGCCGGAGACAACAGCATCTAAGAGGAGGGTGCCTGAGTGTTCTGTGTGCGGTGGCCCTGGGTCTCTGCCTCTGCAGCTCCTTGGAAGCTGGGGTAGGACTGTAGGGCCAGGCTCAGGCCAGTCACGCCAGGGAGGAGAGTCAGCGAGAGGGCGTCCTAGATACGGACCACTGCGGTGCTGAGGGTGGTGGGGCACAGGACACAGCGGGACCAGCCCGGCCTGTCTTCTGCAGAGGAATGAACGCGGGAGGGTGTCAGAGATGGGTGGGGAAGCTAGGACCAACGCTACCTGCCCCAGGTGCCTTCTGAAAAAGACATGCAACTCTCTCTTCTGATCATCGTTCTTTGCAGCCTCCCTCCAACCCCCCCAACTCCGACAACCAGGAAGGAACGAGAGAGAGGAGAGAGTTCGTGGTCGTCTTTGTTATCATTCTGATCATGACTAGGATCATCGTCATGCATGCCTGGACTGCTTACATAACCTGCTTGACTTGTTGAAGACTGAACCTGTCTTCCCACCTCCTACCTCCACCAGCTTTTGCTAACTTCCTCATTCTGCTCACACATCCCTCTCTTTCAGGCACTGCTGGCCCCATGAGTCATCTCCCACTGCCTCTTCCTCTTCCTTCCCCTCCTGCATCAGCAACGGTAGCTCAGTGTGGCAGGAGCGTGTGCGACTGCTTCCCGGCAGGATCTGCTTCCAGTGCCCCCAGCTCACGCCGCCCCCAGCCGCCAGCACACGGTGGCTGCCGCAGCAGAGCGGAGGTCCTGGCTGCCTCCGTACCCTTGCAATCCCTCTGCTCGCAGCCTCTCTCCCTTCCTACGCCTCAGCCCTCTAGTCCCTCGAGGAACTAGAACATGGGGAAAGTCCCCCTGACAGCCTGTCGGGGGAGGGGCCCTTGTCTTGCTCCCCAGGTCCCTGTGTAGACCTTGTGGGTGGGTTCTTTGTTTGCTTGCTGACTTCACCACTGGACTCTGTACACATTTTAATGCATCCACGTGGTCCCGGCACCTAGCACAAGGCCTGCACGGATGTGGGTTATTTGCTGAATTGATTCGATGGGACAATTTCATTTTTCTGCCCTTCCTAGGGAAAGAATTGTCACAGTGAGCCAACACCGGGAGAGAGGGAGGCAGAGGCAGGGAGCTGCACTGCTTCACTTCCAATGCCCACAGCCCCCCTCCATGGGCGCGAGCTGCTGGCCCACTGACGGCAATCCCTGCCCTGTCTGTTCTCCAGGAAGGTGCTGGAAGGAAAGGCACCAACACAAGAAGAAAGTTCTGCACATTCTTTGGAATCGTGGGTGGTCCTTGTTTGCCCTTTTCTCACAGCTATCTAGACCCCAAATTGTGTCCTTCCCTCTTCCCTTCCTCTTCTGCAATTCCTGGTTTATTTCAAGTCTTATAATTCTGTCTTTAAAAACTGCCCTCATGAAGCCTTTTCTGATCCCAAACTATTTCTCGAGACATTAATAAAAGTTATGGGAAAAAACAAGTTAAAGAAAAAATAAATCTGGGAAATGTTGTATGACGCAACATTAATCGGGCTTCCTGCTGGCCTGAGAGACACCCTAAGAAGCTACTGCACATTTAATCTCTAGTAGGGGCATGTGGCGTACGGTGGTTCCAAACCCAATTACTTTGGAGCAAGCCACCCCTGCCCACCTCGTTCCGTCTTTTGGCCAAGCATTTCTGGGACACGAGTCCACGGGACACACTTGAGGAAATGCTGTTTGTGGATGGGTTTCCATCGGGCCGTGTCCTGCAGCGCCGCCCTCGCACCCATCTCTGCGTGTTGGCGTCTCGGTGGCTAGTCCCGGCCGCCCTGTCGGAGGCAAGGCCTTAGGGTCGGGCACAGGCCTGGGCACTTTGAGAAATGTTTGTTACAGGTGGTGACGCGGGAAAATGAAAACCTCAGAACATCCTGCTGCAGTCGTTACTGTCGCTGAATTCCCATCACCCAGAGGTGACCTCTCTTGACGTTTTTGTGTATTTCCTTCCAGTCTTTTCCATGCAGATACGTGTCAGGTAGGGTTTTACACATGAGTTCTCTTAAAGTACAGAAGGTCTGTTTATAATGTGTGGAATGAATAGAAATGGGACACTTCAGAGCAGTATTTTAGCTGGCTAAGAAATGATTTTTTTAATAGACAAATTTAATGATGGCTTATAAATTATGCTCCTAGGATCCCAAGCCCCAGGCTCCTGTGGCGGTACTGAGGGGGGTGCTGTGGGGGATGGATAGAAATGGGACACTTCAGAGCAGTATTTTAGCTGGCTAGGAAATGATTTTTTTAATAGACAAATTTAATGATGGCTTATAAATTGTGCTCCTAGGATCCTAAGCCCCAGGCTCCTGTGGCGGTACTGAGGGGGGTGCTGTGGGGGATGGGGGGAGACAGCAGAGGACAGGGGGGGTTCCTGACTGCCCACCTCCATTTCAACCCACACCACTTCGTTTTTAGGTTTTAACCTTTTTCTGCTTGAGATTCTGTTTGGAGGGAGGCTTCCATGGCTGACATATGTTCAAAATCCGCAAATCTGGACCAATCACTTCATTTAACAGAATCAAAAATAAGAAGTCCCCATACCTAGGTACCAAAAAGTTAAAACATCTGCCAATCAATCACACAACTGGATGCTGGATCTAGAATCCAGGTCTCCTACACCATCTGATGCTCTTTCTCCACATGCCTGCATTTGTTTTTTTCCTTCTGACTCAGCTGGTTTCCAAAGAGAAGGATTAAAGATAGTAAGGAGCAAATGGCAGCAAAGATACCCCGGTAAATCCTCCGGGAAACAGTGCGGGAAAGGTAGAGAGAAATGCCATGTGCTTCTCCTCTGATCTGTTTCACTGCAGTTCTTCTGCTCGGCCTTAAAATGCAAAGAAACGTGTGCTAGGAGCAAGGGCTGCTGATGCCGAAAATAACCCAGGAGGAGACACAGTACAGTACCCCAGTTTCCAGCGAAATGAACTGTTTAATCAAAACTGCCGTATTCTGTAAATATTCAGTCTATTGACGAAGAGCTCTGCAAAGAGGGGAAGCTCCTAAGCAAGCCTCCAGAGAGAACTGGAGGGAACTGCGGAAGAGAGAGGATGGCAGCTGTGCCCATCTCGGTGGTTGTGGGGGGAAGCCTACGGAGGGGGGCTGGCTGAGCCGGCATGTAGCTACCACATACGTGCTCTGGATGCAGTTGGATGCAGTGAGTGGTGAGGCCGAGGTCAGCAGAAGGGGTTCAGAAGCACCTCTCTCAATCCCTCACTTTGCTGGTTGGAAGTGTGGTTCCTTTAATTATAATGATGTGAAAACTTACTGTACACTTCCTCTATGTGCTGCGGAGTTTATCAGTCTGGGACTCAAACCCAGGCAGTCTGGTTCCAGAATCAACATTTTTTTTTTAAGGTAATGAGGCTTACATATTTATATGATGTATAACTCACATACAATAAGGTGCACAAATCTCAAGACAGAATGTTTCCTTTCTCTCAAACCTGTCTTCAGGCCATACCACTCAAGACGTACCTATTCTGAGTTCCATCACCAGAGATTAGCTTTCTCTGTTCTTAAACTTCGTATAAGTGGATGCCTACAGTAGGTGCTGGTTTGTCCCTGGCTCTTCTCACCTAACACCGTGTGAGCTTCATCCGTGTTGTTGCATGTACAGAGCCTACGTCCTATTGATAATTACTCAATACTATGCCCCTCATCACATTAGCTAACTCCACATTGCCTTCCAGAAATGTCTCCTTGGAAAGTGGTTTGGGTTTTGCAGAGTTGACTGGGCCTGAAGGGGTGGAGTGAGAGCACTTAAACTAAAAGTTTAAGTTTAGAGGGCGGCCAAGAAGAGTACTTTTAGATAACACCCTGGGGCTGCACACTTCTCCCTCTCTCTCTGCTGAGTTCCGTGGTCCTAGACTCATTGGCATAGCACAAGTTCCTCTTTTGATTTTGTTTTTCCTTTCACGGAACAAACTTCATCACTGCTGCAACATTCTCAGGCATCATTTGGGGCAGTGATTTTCAACAGAGGGGTGAGTTTGTGTCCCTCTCTACCCTCTCCTTGCCCCTGGGGCATTTGACAACATGGCAACGCCTAGAGACATTTTTGGTTGTCAAAACTGGGGGCAAGGGAAGTGCTGCTGGCATCTCGTGGGTAGAGGCCAGGGACGCTGCTAAACACCCTCCAATGCACAAGACAGCACCCCCACGACAAAGAATTACCCAGCCCAAAATGTCAACAGTGCTGCTATCTGGAAACTCTGGTCTAGGGTCAACACAGGAAGCTGGTGGTTGTTCCCTTTTCCGATACAGGGAAAGAGGAAGCTGGGCAGAATGAAAAGCGCTCTTGACCAAGAGTTGAAAGACTTGGGTTCAGGGCCCTGCTCTGCCACCAGCTAGCTGTCTGACCTTGCTCATATCACTTAACCTCTGCGAGGCTCATTTCCTCATTTGTTGTTTGGGAGCCGAGATGCCTGCCTTACTTATAGGCTTGTTGTCAGATCACAAGTGAGAATGTCAGTGGAATCTCTTTGAAATGCTTACATGTTATTATTTTATTTGACTGTGACAGCAAATCTAGCTTATGTGGGTGTTTTTGTGTCTAAGGTCAGGGCAAGAATAGCTTCAGCAGGGTTTCTGTTTCCCTGGGTTCAGTTTCCAGGGTCATGGCCTCCTCCTCGCGTTTGTGTGGGAAAGGAGCTCATGTACAAAGGGCGTTTACTGGAACTGTGGGCAGGGCTTCAAACATCCCCGCAATTCTCTTAGGCTGCAGCTCTCCACCCTGGAACTTGTAGTCTAGAAATCCTCTTTTAAATTCTTGGGAGACCTCTAAAGAGGTTCTCTTCAGAAAAGCGAGGTATTTTTAATGCTGAATTTTGGATTTGATTTTGTCACGTAAGAGGCTTAGGGCTGCAGCCCCTCCCTGGTGTGGACATGCACTGTTACAGCAACGCTAGTCTGACGGAATACGGTTGAGCTCAGTGTGCTACGTCGCGCAAGGGAGAAGAGAGTACAACTCCCCGTGAGTAAGAGGCAGGAGCCCTGATGCTGAACAAAACTGGCACCAAAGAAGTTTTAGGTGTTCATTAAAACCGTGGGGAACTTTGCTTTGAGAGTTAATAAGAGAATGAGGTGCGGCAGTAAACAGTTCCACTCGAATGCAGTTGTTGAAGGGAGACTTAGTAACGAATAGTGTGGGACATGGATATTTTGTCACCATACTGTAATGATTAATATTAACAACATAAGCAGTGTGGCTAGTAATCTAGGGGCAGATTTGATGTAGGCCAAAGGCTGATCTTGTTCTACCTAACGAAGTTTTAAAGCAAACTTAAAAGGGTAAAACTGGCTGAGGCGCGAGGATTGTTTGAGGCCAGGAGTTTGAGACCAGCCTGAGCAAGAGTGAGACCCCATCTCTAAAAAAATAGAAAGATTTAGCCAGGCTTAGTGGAGCATGCCTGTAGTCCTAGCTACTTGGGAGGCTGAGGCAGGAGGATCACTTGAGCCCAAGAGTTTGAGGTTGCTGTGAGCTATAATGACATCACTGCACTCACCCAGGGCGACAGAGCAAGACTCTGGTTCAAAAAAAAAAAGTAAACTTGAAAGGGGCGACTTTGCTGAAATAACAGGAAAATATCTAATCCCGTAATTTCCTAGTAACAGTTAAAGATCAATCCTATGAGTTCTCCCTCTAACAGGCACGCCGTGGGAGTTCTATTTTGCTCAACTTCTGAAAAGAACTGAACAGACGGAAAAGAGGTATAAATCTTTCTCTTTAAAATTGTTTTTTGAAAATATGCTTTTACAGAGCTCCTGAGTAAACAGCAGGAGAACGAGCTACAGCCTCAACCGTATCTCAAGGGCAGAGTCCCATCTCCAAGGAAAGGCAGGGAAACCAACTCTTGGACTTTGACATCCTGCTGCTGCTTTTGTTATCAACTTACAGCCATCTCTATTTTTTTTCCTCTTCATCCTCCTTAAAATCAATAAGCCATTCGGTGTCAGGGCTGGCACCCCCTTCTCTTTCTTTGGAATGCCTCGCCCTCTCCCTGCTGTCTCTCTCTTTCCTCTCTCACTCTCTCATTCGCTCTCTCCTTCTAAAAGGACAAAATAAACTTTTTTACTTTTATGCATCCTAATCTCGGCATGAGAAGTTTTTCTCCACCTGCACCGTGAGGACCTGGGCTTTCCATCCTAATGAAACTGTTTCCCAGTAATTTAACAGGATTGAGGTGGGTTTAATTCTTTTAAGTGATCCACTCCATGTTCCAGTATTCAAAAGCATAGAACAGCACAGCAGAGGACTTCCGCTTTCAGCCAAGGTGGAGCAGCAGTGTTCAGATTCACCTTCTCACCTTAAACCACTGGACAAGATATGAATCAACGATTTTCAAACACTGGGCAATAAGCAGCATGGGGCAGTGATCTTGAGAAAGGGGAAATAAATGGGAAGAGCTCTATAGTTGATCCAGTTTGCAACCTGGAAAGAGTTTCCAGCCTACGGGCCCCTCCCTGTGGAGGGGGAGACAGAGCTGGAATTCCGGGCAGGCCAAGGCAGCCAGGGCTGATGAAGAAGAGTGCTGGAGAGGAGAGAGCTCCTGAGACCTGCAGAGGGTCCCCCCTAGTCTTCAGCTGAGCAGAGATCAGCACAGGCACTCAAGAAAACTACCTGAGTCCGGGAAAGAACCACCAGAAAGGAGCAGGTGTGACAATCCCCTGGCGCTCACATAGGGCTTGGAAGAATTTGTGTTCCCACCAACCAGAGTGAAAAAACCTAGTAAACATAAGGCATTGGCAAGAATTCTCAAAATGTTGTCACCCCAGGAGTGGGGCAAATTAGCCCTAGACTAAAGGCTATTTTGGGCTTACCTAACAAAGTTTTGAAGCAAGCCTCAAAGGGATCAAACTGTTTCTAAGCAGTTTAAGTGCACCCCGGAACAAAGCTAAAGAATGTTTAGCAATAATATGCAGCACCAATAAGGTAAAATTACAATAGCTGGTATCTAATCAAAAATTACCAGGTATGCAAAGAAGCAGGAAAACACAACCCGTAATGTTGGGTTGGGACAAGGAGGAAGGGGAACAGATGCTTTATCTAGGTGGGGGTTCCACTGAGAAATAGATGACTTTAGGAGATGCTTTGTCTACTAGGACGAACAAATTGACCAGAAGGGGTGGCTTCCAAGAAAAAACAGATGATGTCAAGGGGTCCCCAAGGACTGACCAACCAGAAAGAGGTAGAAAGGCCACAAAGTGGAGATATGACCAAGGCCACAATTGAGGGTCTTTGGAGCATACGTACAAGTAAGGTGACAGTATCCGCAAATGACCTCCCTCATTAACATAGTAAAAATCACACCTAGCGCTATGACGGTTTACAAATACCATGGCAACCCCTGGAAATTGCCTTACAAGGATAGAAAAGGGGAGGATTCACCATTCTGGGAATTCTCCACTTTTTTCCAAGAAAAACCATGAATATTCCACCCCCCACTTAACATAAAATTAGGGATTCAGCATAAAATAGAAAAGTCTTATTAAACTCAGGGTCTCCTCCACTTGCGGGGGTTGGCCCATTCCTTCTCCAGAATGTTCTATGCTTTAATAAACTTTGGCACTTTGCCTGCTTGTATCTGTTTGGTCTGCTCATTTGCTCTGTCGACTCGGTACCAGTAACCATTCCTTGGTACTGGGAACCAAGAGCCAGGGAACACGGACCTGACATCTGGTCCCACACCTGACAATTATGGGGGGAAAGATCAATGGAAACCAACCGAGAAATGTTATAGACGGTAGCGTTAGTCAACAAGAATATTAAAACAGTTCTTGTAACTATATTCTACTTGTTCAAGAAGGTAGAGGAAAGGGTAAGCATGTTAAGAAGAAATATGTACGACATAAAACATCTAAATTGAACTTCCAGAGATTGAAAAAACAACATCTGAGATGAGCAGTACATTGGGTGAGATGTGATACTGCGGAAGAAAAGATTAGTGAACTTGAAGGAATAGTAGCACACATTATCCAAAAATGAAACACACAGGGAAAAAAGACTGAAAAATTAACAGAGCATCAGGGAGCTGTGGGGCAATTTTAAGAGGCTTCATGTATGTGTAACTGCAGATTCCAAAGGAGAGGAGGGAGGGGACAGGAAAAATACTTGAAGAAATAATGGCAGAAAAATGTCTAAATTTGATGAAAACTCTAAATACATAGATCCAAGATGATCAGTGATCCCTAAGCACAAGAAACATGAAGAAAACTGCACCACGGCACAGCAAAATCAAATTGCTTAAAACCAGTGATTACAAGAAAACCTTACAAGAAGCCAGAGTAAAAAGCCACATTGCATACCAAGGAACAAAGATAAGAACTTAGTAGACATCTCCCTAGAAACAAGGCAAGCCAGAGGACAGTGGGGCCACATCTTTAAAGCTCAAACCAAGGTGTGCAGCAAATCCCACTGGCTGGGGCTCAAGTGCAGGCTGGTAGCTGTTGGGACAAGACTTCATCCTCACAGCCTCGCTCAGTGTCAGCAAAAAGAAAGAGCGCTGACACGTGTGGTCAGACCATAATTATCTGTGCTTGCAAGAGAACAGGAATTGAGGAGAGAAGGAGAAATGGAAAGTTTCACAGTGATATTAAAAAGAGATCCAAGTTCTAGAACACATTAAATACATTATTTCTCCAAGAAAGTGGCCTTCCTCTGCTATCTGTCCCCAGCTCAGTGAATGACACCTCCACGCCATAAACATCAGGCACGCTTGGCCCCTACATCTCTCCCACCCCATTGCCAGGCTACTCGAGCCCACTGATTTCGTTTTCAAAATGCCTCTGAGTTTGTTTGCTTTTCTTCCTGCCATCCTAATTTAGGCCTTATAAACTCTCACAAACTCACTCTTTGGCAATGCGGATGTTATAATACTCCTCTGGGTCTGAGTCTGCTACTTCGTAGAATAAGAGGACTGGCTAATGGTCTCCTGAGGCCCCTTTTGTTTTTTAAAGTCTGGGGTTCAGTGATATTTTAGGATATATGTGTAAAGACTCTTTTATTTCACACTAACAAAGCTTGATTCTGATGTGGTTATATCCAGAGAGGAGCAGGTAATAAGTTATAAATGTGCCCTGCCCATAGTAGCTGCTCTATAGTATTTGTAGAATAAATAAATGCAAGAGGCTGGGTGCAGTGGCTCATGCCTGTGTTTCTAGCACTTTGGGAAGCTGAGGCAGGAGGATCCCTTGAGCCCAGGAGTTCAAGGCTGCAGTGAGCTATGATTGCACCACTGCACTCCAGCCTGGGTGACAGAGCAAGAATCTGTCTCTATAAAAAAATTAAAAAATTAGCCAGGTGTGGTGGTGCACACCTGTAGTCCCAGCTACCTGGGTGACCAAACTGGGAGGATCGTTAGAGCCCAGGAGTTTGAGGTTACAGTGAACTATGATTGTGCCACTGTACTACGCCTGGGCGACAGAGCAAGACCCTGTCTCAATAAATAAATAAATACATAAAATTTAAAGCAAAACAAAAACAAAACTCCCCAGCCAGATCCAGTCTGTAGTAGGCTGAATAATGACCACTTCCAAAGATGTCCATATCCTGACTCCTGGAACCTGTGAATATGTTACCTCACATGCAAAAGGGACTTCGCAGGAATGATTGAGTTAAGGATATTGAGATGAGGAGATTATCCTGGTTTATCTGGATGGGCCCAATGTAACCACAGACATCTTTGTAATAAAGAGGCAGGACAGTGAGAGTCAGAGAGATTGGAAGACGTTTTGCTGCTGGTTTTGAAGCTGGAGGAAGAGGCCACGAGCCCAAGGACAACAGGTGGCCTCTGGAAGCTGAAGAAGTCAGGGAAATGGATCCTCTCCTTGAGTCTCCAGAGGGAAAACAGCCCTGTTGACACCTCAATTTTAGGACTTTTGACTTCCAGAACTGTAAGATAGCACCAATTTAAGTCATTAAACGTGCAGTGATTTGTTACAGAAGCAATAGGAAACTAAGGTGTAGCCCTTATTGTCCCCGTTAACTTCTTCCACTTCCTGGGAAGGACATTTGACCTTTCTGGTTGTCTTTTCTCCCTTCAACCAAATAGGGTTAAAAATATCTCTTATATGAAATAAGAGTAAAATGAAATAATACATAATACCAGCTGAACTAATAGAAAGCACTATTATAATGCCGATACTACCATTACTTCTCCTGCTGCTGGTACTTCTAATGCTTTGCAAATGCCTTTGAGTCAAACAGGCATCATTTGACGCAAACCTCTCAACAATCTTATGAAGTAGAGCGTGCTACCCACCTTCAATAGATAGAAAACCAAGGCTCAGAAAGGTCTAGAAACTTGCTCCAAGTCCTACCGCTAGAAAATAGAGGAGCTGGAATCTGACTACAAACAGGTGCTCTTGTTCACTTTGTTAGACTGGCAAGGACAAACTTTGTGTCAACAGGGGCCTTTGTGATGAGGACGATTACTGCGTCGCCGTTACCATTCCCTCCTCATCGCCTCTTTCCTGTAACGACATCTGATTGCTTCGCTTATCCTATTTCAGCCTGTCACCAGCTTGTCACCCAAGTGATTGAAATGCTACTAATTCTGCATTATGACTTTCTGGCTGGGCGAAGTTGGCAAAGGCTGAGGAGATGTTTGTTTATCTGAGAGCAAATGGCTCAGAGGTTTGGAAACGGAAACACCCCTCCCGCCACACCCGAGAGAAATGTAGTCGCACATGGTGGGAAGAGTTCTGGGGTGCTCGGCCGCTTGTGAGTGGGGCCAGGATGCAGATGCCAGCTGCCTCGGGGTGTCTCCTGACTTCTCAGTTGCACAAAAGGAAACCAAGGGGGCTTCTTTGAGGGAGCTGTGCCACGGGGGGACCTTATGCTTTTTTTTAAACAAAATGAGGCAAGTGCTAATTGCAGTTAGTTTTCCAATCCTCGTTCTCCTTCTTTCATTTACCTACTTCCTCTTCCTTTTCCTTTTCCTCCATTGATTTTTAAAGTTTCCCCCCACTGTTCTGGGGTCTGTTTGTTTATAAGGGGTTGGCTTGGCTAATAGGAGTTAGGGCCAGAGGGGCCGGCTCTGCTGGACCTATGCTTCCTAGAACACAGAGGAACGGTTTGCTTTGAAGGTTGTTGAGAATATTCGGATTAATAAGATTCGTTCTCATATTTTCCCTCATTTCTGATCATCAAAGAGCTCAGAAAGGTTTGAGCTGGTGCAGAGTTTCTTCTAGTTTGTCCTTGGGAGCAAGTGTCTGGAACAGGGTTGATCTAAAAATGTTTTCTGACTGAAGCCTCGTTAATGGGGCCGGCTGCAAATTCACATCAAGGGAGTGTCATCTTTCAAAACAGCTTCTTGGCAGAAAGGGATGTGGAATTTTAGAGAATTCTGAATCTGTTAAGCTTCCGTTAGATGAACTCCTTGATTCCAGACTGTGCTGAGCGGAATTTGGGGACCACGGGCCGTGAAGAATTGACTTCGGCAGTGGCAGGATGCCTGAGAAAGGTCGCATGTCCTTTGGGATGAAACATTTATCAGTTTGGAGGAGACTTTTTGCTTTTCTGTATTCCTCTGTATCTCCTATATTGGGTTTGGCCTAATATAATGGAGCTGAAAGATGGGGCTTTTGTTCTGGGGTCTGGAGGATGTTTGTGCGATGACCCTTCACCGTCACAGGCCATCATTTTACGGCTGTCTCGCTTCCTCAAGTTGACTGTAAGTTCCTTGAGGACAGGGGCCAGGATTTCACCTTTCATCACCTCCCCTTGTTCTGCTCCCTGCCTTGTCGCGCCCAGAGCAGCTGGCGCGCAGCCCGTATTTGGTAACTTATCCCCGGGCACGTACTTCTGCTGAGGCTCTGCCACTACAACCAGGCCACCTTAAGATGAGGTGGGACAGGTCTGAGACTCGCTCTGCCTTCGTAAAAGGCTGTTGGGTCTAGAGAAGTTACCCGTGGGCTTTGATCCCTGTGGCTTTTTGAGGCAGTCTGGCAGACCCGGCCTGCCCAGGTCACTGTTCTTCCTCCCTGGTACCGCTCCTGGTTCAAAGGCCCTGTCCTCATTTTTCACATCCCTCTCTGCCTCTGACTTGGACGGTCTTTCCTCTCTTAAAAAACAAAATAAAACAAACAGAAAAACCTAAACCAAACTCTTTATTAAATTCAAAAAGGAATAAAATGTTCATTGTAGAAAATTTAGAAAGAGAGAAAAGCACTAAAATAGGAAGAAAAATAACCAAAATTAACTATAACCCCCTAATCGGAGATAACTGTTATATTAAGGTTTTTTTCTAGTTTTAAAAATGCAATATGTGTCTGCATGTGTATACGCGAGTTTGTCTGTGTACATAGATATATATATATATATTTCATTTAGAGTCCTGATTTGAGAGCTCAGCGTTTTGTCTTGAACATTTCCCCATGACATCAATAATTGGCCACAGAGAATGCCAATGTGTGGTTGTAGCAGAATTATTTGATCCAGCCTCTACTGTTGTAATTTAAGTTGCATCTACTTTTTTTTTCAAATGTAAACAATACTGCGATGTAATCCCATTCATAGACCTTTCTCCGCATCCCACATCAATGCTTTCTGAATGAATTCCTGAAAGTGCAATTACCAGGTTAAACGACCTGAACCTGTAAAAGACTC
The DNA here is from genome assembly GCF_000956105.1 of Propithecus coquereli. NCBI lineage: Eukaryota > Metazoa > Chordata > Mammalia > Primates > Indriidae > Propithecus > Propithecus coquereli. The sequence goes on along the minus strand of NW_012151618.1, from coordinate 7,192,017 downwards.
TTCATATATGTTTTCAGCTTTCTGTGAGCTCCAATCTAGCCTTTACTCACGCAAACTAACCACAGGGTGCCCTTGTCCTCTGGACAGCGGGGCCTGCCAGCCATACCTGTAGCTCTCCCATGAGATCCTGCCTGGCGCCTAACCCTTGGGTGTGTATTTACCCTTCATGTCCCTGCAGCACCTGCCACAATCTCTGGAGAGTCCCATGGTAGAGGAAATGGATGAGTTACTGCCTGCATCTCCTTGAGCCAGGGCTTTGGGTTTAATGAGGATTCAGTTACTCCCTTTCACCACACTCCCTCCCCAGGCAGAGCCCAGGGCCCAGGAATAGGGACGGGGTGGGGTAGGGGGAGGACCACAGGATACCTTTGAGTTGGATCCACAGCTGAGAAGTGTTAGCTGGAAACATGCCAGAATTACATAAGCTTGTAGATGATCATTTAATTTGCATTTTGTGCCATTTCATGTAGTGCAGATGAAAAACATAAGATGTGGAGTCAGGCATCCTGGATTCTAGTTTTGGTTTTTCCAGGCATTAGCTGAGTGACCTTAGGGAAGTCTCTTAAGCTATTTGAGCCCCAGTCTCTTCATCTGTAAAATATACACAATAATGATGCCTTCCAGATGTGGTGGTTGAGATGCTGAAAGGAGATGTCGTGTGTCAGCTTTGTGTAGCAAAGTCTATCCGGAGGGCAGTGCTATCTCCCTCGCCAACTCCATCTGAAACGGTGTGCATTGCTCGGCCACGTGTTGGTCTTACTGAGTTCCAGGACAGCGGCCTGTGGGCCTTTGGGCCTCTGAGTTTGGACCTGTCTGGTGCAGGTCACCAAAACTGGATCACAGGGCATCAACGAAGACAGCATTTACCCGACAATCGCTCTTAGCACGGTCATTTCTATAATCCCCAGGGTTCTAGTAAGGGAGACGTGGTTCCAGGCACGATCTCCTAGTGACCTTGTAACCTTTGCCAAATCACTTAACTTCTCAGAGCCTAGACTTGCTCATCTACGAAGGGGAGTGACAACGCTAGAGTGAATGGAATCTTTGCATTCTGTGGGGTGTGCCCAGATGTCCTGCTAAGGCAGGGCCACGTTGCGGGAAAACAAAACAAAAAAAACAGCAATGGGAAAAGCTACTGTTTATTGAGTGCCAACTGTGTGCCAGGTATTCTATAAATATATTCTCCATTCATTCATTGATTGATTCTAATGTATATGTATCTATATCTATATGCGTGTGTATGTATTTTTTTTCTTTTCCCTTTTTTTAAAACTTCCTATGTGCTGGGCTTGATGCTAGGAATAAAAAAGGAAATAAGATAAACAAGTTACTAGGGATTAGGGGGATGGGGGGGCAAATCTACAACTAAAGGACACGGGGAGCACTAAACGGAGGGAAGGGCATGCCTTTAACCCGCACTTGAGTGAGGCAAAGACATAAAGTGTAACTATAATGTTTGTACCCTCACAATACCCTGGAATAATAATAATAATAATAAAAAGATAGACAAGTTAGGGCTCATGGCCTTATAACAATGCTTTATATTAAATAAGAATTTTACGAAATTTTTAGACAAATGGTCGGCACATGGAGGGTTTAGTTTTCCGTCATTTTGTACACTGGTAGACTAAAGTGGTCGATGTCAGTTTTTCAATAGCTGGGAGAGTAAGGAGATCCAGGGAAACCTGCGGGGCCTTGCTCCCTCTCCGATGAAAATGCTGCCAGGAAAGAGACAATCTTTCATATGAAAGCTGTTCTCTCTGCTCTTGACAATCCTGCACAAGCCACAGATAAGGCATGGGCTGGGCCAGAGCTGGAGAATGACCATGCAAGGATGGTTTAAGGGGAGGTTCTTGCTTTGCTCTCCAAATGTCTCTCACAGGTTAGGCGGGTACTCACACTGTGCACACATCTTTGTTCTGCTTGGCTGCTCGTTATTTGGTCAGGAGAAAAATGCAAGGAGCCAGCAAAGCCTGGTTAGGAAGCTACAGAAGGCTGGGTGCTGAGGGAGCAGTGCCTATCCTCAGTCTGGCATGTCTGTACTGCCTTGTGGAGGCAGGGCGAGGTTGGAAGACAGAGACAAGATAAAGTGCCCGCTTATTCAGTGATGGCTGCTGAGAGCCAGGCTCTTTGCAAAATAATTTCATTCAATCCCCCAACGGCCTTGCATGGGGAGCTTTAGCACCTCCTTTTAGCAGATGGAGGAGTGGAGGCTCCAGGACTTGCTCTGTGTCCCATGGCCAGTTAGTGGGAGAACTAGGTTCGGAACTCAGGCCTGTCTGATTCCAGTGGCATTCCCAGGAGCAAGCCCTTGCAGTGTGGCCCACTTTGGTTTGAGTAGGTGCTGTTCCTTTGAGTAAGGCCGAGTCAGTCTGTTCGAGGATGATCACCCAGTTGGTGCATTGGCCAGGAATCCTCTAACTCCTTATTTCTCTCTTGATGTCTTATTGGCCATTTCACTACCTTTTATCACTAACCACAGAGATTGGGTCCCTTAGGCCTTTATATAAACCGTGCTAGTAAGAATGGTGCGTGGAGTGGGTGGCACAGCTTAGTGTGCAAGTTTTGGCATCAGTGAGTTCCTTCACTGAGGTGGGCATGGCGATGCACTGCCCAGATCCCATTCAGGGAAAGATTTGCTGCCCTGGGTGTTGGGAGTGTGGTCAGCGGGCAGCCGCTGTAAGTCCTTACTGTCTGCTTCAGCTGCAGAGAGCCACCTCACAGATCCAAGTGGGGAGTTAAAGGTCCGGCCATTTTGGCCAAATGGGAGACAACTCTGCAGGTCACTTCAGGTCTGGAGCTTGCTGTAGGGTCGACCAAGGCTGCTGAGCCTGCAATGGGCTGAATTTCTCCCTCTGTCCTCTCCTGCTTCCTTCCCCTTCCTCCCACAGGTGAGGAAACCCCAAGGCACTCCCTGATAAACCTCTTGCACACTAAACTCTGTCTCAGCATCTGCTTCTTGGGGAATCAAAACTGCACTGTGCTTTAAATAAGATCCGGTGGCAATCTACTTATGACTGTGATGTTGAAGCAGTTGTAAGTGTAAACGATATTTTGAGGGATCTGCAATGATTGTAATGTGATCTACTGTGTTTTTCTGCTCACATTTATAATTGAAAGAAATGTTAAATTCAAGTTAGAAGTTAGTGAAGAGCTCATTTTTCCCACCCAAGTTCATGAACTTCCCTGAATTTTGTCCGTAGACACACAGAGGGTCAAGAGCCTCTAGGTTAAAAATTCCTGATTTAGGCCGGGTGTGGTGGCTCACGCATGTAATCCTAGCACTCTGGGAGGCCAAGGCGGGAGGATCGATTCAATTCAGGAGTTCAAGACCAGCCTGAGCAAGAGTGAGATCCTGTCTACTAAAAATAGAAAAATTAGCTGGGCGTGGTGGTGTGCGCCTGTAGTCCCAGCTACTCGGGAGATTGAGGCAGGAGGATTGCTTGAGCCCAGGAGTTTGAGGTTGCTGTGAGCTAGGCTGACGCCACGGCACTCTAGCCCAGGAAACAGAGGGAGACCCTGTCTCAAAAAAAAAAAAAAAAAAAAATTCCTGATTTAGCAGAAAATTGATTGGAAGAGAAAGAGAGAAATGGTAACTACATAGATGGTCCAAAGGTAGGGAATGGTGGGAAGAAAGAATAGCTCACATTCATTTAAGTGACAGGGTTGACAGATTCAGCCAATCAAAGTACAGGACATCCAGTTAGATTTGAATTTCAGATAAACAATGAAAACTTTTTTTAAAATGTAAGTATATCCCATGAAATATTTTGGATTTACATATGCTAAAAAATTATTCATTGTCTGAAGTTCAAATTTAATTAGATGTCTTACATATTATCTGGCAACTTCAATCTAACCCCTCACATTGGCCTTTACTTTTGAGGTCATATGACCTACTTAAAGAAATGAAAAGAGCCCTGATGTTGGGCTTTTGTCTTTGCTCTGACCAGCCATGTGACCTTAGGCAAGTCCTTTGTCCTCCCTGAGCTTTGGTCTCCTTGTCCTTTAATGGAGCTTAGTATCTGCGTCACAGAGAGGTTGGGAGGAGGATGCAAGAGAGTGTGTATAAATCCACTTCAGAAACTATAGTGCCTCCTGTGGATGGTGGTTTTTATTGCCGTCTAAAAGAGGATCCTAAAATCTTGTGAATAAAAGTGAGTCCCAGAGGGGCAGTTTAGATGTTTGTAGGTAAACTGACGTTTTATAGCAGGTCAGTTTGCTATGGGAAATTAACTAGTTTGTTCATAGGCATATTGGCAAATTTGAGGTTAATTTCTTTCTAAATTCTTTTAAGTCTCTTGACCCAAACTGTTCATTGAAGGAATTCATGGCATTTTGGCACAATGTATGGCTGTGAAGGGTACCAAGACAAGGGCACAGAGCGACTTCAGAGAAGAAAACACTCGAGCTAAAGAGGCAGAAAAGTGGGATTTGCCGTATTTGAGTTGGGTATTAAGTTTTCCCCTGTGGTTATTTACTATGGGATCTCTTCACGGGTGGCAATGCCAATGGGCAGTACCTTTACCAGAATAATTAGGATATATTTGACACCACATGTTTATCAGGATGAGATACAATAAGTACTTTTAAAAATGTAAAATTGTTTTTATTATAATGTTTTCGATGTGTCAGATTGCTGTGTGTCAGACTGGCTTGTGGCTGCATGCTGCCTGTGTCTCCAAACAGGCCAGGGCTGGGGCCAGCAATAAAGTCCTCCCAGGACACACGGGCTCTTTCCCACATCAGGGGCTTTGCACGAGTGGTTCCCTTTGCCTGGTATGTTCTGCTGGCTCTTCGCAGGGCTGCTTGTCCTGGGCCTCCCCTCCTGGGGGAGACCTTTCTTGACCTCTCTATCTAAGCTGGGTTCTTCTGTTTTTCTTTATCCCAACATCTTGTTTACTGTCTCATAACACTTTCAGGACCTGTAATGATTTTGTTTTGCTTACTTGTTTATTATAGTATTTCACTGAATCTAAAATGTCATGCGTAGTATGACATACCATTATTTCATGTACCACTAAAGAGGAGAAAAGAAAGCTACAAATTAAACTGTAACATGATGTCTTAATGATAGCCCATGAATCGGCCACAGGAGCCTCTCACTGTTTGGAGATTTCTTTCATCCACGTTAAGGGTTTGGCACTTTCTCCTACTGTCAGTTGCTTTGCTTAGAGCATGATGGACAACCCTCTTGCACATGCATCGGTAAAGCACGGCTTCATATATTGCGACCATCTTTCCATAAAACACTTGTCTTTTACTTTGTAAGAAACTATAGGATGACAGTCACTCTGATGATGAATATCAAATTTATGCCTTGCCTCTGTCTCTGGTGCCTTTTTGAGTGCAAATCATGGGTTAGTCTTTTCAAAAACATTCTAACTGGCAGTTAAGCTCAATTCATGCAGTACCACTCAACGACACACATAGCTCAGTTGAAATGATGGCAACATGAGCAATTTTGATCAATGTCACAACCATGGCCTGGCCAATAGCATGCGTAAGATACATTCCAATTGCAAAGATATTAAATAAGATACGAACAATGTGTGCTTTACAATTGGTAAAATATAGTATCTGTTTCCTCTGCCAGGGAGCTGAGTTCTTATTAGTTGTGTCTGTGACCATGTGCCCAGCACCTAGCACAATGTTGGCACTCTGAAGGTCCCCAACAAATATGTGTCAAATGAATGGAGAAATTGATACAATTCTGCACATGTACAATTTTATTAACCATGGAACTGATTAAAGTCTTATGGAAATAAAATAGGATATAAATAGCTTCTGCTATTTCTAAAAACTTCTTTCTTCTGAATTGATTTAATTGGTAATACCAATGATAACAGCTAAAATTTTGACTGGTAACTATAATGTTAGATCCTCATGGATAGCATTGTTATTATATAATGAAGTAGTTTTGTATAACACTGCCAGTTTCCAAACACAGACATGTCACTGGTAACAGTGACAGAAGTGATTCTCGATCATCAGGCAGCATAAATTCAGGAGTCCTGCAAACAGTGTTGCATCCATGTAAATGACGTGGCATGGAGAGTCCTGGCTTACTGAAGAATTGGTAAGCAATAGGGTGGCTATTATACTTTAGAAAGGCATAAAAGAACAAGGACTGTTAATGAATTTTGTAGGGAAAAATAGAAAAATATATTTGCTGAACACCTATAAGGTTAGCACATGCTTATTTAATCTGTTTCCAACCATTGTGCATGGATTCAGAAAACCTGGGATTTTCAGAGGATCTAGTAGGAGCTGACGGGCACTGGGGAAGATGACGGCCGGTGCTGGAATTAGAACGGAGAACGTGGCTCATCATCTGGGGAAGAGTCAAGTTCCCTTATCTGCCTACAGGCTGGACCCATCAAAGAGAAAACAATCACCTCTGGTCCCTTCCCTGAGTTTTCATTACCTGAACTCATATCACACGAAGAAAGGTTGAAGTCTGTCAATATACCTGGACATTTTGTCACAAACACCGTGTTCCATTTTGGTCCCTTACAGTATTTCAGAGAGAATCATCCACCTGCCATTGTCTGCTCCATGGGCCCCACAGACTTTGTCCCAGGCCACTGTAAGTTCTTCAAATCCATTCATTTCCCCCTAAAAATCATTACTTATCCCTCAAATTGCCGCATTTCCCCTTCTCTCCTTTCCCCGTGAAGAAGGGTATATACACCTCTGTAGCCCTGGGGTTACTGGGTCATCATTCTCCTGCCACACCCTGTGTGACGCATGTTAAAATAAATCTGTGTGCTTTTCTCTTACTAATCCACATTTTGTGAGTCGATTTTCCAGTGAACCCTCAGAGGGCCAAGGGGAAGGTTTCCCTTGGCCCCTCCACGACGCCTGGTAGAGTCTGGGTGTTAAAGTTACTGGCCAGTTGCCCTTTCTACATTCTAGAACTGTAGAAACTGAAATTTGTCCTAGGGGCCACTGTTTATTTTAGAAGGGACCATTTTAGTGAGCCCCTTTTGTTGTCCAGAGTAAGGCAAATACCGATACTTTTTGTTGGGAGGGGGAGCCCTGATTCAGAGAAGTAACTGAAACATAGATATGTCACATGACCCGCATGCGGATGACAGATCACACTCCAAGAACAGATTATCCTATGTATATTTTTTTTTTTTTTTTTGAGACAGAGTCTCACTGTGTTGCCCGGGCTAGAGTGCCGTGGCGTCAGCTTAGCTCACAGCAACCTCAAACTCCTGGGCTCAAGCGATCCTCCGGCCTCAGCCTCCCGAGTAGCTGGGACTACAGGCATGCGCCACCATGTCCGGCTAGTCTTTTTTTTTTTGTATATATTTTTAGTTGTCCAATTAATTTCCTTCTATTTTTAGTAGAGACGGGGTCTCGCTCTTGCTCAGGCTGGTTTCGAACTCCTGAGCTCAAACAATCCACCAGCCTCAGCCTCCCAGTGTGCTAGGATTACAGGCATGAGCCACCGCGCCCGGCCTGTATATGTTTAATAATGAGCTAAATCAAGTCAGTTTGACTTACATTGGTTTCTTTTTCTTTCTTTCTTTAAAAAGAGAGCACAAAAAGAAAACAAATACTTTTCCCTCTTGGTTAGGAAGACTCTTGAGAGGATAGAGAAAGAAGAAGGAATTGCAAATAATTTAGCCGTCGTGAAAACCAATTTCATTTCCTGAGCTGATCACAACTGGTAAAAGTGCTGGTGCTTTCCTGGTCACCCCACACACCTGTAGCATCTTCCCATGGCAGGACTGGTGGGTGGGGGAAGCCAGCAGGGCTTGGGGGCTGGGGCACAGAGCCGGTTGGAGCCTGTGTCTCCAGGAAGAACACTGGTGCTTTACTGGGGGAGCCTCTCAGCAGTCAGTATCATCTGGAGAAAGAAAATATTTTCTTTCTCAGAAGCTGGAGGTCTGGATTTGGAATTGTGAGCAGAGGTGACAGGGGAAGGAGAGGGAATGAGCAGGGTGGCCTGGGCCACCCTTGCTGTGACTTTGCGTCAGCACCTGCCCTGCTTGTGGGCCCATCCCCTGAGCTGTGGCTGTCCCCAGAACAGCTGGTCAAGTGCCTTCTGTGGGAGCGGGCCCTTCCCGTTGTAGCAGGAGAACTGAGCCTATTCCAACGTGCCCCTGCCAAAGAAGGTGGGTGTGGCTTCTATTTCTGTGCTCCGGCATAGCTGTGGTTTTAAAGATCTATGAAGGCAGCAAAACCACACCCTGGTCCCCAGAGATGCCATGAGAAGTGCAGCAGTCTCCTTCCTACACGGCCTCTCACCTCCCGGGCTAAGGAGAGCCCAGTCGTAAGGCACAGGGCTGGGGGAAGGAGCCCCATACGGGTGTTTGTTTGAGACCAGAGCAGGGTGGGCAGAGATGCCATAGGGCGTCCAATCACAGCCTAGGCAGTGCACATGCCATGGGGACAGGGTCAATGGAGACAGACTGGGTGGAGGTGGCTGCCACCCCCTCTGAGGAAGTCCTTCAAGTTGGCTGAGTAAGGAGGAGACACAAGCAGTGTCATTACTGAATCAAAGGTCCAGGAGCACTGGCAAAGGAGGCACCAGCCACCTCCTGTGAGGAGGCAGCTCGAGGGACTCAGCCCCATGAATGTGATCTGAGGTCCTCGTAATGGAAGCAGAACACTCAACTCATGGCGGGAGTGATGCTGTTGGCCTTGGGATGTTGGGCTGGGTGGGAACTGGCTTTAGAGATGGATGTTTAGCAACTTGAGCTTATTCTAAGGAGGGTTGCCTAAGAGCGACGGGTCTGGAAACCATGTCGTTTGAGGATTCATTGAAGGGATATTTGGCCCAAAGAAGAGAAGGGCTGGTGTAGGGCTGGGTGGAGCATGAAGAAAACAGATCTTGGTACAGGAAAGGGAGGAACATTCTAACAGCAGTTGATTTGTATCATCTGAACAGTGCATCTTCATATGTGTGAAATATTTGTCTCACCTCCTAGGCGTGCCTCCCAGCCAGGCTGACAGTTCAGTGACAACAGCAACAACAACAACTATTGAGCACTTATTATGTGTTGGGCCCTGTTCTCAACACTTGTTTGTATATTAAATCATTTAATCTCACAATAACCCTACGAAATACATGACTCTTTTATTATCCCACCTCTTAAAGATGAGGAAACTGAGGCACAAGGATTATCTCACTTGTCTGCGGCCACCCAGCTGGTGAGCACATAGCAGAGGCTCAGGTGGGTCTGTGGGCCCACATCTGCTCCCGCCAGCCCCACCTGTAGCCCCGCCTGTAGCCCCACCTGGATGGCTGTAGAGTGGCATCCTTTCCTTGTAGGTCCCTGACCTGTTCATGCACTGTTGGCCTCCTCCAGTGCTGTCACATCCAGTCTCAGATGCTACAGAGAACTGGGGACCTTTGATGTCCAGTATTGGGGAATTTTCATTCTCTTTGCCTCAGTGGTTGCCTGAGCTTCTGTGTGGCTCTGGTTTTTGTAGCTCGATAGCGTTGAAAATATTTGGCCCTGTGAGTTCTGTTCTGTGTCTGACTGTTCCTGGTGTTCCCAGTGCCATGTAAGAACCGGCAGATCATTCTTTGCTGCCAGAAACATGACAGGTCTTATAAAACACGGCACAACTTGCCCGGCCCTCCTCAAGGTAAGATAACGGGGCCATTTGGATTTCCACGCCATGGGCAGCACCTACAGACCTGTCACCCTCCGTGTGCTGCTGTGTGGTGAAAAGAACACTGGTGTTTGGTGGTGGCATGTGACTTCAGTCTTGTTTCTGACAATAATGGTAGAAATTTCCTTTCTTCCGATACCTTCGAGATTGCCGGGAGGAGAAAAAAGAAAAGATATCCAAATTTGTTCTTAACAACCCAAAAAGCTAGAAAATGAGTTATTGAAAGCAGTGAAGAGACTGGGCTGATTTGGAGGCTCGGGCTGGTGAACAGGGCATGGCAGTTCTCAGACCACTCTTCGATGCGCCTCGGCTGAGTGCTGTTCCCGCCCATCGGGAAGACCTGTCTGTGTGTAGAAAGACCTGTCTGTGCGTTGACCTCCAGAAATAGAACTGGTTAAAACAGGAATGTCTTTGCAGCTTGAACTAATCATCTGCTTGAGACTCAGAAGCCATCTCTTTTCTGAAAGGTCCAAAGGTGGCCACAAGGTATATAAAAAAAAAATTAGAATGGGCAGCTACCATCACTTCTGCCCTGGGGCGTCTGTCAATGGCAGATTTATTTTCCTCTGCTCTGAGAGGTTGCAGCTCCAAATAAGGCTGGAATGACCACCGTGCGGGCGGGCCTGCAGTTTTGAGGGAGTCTGGAGGGAGCGTATTTGTTCCAGCCAGGGCGCCACGTGGCCCTGCACTCTGGCCTGGTCTGTGGGAATAAGATTTCAAACTGGTATATGGCATTCTGTGGTAAACAGGGTTTTTCTGAGAATTTCTTTTCTTCTCTCCACTTAGAAATTATGTCCTGTCAGACCTTAAAACGGATCATGGGCTTGGGAGTGTAGCTCATTGATTTTCTTATGAAAATGCCCATCCGAGTAAACAGGCTCGGTGCAGCCGTGCGTCTCTGTGTGTGTCTTTACGTGCATAGAAAGGTCCATCCCTGGGGTCCGGGTGGTGTGGGTCCTTGCGCTCAGGGACACACAGGCCGGGAAGACCTCCCTGAAACCTCCCCTTGGTTTGTGCCACTGCGCTCTCTGCTCAGGTGGCTCGTCCTCAGATGCCTGCTCTGGACTTTGCCCCCGGGGCCTACTGCTCAGGCTCACGTAGACAGGGGCGGATGGCACTCACATGCCTCGGTGGGCACCCAGGGCCTGGGTCGTGAGGCCCTGCTCCTCCCCTGTCCTGGAACAAACAGGGAAGTTGGAAGGCTGACCTGCTGGTGCTGAGACACTCACAGGGTGGTGCCTGTTTGAACGTGGCTGGTAGGTGAGTGTGCGCCAGTATCAGATGTGAGGCTCTGCCCCGTGCACACCAAGCCCTCACCTCCTGGGGCCCTGCCAGCGGTGCCTGGCACCCCCAGGGTCCCTGTTACCCAAAGGCCTGTGCTGTCCCCAAAGTCCTACCACAAACCACCTCTCCTCTCATGTTCTACCCTGGCCTCTGCCCTCCTCTGCCAGCCTCCGAATCGACAGCTGGCAAATCCCGTGACAGATTCCGACCTGGGTTTAAGGGACCCACCAAGTTCTCTTATCTCAGGAAAAAAAAATCCTAGTTTTGCCACTTAGCAGGCTGTGTGACTCTGGGCAAGTTAGTTCCCTTTCCTGAGCTTCAGCTCCCTCGTTTTTGACATGGGACTTGCAATACTGTCCTCATTCAATCGTGAGGGTTAAAAAAGACTATATGTAATAATGGATAATTAACTGTCCTTACCTCAGAAAGTTGCCATGAAGATAAAATGAGTTAATATTTATAAAGTGTCTATACAGATTATTTATAATGTTTATATACTGTCCTCAGTGATGTCTGGCACATAGAAGTGTTTTTCTTTCTTTCTTTCTTTCTTTTTATAAGGCCACGTGAAATGTTACAGCACCTCACAGCCTTATCCTACGCCTGTGGAACAGTTAGGAAAGGTCTATGGGCTGACAGTTCCTCAGGGGTGGTGGTGACCATATCTTCTTCATCTTCGTGTCCCCAAAGCCTGATAGGCTGCCTGGCACATGGGAGCCCCCAAAGTTGCTCGTGGGCTGCATGAGTGAAAGTGAGAATATGCCCTGCTCATCTCGTACCTTCTCTTCAGCACTGGAAGCCTTCGTTTCAGAAAACTTATTTCTGACGTGGGAACACTTAACCCCAATTCTCACACATTAGCAACTCAGAGTAAACCACTTTGACATTCGTGATCTCAAAGCAAGAGTTATGGCTAGCTACATGGTAACGCTTTTGCAAAAAGAAGGGGACAGGAATTACACGGAATTTGACACAAAGTTTACAAACCAATCCAAGTGTAGGAGTTGAGGAGTGATGTGACCCAAACTTTTCTTTCTTTTGAAGGAGCATTTACTTAGGCCTTGTCACGTGCCGGGGACTGTGCGGGGTGCACAGATGAGCGAGTCACAATCCTGCTGTCCAGGTGCGTCCGGTCTGTGGGGGAGGTGGGGGCCGTGTGAAGAGCAGTGCAGGAGGAGAAATGCCCCCAGAGGGGCTTTAGTGAGGAAAAGGAAGGGCCGAGGGTTTCTGAATCGGGGAGGGGCATGCAGGACCAGCAGAGAAAGAAAACCCGGGATGACAGCATGGTGTGTCAGCCCCCTCTTGCTGCATTCCTGGAGCCGTAGTGTCACCACGGCCCATGCCAGCCTCTCCCTCACTGGCTCTGCCCTTTGGCCACTTACGCAGCCCTTAGGACCTGCCTCAAGCATCTTCAGCTGTTGCCTCACTCTCGGCCCACACGTCTCAAGGACCCCATTAAATTCTAGCCTAACTGACAGTATGGCTTTGCTGGGATTTCACTCCCACCCCAACATCCAGAGACATCACGGGATGTCTTGTTTTTCTTTCCATCCTTAAGTTTCCCCACCTACTTCAGGCTGCCGAAAATTCCTGAAGGGTGGAGAGCTGGAAGCTCCACGATGGCACCAGTGTCTGCACAGATCACCGCAGTGTCAGAGGCCGATGAACTGAGTTAGGCTAAGAAAGAAATTTTGGGTTTGCTTATTCTAAAAAAATCTTGGTAGGGTAATTTTCTCATAAGGAAATTGGCTTCTGCGGAGAGTTTAAAAAATGGTATTGTAAAAACGGATAAATATATTCATGGCAATTTAATGTCCCCTTCCTTCTTGTGATTAGACCCAATCAGATGTCACATTCCAGCTCAGCCAGCACGGATGGAAGTTTCTGGAAAAGCTAACGCTAATTAAGTTTCCCTCTTCCTCCCTCCCCAACCCTTGTCACCAACCGTGATTTCCTTGTTCACTGATGCAGATGTTAAAAATAAATTTAAAATGTTTCTAAATTCTTTGTCATTTCGAGAGAGGATCTGTCATCACCAAAGAAACACTAGTGTGTAGAATTGGAAAACAAAAAAGGAAAAACAAAGAAACTTATGACATTAAAAAAATGGTAAGAATGGCTCCTAGGTACTGACCACGCCGGGGCAAGGTGAAGACATTTGGATATGCACAAGCTGGGCTGCCTTAAATCTTTCCTGGAAACAGTATCGGCATAAAGGTGAGAAGACCAATGAGGAAGCCCCCGCAGTGGTCTGGGGGATGAGGAAGTCCCTGTGAGGCGAGCAGCTGCAGAGATGGCAAGGACACGGCACACAGGGGATGTCCCAGGTGGGATCCGCAGGACTCAGAGGTGATCCAATGGGGCGTGGGTGGGGTGACAGAGCAGGGTGGGACAGAGCAGGAGGACGTGGGCAGCACGTCTGAGAAGGTTTCTCCACAACGTCCGCCTGGAAAGATGGGAGCGGTGTGGACTGGCTGCAAGGATGGTGAGGCTGTTGAGTGACTGGGTGACTCGTCACCCAAAGGTGAGGAGCTGGGTACCCAGAGAGTGCCAGTGAATGCAGGGTGTGTCTGTGAAAGAGGGTCCTGTGTTCTGACTTAGGGTCCAATCCTTGGCTTTGTCTTAGCAATTTGGTCATTGATTTGAACAATAATATAGGGTATGAGTGATGAAGAAAGAGTTTATATATTAATAGTTGCCACTGAGAACTCTTGCCCAAATCAGGATTGATGTGTATGCTATATGGCATTCTTGCTGTCCCCGGCTGTCACCACCAGGCACTGTCTCTCCACCCTTCCCACTCTAGCCTGCCCTCTCTTGTGCCAAGTCATCCTGCTCACCTGAGATGTGTGCTCTCACACTCCCAGAGCCGGCAAGGCAAGGCAGTCGATAGGCCCATACTCCTTGGGAGATGGGTTAACGTGCTGCTCTTGCTACTCACCCATGCCCTTTGGGGTCTCGCTCACCCCCGCCCTATACACAACTCACTAAAGTATCTCTACCAGCCACACACAGAACTCCCTTTCACAGCAGTTTTGGTTGATATAACTTTCTCCATCTCAGTACAGAAGCTAAAGTGGGTGGGGGTGGGAAGAGCCCATAGTTGCTGGGGCTAAGCTAGGATTTGAACTCAGGTTTTTCACTCCAAGTCCAGTGCTCCTTCCACAGTATCGGGCATGGCCTGGGCTCCAGGTGCCGGAGTGAGGGCTTCTGGCTCAGGCTGCTGGGGGCTGAGCCCAAATAGGGAGTTGGGCCAGATCAGTGTTTCTCAATATTTTTTCACTGTTGCCCCCTAGGGAGCCTTTCTAGACATTTTTCCTACTTTTCTACCCATGAAATTTTAACAGCAGGGATATACTGTAGGTCTGTTCATGCACTGTATGTGTATCTGCTTTATAATAAAAAACAGTACGTTTTTTCCACCCCTTCCCTCCAAGAACCCATTTCACCCTCCTGGGGGCAATATGGCCCTGTTGACAAGGCACAGGCGAAAAGTGGGGTCCTCGGACCAGCAGCAGCAGCATCACCTGGGAATTTGTCAGAAATGCAGATTCTCAATCCTGCCCCAGACCTGCTGCACAAGATACAACTGGCTGTGTTTTAACACAGTGGTCCCCTGCCTTGTTGGCACCAGGGACTGGTTCAATGGAAGACAATTTCTCCAGGTTTCAGGAAACTGGGGTTGTTTCAGGATGATTCAAGTGCATTACATTTATTGTGCAGTCAAACCTCTCTGCTAATGATAATCTGTATTTGCAGCTGCTCCCCAGCGCTAGCATCACCGCTTCAGCTCCACCTCAGATCATCAGGCATCAGACTCTCATAAGGAGCAGGCACCCTAGATCCCTCACGTGCGCAGTTTACAGTAGGGTTTGATCTGACAGGAGGCGGAGCTTATGCGGTGATGCGTGTGATGGGGAGCGGCTGTAAATGCAGATGAAGTTTCACTCACTGGCCTGCCGCTCACCTCCTGCTGCGTGGCCTGGTTCCTAACAGGCCACAGAATGGTCCTGGTCCATAGCCAGGGGATTGGGGACTGCAGTTTTAACAAGTCCTCCAGGGGATTGTGGATTACAGATAGAGGACACTATTGGTTCTTTTTGGTTTGATGGTAGAAGAAGAATTAATAATGTCTGTCTGAAGGAAACATAGATCTTCCTTTTCCTGTTATAGACGGATTCCTAATTAATTGTAATCACAGTCAGGATCCATTCTTTTCAATCCTCCAGCCCTTATTAAACACCTAGTATTTGCAAGGCATGCAGGGCTCTGTGGAGATCATAGTGTGGGCAGGAAGGAGCCAGGTTCTATGGGGTCTGAATCTTGGATACAATTGGGAGGTCCTCTTTAAGAAAAGGAATCCAACATCATGAATACATGATTAGGTAGGGGGCTTTGGAAGGGGCTTGTGCAGGCAAGGCATCCTGAAACCTAAGCTCCATCAGCTCCATGGCAAGTCAGCCGTGGTGGCCGAGCACAAGGGAGGACCCAGCAGGTGGTGGCAAAACTGTGGGTGGTGGCAGAACAAAGGCGGGCAGATGGGCAGGGCTGAGCTGCTGCCAGCCAGGGGTGCAAAGGTCCTGCAAGGGAAGCACGTGTGAGCTTGGGCACAGCGCAGGGAGGGCGTCGTCCTGACCTGGGGGCTGGGAAAGGCATCGTGTACAGGCATCTTAGGGCTTCGGAAGACGTGTGCTGATGATTAGGAAGGAAGAGCTCGCTGCGCCATGGGTGCTGAGAATTACAAGAGGGAGGAAAATGTGAGGATGTTGTCACCTGACAGTTTCAAGGTATTTTCTAGGTGCTCCCTGTGGCTCGATGAGAACACAGGGAAGAGCACTAATTTGCCATTGCAAAGGGCAGGAGCCTCATGTCCCAAGAAGGTCTCTGGGCTCAGAGATCCCTTCTCCTTGCCCAGTGGTCTCCGCCTGGCTTCCTTCTTCCCCGTCCATTCCTGAGAATTAGTGGCTGCTGACAGATTGTCCCACGGCGGGGTGGCGGGGGAGGGAGGAGTGGCGCATCACCTGCCAGCCTGCTCTGACAGGGGAGCCATTTGTCATTCGGTCGGGGGTTGAAGCATGAACTGCATTTGGATATTTGGATTTACAGCCCACTGACCACTTGGGGCCAGCCGTCCTCCGTGCCCCGGCTTCCTTGGAATGAGAGCTGTCTGTTATGTCGTCCTCAGTGGCAGCTGTAACTACTGCAATTTTCCCAATGGACGCCTCTAAGGAACCAGTTATTTTTTAAAAAGGCAGTGCATTTGTACCTCACCGACGCCATCATGTCTGTCAATCAGGACTGACTTTATGGGGGGAAGACTTGTGTAGCAGGGCTTGGGTTCTTTGCTTAAATCACTTTGTTAGCGTTGGCCTGAATTGTGCTAAAACATAATTAAGCCATTCAGTTAGTCTTCTCCCTGGAAAGATATGCAAGAATTGATTTCAAACCGCCAATAGTCTTCTGTTTCTGAGCAGAAGGTCATGATTTATAGTGTTAGTCTTTCTTTGCCCGCCAGGAATCCCTGACGTCTTTTTCCGTCGTTCTCTCTCTTCCTTCTCTTTTCCCTCTCTCTCGCCCTCCCTCTCCTGGCTTCTCCTCCCTCTCTTGTTCAGTGAGAGTTTACAACATGCCAGGTGCTTTGCTGAGTACTGGAACCAAAGATGAATAAGATAAGGTGTCCAGCCGTAGGTGACCATGTGTACATATACAGGAACAAAGAAACTTACAGGAACTGGTAACTCCCATAGAATGGGTGTCTCAGCCTCAGAACTACTGACATTTTGGGCCAGATAATTCTCTGTTGTGGGGTTGCCTGGTGCATTGGAGGAGGTTTAGCAGCATCCTTGGCCTCTACTCACTAGGTGCCAGCAGTGCCCTCTTCCCCAGCCGTGACAACCCAAAATGCCCCCAGAAATTGCCAAATGTCCTGGGGGTGAGGGGGCAAAATCACCCCAGCTGAGAGCCACTGAGAGCCACCGCCCTAGCCTGAACTCCTGATGGGACCCTGTTCTGCTGCCGCGAGCCGTGTGGTCAGAGCAACTTCATCTCCTTAGGCTTCCCTTTCTCATTTGCAAAATGAGAATTGAGAAAACGTTCCTTCTAAATCCTGCGAGTGTAGGAAATTTTCGATTTACCTGCTGTAATATATGAGATCACATGCTCTGGAAAGGTAGGGACAGAGCTTGATGCTTTACCACACACTTAATGTGCCCAGGACAGAAGCCTGTGACCACTCAACAAACACTCTAGATGCGTACTGTGTGTAAGAGAAATAGGGCCTGTGATCAAGAAGTTTGCATTCTTTATGGAGAAAGAAATCCTAGTCCCAAGACAGCCCGCTGTGGTTGCAGATGCCCCGTGTTTGAATCCTGGCTCTGTCTCACACAGGTTGAGTGACTTTGAATAAGTCGCATAGCCTCTCTGAGCCTCAGTTTCCTCATCTGTAAAATGGACGTGATAATGGGTACTACCTCAGGGCTGCTGTGAAGTTTTCATGTGGTAGAACAGTGCCTGGCACACAGTGAGTGCCCTGGAAGGGTTCGCTGTAGTGGTTGTGAAGCCGAGGCGCAAAGCCATCGTGGTTCCACACGCAGTGCGTGGAACACACAGTTACGTCCTGCCAGGGATCAGAGGGAACGAAACACGCACAGCAAGATAAACAGATCTGTGAGGAGTCTCTCAGAAGCTTGCGTAGACTTTGTTTTTGCTGGGGAGCTGCAGGCAGGCAAGGGAGGAGGGGGATGTTAGGGAAGGCCTACCGGTGCTTCATGAATAACTAGCAGAATCATGGCATCTTTGATAACCAGAACTAAATCACTCAGAGCAGTGAAGTGACCTGCCCAGGACATACCACAATGAGGGTGAGAGCCAGGATTAGCACCCCAGGTTCCTGACTCCTAGTCCAGTGCTCTTGTTGTCTGGCCCGCACTGTGGGGATTTTAGATCGAGGGATTCCCGAGTGAGAAAGTTCTCTTTGTCCTATGCGCCCTATACAGGTCTGTGCTGAGAGCCCTTAGGGGAGGTGAGGGGGCAGGGGAGGGGAGGAAAGTTGGGAGGGTCTTGGTTGGGATCGGGGCTGGGTGGTTTGGAACCTGTGATAGCCCAGAGAGGGACTGGACTCATGCTTACTTTGTATTGCCTACCAAAATAGAAAAACCAGGGTTGCTAAGTAAATCAGATGAAGGGAGGACATTCAAATAAAGAGAACAGATCATTTCTAAGCAAGAATTAGCAAGAACTTCAGACTCCTTGTTTGCATTCAGGTGAAAGACTAATTATAAATCAGCCCTAACAGGTCATTAAAGAGATCCTACCCAAGCTGTATTTTGCAACACTTCATTATCTGACGCTGGGTATTGGCAATCTGAAATACACACCGGCCCTGATTTATGCAGACCGGTTGGGCCTGTTAGCTCCACAGAGTAGGAGTCCCCAGAACTGTGTGCTCCTGCTACTAGTAATGACAATCAAAATAGCGTGGCCGTCCATCCGCAGCATGCTTCACGTTGCTCAATGTGCTTTCACAGACATTGTGGATCCCTGACGACCCGAGTACGAAAGTACAAACTGGGCCTGGGTGAGGTGAGATGACCTGCCCAAGGGCATATGGCACAATCTGGACACCTCCAATTGTAGACTCCACCGAGCTCTGTGCCCTCCTGGAGTAGTCGCCCTCCAAGATGGCCCCAAGGGTCCCCACCTCCCAGCATTAGCACCCTTGCGTGGTCCCTTCTCACATTGTACCAGGTTTGGTTTGTGTGACCAGTAACATATAGCAGAAGTGATGGGTATGTCCCTGCTGGGATTAGATTGTGAACGCTGGGCCTTCCATCCTGGATTCTCTTTCTTTCTGATCTCTTGCTGTGTGTGGGGCGCACCCATTGCCGTGTTGTGAACAGCCCTGTGGAGAGGCCCCCGCGGCAGAGAACTGAAACTTCTTCCCCAGCGGCTTGCAAGGATCTGAGACCTGCCAACAACCCCGTGAGTGAGCTCCCGAGTGGATCCTCCAGCCGCAGTCGAGTCTTAGGGTGACTTCAGCCCCTGCAGACTTGCAACTGCATGACAGACCCTGAGCCGGAACAACCCAGCTAAGCTCCTCCCAGATTTCTGACCCTTAATAACTGGGAGACAATAAACGTGTAGTGTTTTAATCTGCTAAGTCTGGGGATAATTGGTTACATAGCAATAGAGAACTAATATACCCTCTGTGCTAGACAGGAAGATGACCTCCTCCAGAACGCCTTCTCTCATCTCTCGAAACCTCTTCAAACCGAGGTTGTTCTAGTAAACAAAGTTCCACCACAAGTCATTGATTCCTTTGGGTTAAACATCACCATCTCTGCATGCCTCTTGCAAAGAAAATGTTCCTGGGAGATGAAGTCAATGCTTAAGGAGTTTTCCAGATTTTTTTTTATAGTGAGCCATTTATATGTGGCCTTGTATATATATATTTTAATTGAGAACCACAAGACTTAATGTATACATATTGGGCCAGACTCAAATATGGGCTAGGGGCTAGGTACATATGGTGTCTTTACTGCTTGTCTGTTTTCCTGAGTTCCCTATGGTGCCCCAATTTTGTGACATAATTGCAGTCGTGTTAAAATTGAGCAGTGATACGATGGCTAGCCCAAGCAGGCAGACAGTAGTCAGGCTGCGGTGGGGTGTCCGGGAGAGGAAGTGGCCGAGGGAGGGAACCTCCTTGCCTTGCTAGTCATGTGAGTTTTCTAATCATGTGAAGTTTATTTTGCTAAAACATCTCTGATGAGTGTACAGGCATTTTTGGTCTAATGATAACATGAGCGATCGTGGGGGTGGGGCGATGGGAAGTATCCTTAGTATAAGTTTACTTATGAAATCAGTTTTCTTTATGTCGGCAGGAAGTTCTGAATCACTGGGGGAAGGGAAGAGCATGCAGCAATGAGAGGAGCGTGAGAAGGAACAGAAACTTTGATGGGATATCCCAGACTTGCCCAGGGTCCCTCTCTCCTGCTGTATAGAGGAAAAGGCCTCGTGAATGGAGCTCTACTCAGGAATCTGGTTGTGGATTTCAATCCTGTCCAAGGGATATTTCTGCTTAAGGAGGGGACGAAGCTTTAAAACAAAGGACCATAAATAGAGGAATTACAGGCACCAAGCAAAGATGAGGAGGAGGGTTGTTTGTGGGCCAGAGCCCTAGGTTTTGTTTTCACAGCTCTGCCACCAGCACGGTGGCTTGTGGGTTTGGGTGGCCACATTTCCAGAGCTGGGTGGCACAGTAGCTGAGAGAACGGGACGGAGGCCGGGCTGCCTTGAGTGGGAACTTGGGCTCTTATGTACACACTCTGTGGCCTTGGGCAAGTCATTCAGCCTCTCTGGATTGTCGTCATCTGTAAAATGGGTTTGAATGATAGTTTATACCTAAGGCATTTGTAGGAGGTTCAGAATGGGATAATGCTTAGCGCAGACCTGCCACATAGCAAGAATAAAGATTAGCTATTGCAGCTTTATAATCTGTTTACATTATATATATTATAGTAATATTACAGTAACAACCACTAATTAATTGCAGTGATGGTAACACATTACAGCTATATCATGGTAATAATGCCCGTGAAGTCTCGTGGCCGTTAAGCAGAGAGCGCGGTTTAGGTTTCATGCACTTGACCGCCCTGCCCGCCCTTCAGGAGTGTGCCCCCAGCCACCCAGCTGTAGGTGGCTGAGTTTTGGGAGGAAGGGCTGGGGAGCCCCTCCCTGCTGCCAGAATCGGGGTGGTCCCTCTGTGCTTGGCAGGCACGGTCCCTCTGTGGGGCTGGGGAAGGCTGCACAATGGGTGCTCTGTTGCCTGCTGTGAATGCATCCAACTGGGTCAGAAATGTGGCCACGGAGCGTGGGCTCCCGGCGCCAGGTCATGTGTGGAAGAGCAGGCGCCCCGGGAAGTATCGGCTGGAATCACGCGGCAGGCAGTGTTGCCGGCACCACTGAGCTGTCGTTGGGATGGACCGTCCTGTGGTGCCCCAGGCCTCCACGAGACGAGGGAAGGAAGGGTGCTGGGTGTCTCTGCTCAGGCCGTGGCAGGTTCCCACCAAAGCCCTTTATCTCTGATTCTTGCCCCAGAAGCTGCACCACATGCTAAATAAAGCAGGACTGTGGAGTCGTGGCTGCCTGACGCTTGGTTACAAAACCGTGCCCTGCCCAGCACCTGGCACTAGTATTTCCCAGAGATGTCACCTAGGAATCCACCAGGAATTTGCTTTCTGATGGAGAGGGACAGTGTAAACTAGCTTTAGCCCCTCTCATTGTTCCAAGTATCTCTGCTAGGCATTCTATATTCATCTGGCCTCTTAAACCTCATAGCCAAGGCAGTATTGTAGCTATACCCACTTTACAGGCCGGGGAACTGAGGTTCAGAGAAGAGTGTGACTTACCAAAGATGACACATCTATTAAGAACAGACTCAAACTAAAACCTGCAACCGTCTGGCTGGAACACCCGTGCTCTGTCCGCCTTATGGAACTGCCTTGCTGGACCAAGGCTATTATTTCTCCCTCGTGTTTGGCAGGTGCTGTCATCTCATGAAATGCTGGGTTCTAAGCTTCTAGCTTTGGGGCTTTCTTTGGCTCTGGAGCGGGGTTGTGTATACAGGACATCTGTCCTCCTGTGGCCCTGGCTGCCAGGAGCTAAGAATTTGGACAGGGCTCTTTCTACCTGGTTTTCAAGGGCGCTTTTGTTCTTTCACCTCCAGATTTTAGGAGATAAATTTGAGAATGACTTTGAGGCTACCATCTAGAAATCTAATCCCCTGTGAACTGTTCCTTTCCTGCTGTTTAATGGGATCACTCTTTCCTTAGCAGGTGAGCTGCGGTCAGGCCTCCACCTGGGTGTAATTATCATCCTTTGCACTTCCCCGGGCTCTGGGCTCTCGGAGACCTGAAATTTTTGCAAATGCTGCTCTCCTCCCTAATAACCGGTTGGCAGCCATTCATCAGAGCGGGAAGCAGCCAGGTAGCACCTCTCCTCCCTGCCTCCTCCCTTTCCCTGTTGCCTGGGAGAGAAATCGGGGTCTCCACCCACTCCCGGCCCCGGATTCGGAGAGCCGGAGATGATGATGGAAGAAAATATTTCTCCCTGTTTCATTGTTGTGTTTTAATTTATATTCATCTGGAGAGTGGCAGATTAGAGGTTGCGAAACTATCAGGGAAAAACAGCTTCTAAAAATAAGTGTCGCAAGCGCGATGGGCCAGATTTGGAAGGAGGGCGCCTTGCGTTTTCTCCCGAGGTGAGAAGACAACGGGGCAATTATCCAACGAATGGCGCCGGCTCTCAGAGGAACAGCAGGGCCAAATATCCACGCTGCCTGTTCACCCACTCAGCTACAAAGGGGCAATGGAGGGCCCTGTAAAGGATATTTTCAGATTAGCTGGAGGGAAGATGCCGTTTCAGAAAACGAACGGCGTCAACATTCTTTCTTTCTTTCCTGGCAGAAGCTCTGGTTGTCTTCGAGGTGCCCAGGGCATTTGGGGCACCAGGCTGGACGTCAGTAAGTGGTCCGAGTGTTGCTGGCGCTCGTACGTCTCTCCTTCAGACCTGTTCCCCCCTGGCCTGTTACCCTGGGCCTGCCACCTTCCCGACCCCACACATGTTTATGTCCTGGCCCCATTACTCATATGACCCTTTGGCAAGTTTCCTAAACTCCTCAAGACTCAGTTTCCCAGTTTTTGAAATGCATCAAATAATAAACCTTATCTCATAGATGAGTTTGGGGTTAAAAAAAAGAATTAAGTATTGCAAAGGGCCTGGAACGTGTCAAGGGTCCAGTGTATAAAGTTTTCTTCATGGTATTAGCATGTCACAACTGGCAAAGCTGTTTAATAGGGTGCTCCTGGATACTGAGAAGCTTGTAAGCCTCAAAGAAATGAATCACTAATAGTTGAATTTCAGGCCACAGGGAAGATAATTTTGGAGAGGTGAAACTTTCTGGTGGTGTTCAAATTCTGCTATGGAGGTGACCATTCCTTCAGCTTATTTGTGAGGTCAGCTCTGGACTGTCATGAAGTAGAAGAAGGCCGAGGCAAAGGTGCAGTTTATTTTTATTATTTTGCAATTTATACCACATTTTCAGATGCACACTCTCATTTGGCCCCCAAATAGGTTTATCAAGTAGCCATCAAGGCCACGTGCATTGTGTACAGGATGAAACCAGAAGTCAAGATTAAGTTCCTTTCTCAAATGGTAAAACCAGGAGTCCTAAATCGTGTTTTTCAATCCCCAGTGAGATGTAACAGGGAACTCATCCCTAGGTTGTCAGAAGCCACTGGGGTACGGCCCTCACAGAGGGAGTCCTTGGGTGTTGCCAAAGGAATTATGAAGGCGAAGACATGTGCTCACCTGTAGAATCATTTTGCTGGATAATGGGAGGCCAAAAAAAAAAAAAAAAAAGTCCCAGGATTTCTTCTGTCCTGAACTTCTCTTTCTCCCAAGACCTGGTCCCTTTGTGCCGAAGGCCCCAAGGCTGGGCTCCACTTCTGTGACACGTTTCAGAGAAGGGAGCAGGTCAGAGAGGCTGTCCCAATGGCTCTAGGCAGAGGTGGGAAGGAAGGAACTTGGGACTAAGTGTTTTCCTTCCAGGGAGCCTAACGGAAGGTGAGGGTGTTCCTGCAGCTTGCTGAGACAGGATGGACATGAGAGGGACTCTTCCAAACACCTAGCGTCTAGTTCCTAACAGGGACTTAAGAAATAGCTGCTGGGTGAAAGGCATCGATGAGGAAGCTGAGGCATGTGCCTCTGTGTAATTCAGTGGCCAGCTCCAGCGTGGACACCACTATCTGAGGACCATCCGATTCCTGAGTTGGAAGGAGCCTTAGGGATTGAGTAGCCTGACGTCCTTACTTTCCTCTTGAGGAAACAGGCCCGGAGTCGGGTAGCGACCTGCCCCAGCCACATGGCTTGTCTTTGCGGACTGGCAGCTTCCCCGCCACACTCCCACGATGCCCCTGGCAACAGGATTTCATGATATATCCGTGGTGGACACAAGATGACCTCAAGCTCCACGAGCACCTCAGCTGCATGTCCCTAAAATAACTGTTGTGATCAGCTTCATGCGTTAGAGGTGCTAGGGGAGTGGAGGGGGAAGAAAATCCTGTTAAACTTGCTAATTGCCCATTTATTTCAGTCCCAGCTCTTGAGAAAGCTGCTTCTGAATGACGGTATGTGCTCTGGGATTGCTATAATTAGTCAGCTTGTTTTGGGCCTCACTGTTCCAGGGTAAGACCATCAGGTGGCAAATAATATGACCGATAACCGAGGAACAAAAATGCAATCAGTTCTAAATGACAAGCCGTCTGGAAGCTGTTTAACAAGGGGCTGTCTTTTGCTTCAGCAACCTGGTGGAATGCCCAGATTGGCTACACAGTTTCCAGTGCCAAATAAAAGCAATGCTATTACCACTACTAAAAATAATATCTTTGGTTTATTGAGCACTTACTGTGTACCAGGCACTCTGCGAAGAGTTGTGCATGCCTTCTCTTCATTGAATCCTCACAATCAGCCTATGAGGGACAGATATTACCCCTCATTTGCCCAAAAGCAGAACTGAAGTTCTGGGGGGTTCAGTCATTCGCCTACTTAAGATCGCTTAGTTACTAAGTCCTACCGCTGGGGCTCACACCTGGGGTGTTTGACTCTAAGACCCAGCGTCCCTCTCCTGGGGGCTGTAAAGTTAGCATGTACATGCAATCAGATCTGCAGAAAAAAAGGTCTGACGATCTCATAAGGACTCATCGAGCATGCGGCTCAGCCCATGTTTTTCCCAGTTGATTACCAGATGAAGACATTGCCGTAAGTTTAGAGACCAGGTTGCATGAAAAGTAAGTGTCTTTGTGCGCTAGAACCATGCTCAGCACAGCGAAGTGCTCACACAATGAGGAGCGCACACAGGAGGAAAGTGCACCCCAATGTCTCCCACTTCACACCCACTGGGGGCACATGCCACCAAATGGCACTTCTAGAGGAACCATCCGACCCTTTAAATTACTCCCCTCTCTCTTGTGTTGCTCATTGTACTATTTGGTTGTTTGCCAAGCACCTATAGTTAAATTCTTTCAAGTTAAATGCATTTATGAAAGGATTCCACTAAATTATCCCCCAGACTTCCAACTGGCAAGCAAAACAAACACAAAACAAAGTGAGTTCCTTGGCTTAAAAGGGCCAGGGGTGTCAGTTTTTCTCAGGCCGTGAGTTTTGCTCATGTGCCACTTTGGTAGGGTGCCCTCTGCCCACCTTGCTTCCCCTCTCTGCCTGCTGGGTCGTCAGGAGCCAGCTTCTCACACACTCCCTCCGAGCCTGTGCTCATGTCCTGCGTTCATCCCACAAACGCTGACTGCACGCCTGGTCTGTGCCAGGCACAACGCCTGCAAGTTGAGCATACGGCAAAGAACAAGGCACAGGACCTCATCTCAAGGAGTCACACCTACTGTAGTGGAGGGGACAGAGGAGAGAATCGGTGGGTACAAGGCAGCTTGGACACTTGCTGGACTTGCAACAAGCAGAGGCAACCCATGTGCCTAACCAGGGTGACCAGCTGTCCTGGTTGGCATGCGACTGATTTTGCACCAAAATTCCACAAACCAGAAAGTCCCTTAGCAAAGGGACAGTGGCATGAGAGAGTGGCATGGTTAGAGTAGACGGTCAGTGTCAAGGCATGGTAGGAGAGGAAGTGAAATGGATTCAGTGGGAAGTAGGGGCACAAAGTCTGTGCCTAGTTATGCTATGGGTTGTCGGTTCACTGGAACCCACTTTTAGGAAGAACAGGCAAACCATGGGTGCCTGATGCTTGGGAGGTACTTCCTAGATGGATTCCAGAGATGGACAGAGAGGCATGCTCTGTGGCGCACACCTGCTTTGGTTCCAGCTGTCCTCACCTGTACCCCTTGCTGACGTCCTCACATGGCCACAGCATGTGCTTCAGAACTTCTCGCTGTTCCTCAAGTTCTCAGGTCTAATCTAAAAGGCAAGTAACCTCAACGCCTTTGAGAAGGGGCCCCAAGGCCAAGCCCATCTTCACCGCAGTGCTGATTGAGATGTCTGTGGGCTCTTCCACTCATGACCTGAAGGACTGTGCCAATTTTGGAACTTCCCTGATCCTCAGTGATCGGTAAAATGGGGGCGGCAATATCTTCTTAGCTGGGATATTGTGAAGTCCAAATAAGAGAATATCCACATAAGTACCTGGTCCCCGGCCAGCACATGGTGAGTTGGAGGGAGAGGCCTTCAAGCTAAATCTCACTGTCAGAGGTCTTTGGGGGGAGGAGGGAAGGGCCTTTAACCTGGGTCAGCACGGAGGAAGCCCTGAAGCCCTGAAGAGCCTGTGAGCGAGGGGGTGGTGAACATTGTGTGTGGTTGTTGCATGGGACCCTCTCCCTCTCCTCCACCCAACAAGCCTGCCTCACCTCCAGTGCCCTCTGACCCTGTGAGGACCTAGAATCTTCAGGGCCATCACTGACACCTTCTCACCCTCACTCAACACAATCAAACATTCAGCATTCCCTGTTGATGCTACCTCCGAAGTCTCTCTTGAATCTGCTTCTGTCTGCCACCAGCCCATGCTAGGGAGCATCAGCTCTGTCCCCTGTGTCCTCATTGCCACTTCCAGTACATCCTACATGCCACCTGCCCCAGTGACCCATGGATAATGCAAAGCTGTTAGATAGATTCCTCTTATTCTTGGGAAACCCAGCCACCAAACCACCTTAGTGCTTTCAGGGAGCGGGGTGTGGAACGCTATGGGCCCTGCCCAACTTTCAGCCTCCCCTTGAGACGTTTCCTTCCTCCTCCTCTGCTCCTGCTACGGTGGCCTTGCTCAGTTCCCGGAACACATCTCACTTCTCCCCCACCCAGAACCACGACTTGCAACCCACTTCCTCCCCAGTTAGCCTAGTTAACTCCTGTGCATTGCTCAGGTTTCAGCATAAATGCCACCACCTCAGCATGGTCCGCAACATCCTCAGTCTGCATATTCCATTTGCAGGTGGTTTTAGATAAGTGTCTTTGAATTTGGGGAGAAAGTGTTTTGAGAGGCAGTGTGGCCCAATGGTAGGGGCATGGGCCCTGGAGCCGGAGTGCCTGGGCTCAGAACCTGGCATGACACTGACTGGCCGTGTGACATTGGACAAGTTATTTCCCTGCTCTGTGCCTCAGTTTCTCCATCAGTACAAAGGGACATGAATAGTGTCCATCACGGTGGGTTGTTGTGAGGACTGAATGAGTTAATATTGGCAAAGCCCTTACTAGCACCATGCCTGGCCCGTAGTAAGGGCTAGCTAAGCGTTTGTTACATAATGAAAATGAGTTGTCCCTGAGCATTTTGCTCACGCCCCAGGTGTGGCGCCCATGATGTTGCATTTGGTCAGATGTGCTTGTATCCGCAACCCTTGATCGTAAGGCCCTTGTGAGGGCAGGGACCAATGCGTATGCATCTCTGTGCACGCTGGTGCCAAGAAAGGTGCCCACTGCACAATGGATTCTCAACAAATGAGTTGGAATGGAACAATGTGGTGAAAGAAACGGCGTGATGAAGAAGAGTTAACATGCCAAGTATGGTCTTGGAAGAAGCAGATACGAGAGGCAGGCCTGCATGCTTAACTCTGCCCACACTGTTAGATGAGAGGCCAAAAAGACAGGGCCTGAGGTCAAACCTTTTGGGTTTTAGTGAACTGCCTTCTTGGGAATACTGAACACCACTGGGCAGAGTCACTCAAAGTTTCCATCCGAATTTTCTGAAACAGCTCAGTCCTCAAGAAGAGAACCCGTGTTGCACATAAATTAAACAACAGACAATAAAACTCAAGGAGTAATATGGAATGGTTGGAAATGTCACTTTAAATGCCCCCTTTAAGTATGTAGGGAATTAAGATATTTGATTAGCAGATAAATCTCCCAGAAAATAAATGAGAAAATACTCAGTTTTCTTGCTTCAATAGCACTTTCGGCAGAGCTATTAAATTACCAATACTAAGTAGGAAAAAAGAGGTGTCATTAAAAAAAATTGATTTAGGACAACTTGTTAAGAGATATTTTTACTCAACGAACATGGTATTATCGGAGTCAGCTGTGATCTTTAACTCCCCAGATTTACTTAAAAAATGGGTGGAGAACTATCTTTCTACTTTGTATCTGTGGGTTATTTTTGGGAGTGGAGTCTGAACGCTGAATGGTGAGATGACAGTGAGAGAGTCAGAGAAGGAACAGAGCTTGTCCCTTCACCCTGACTGTGGGCTCCCCTCCGACCCCCGCCTGTGTCACAGTGTGTGTGTGTGTGTGTGTGTGTGTGTGTGGTGTTGCTGCTCCTGGGGAACCTCTGCCAGGTGCAAAATGCCCTTCTACCTTCAGAATCATAGGAGTCACTTTGTAAATTGCAGGGCCAATGTGTCAATTGCTTACCTGCCAGACATCAGATCTGAGCCCCTTGGGGTCAGAAGGGATCTTAGACTAGCTCTCCCCAGCTGTCACTTCGCTGGTCTGCATTTGTAACTTTTGTTACCATTTCTTAATCCCTATAAGTTCAGTACCCTGGTGTTTGACAGAGGAAGTGTTGTATATCAGCTCTACATAGTCAATATGATTTGCAGGTAATAATGATGCTAAAATGAATTAAAGATAATTTAATATTTACTCCCTTTTTGAAGAATTTAAGTTTGTTAGTTTTGGAGAATTTAGTGTGCTCTAAACATCGGTGGTGGAAAGACCATAGTTTAGGCTGGAAATCACATTGACAGCCTAGAGGCCCACCCAGCTACCTGCTCAGTGCAGGAAGGGCTCCCCTGACACGTCCCTGACTGAGGTTACGCCGCTGGCCGGGGTCTGGGGCTCAAAAATCATCCACTCAATCTGTGCAAGGCTTGGAATGAGAAGTGAATTGCTCAAGGAGGCCTCGTTAGTGGCAGAGCCAGGCCTCAAAAACAGGTTTCCTGATGTCTAACTCTGGGCCCTTTAGAAAGTTCCCAAACCCAGGGTGAGGGACTGGTCTTGATCATTAGCTCCACAAAGTTTTTTGTTTGCTGTAGATGTGAATAGTAAAATGTTGGCTCCAAAATATAGGTTGTGTTAATACTTCTCAGTGTGTCGGAGGGGACATCCAGGGTCTTGTGGTCTCTGGCTGCCCCCAGGAACACTCCGCTCCGTGTGCACAGCCCAAGCAGTGGCGGGGGCTGGTGCCCAACACTTTAGCAAGTGACTCCAGTGCTTTTCATGGACAGTTTTTTACCCTTACAACTACCTAAGAGGGAGGTATTAATTGCCCCCTCTCGGGCTGAAGCAATGAGGCCCAGAGAAGGTAGGTAACTTCTTCAAGACTCAGGTCTGCCTAATTCCAAAGCCCGAGGAAGCTCTTTTCACCACTCCATAGGAGTGGACAACTGTATGAAGCTTGACGGGATGGAGCCTTAGCTGGAGAGGGTGATGAGGTCAATGGAAGCTTTTCCCCAGTTCATTTCACTATGGTTATTTTAAAAGGAGAAGATCTGTAATGCACGGACAACCTCTAAAAGGGGCAGAAGAACAGGCTCCCGTTAGTCACTTCTAGGCTGGGAACTGGGTGGCTGGGGATAGGACTGGGAGGGAGACTTTTTACCATATACTATTTTGTACCTTTTATCATTTTGTACATGTGAATGTATTACCTTATTAAAAATAAATAAAATTAAAATTTAATAAAAGAAAAGAAGAGAAAGAAAGTGCATGCCCTTGCTGAAGAATTTAGTCTGTATAAACAGAACAGAGAACACAATGACACGTCGTGTTCTGCTCTGACTCCCAAGCCCTGCTGCCCCGAGCCAGCCATTGCTCTTGTTCTAGAGGCACTTAGTGCACATATAAACTTTGGAGAAGGGGTAAGATCTTGCTGGGACAAAAGGAAGGAGGTGAGTGTTACAGGTGAAGGTCGGATCCTTCATTTTTAAGCAACAATCAATTCGTGCTGACCGCACATTAGATACTGTGCAAAACATTCCTTCATTTGTTCGAGTAACACATACTGTTTGCCTACTGTGGGCCAGGATTGTCCTAGGAGCCTGGGTTACTTAGATTGTAGGTGCTTTCACGTTTTTCTGCCTCATTTTACAGAGAAGCAAACTGAGGTCTAGAGAGGCTAAATGACTGGCTCCTGAGTGGCCAAGCTGGAGGTTTAATGTTGGTTTTCTGATCCTAATTATCGTATACTTTCCCTCACTAACAACTGGAGAGCAACAGTATAGGAGAAATGCACGAGGCACATTCGGGAGACAAAATACAGGTCAGTCTATAAAAGATGAATTGGGCACTGGATCTGAGGTCTATTCTAATTGTCCAAGCCTCATACCCTTGTAATAAAACAATTCTGTAAGAAAAGATGACATTTCTGTGGTCTGAAATTTTATGCCTCATGCAAGCAGTATTTATTTTTTCCTGCAAATTACAATCTGCATTGACATTATTAAGGAAATCACATGGACCCAGCAGAAAATGAAGAATCCAATTGATTATTTTTATTGCTGTAGAAGGCCTTTGTAGGCGGGCTAGGCAGAGACCCAATTTCATTTGCTTGTAATATTGCAAATGCTGCTAATTGCCTGTCTTTAGTAAAGGATAGAGACAAAGGAACAATCAAAGGTATTTATTAGAAATTATGTTTGGAAAAATTAGCTTCACATTTCAGGGCCTGCATCTGAGTGCAGAACACCAGAACTCTGTGCATGAATAAACGACAGTCGTGATATCCCCTTTTCTACTGTGTGTACAGTTGTTTCCGACAATGTCACTATAGTACTATTGAATTGATTATTTTCAGGCTGATTATTTTTTTCCTGCAGAGGTTCAGCTATCAGTAGATTGCCATTCAATTCAATTTAGTAGTTATGACAGTTGGAATAACTACATTGCATCTTAATGTGTGTGTCTTATGCATAAATCACATTGTTTGCCAAGCAATAATGAGCAGAGAAGCTGCTAGGAGACTGAAAATCAGTGCTGGATAGAAGGCCGGGGCTTCTAGGCTGGAAAGTGGGAATTCATTGACCATCTGAAAGTCCAACGGACCCAGCCTTCAATTCTGGGGTCCAGAGCCCATCAGAATGTGGGCCACGTGGTTGGTGCTTAATGCAGGTTTGTTGATATGCTATCTTTTTCATGTTTATAAAAGGTGCCTTAACTCTCTAGTCCAGTGGACATTTTCTCATTCATTCCTTTATTCATTCATTCATTCCTGATGGCTCGGTGCTGTTGGAGGTATGAATAGTTATTGCCCACTGAACTATAGTGCTGTAGATGTTATAAAACAATTGCAAGGTAATTCTAGCAGTGCAAGATGCGGTTGGGAGAGGCAGCAAGAGTTCAACTCTTGGCTCTGACATTTACCGACTATAGGACCTTGGGCAATTTGCATAATCTCCCTAAATCCTAATTTTCTCATCTGAGAAATGGGGATAAATCATAGTAATACCTACATTATAGGGTTGTAGAGGATTAAATGAGAGTGAGCTTATAAAGTGCCTGGCTCTCAGCTCAAGAAATGTGAGCTATTATGATTACTTATTATTCCAGTTCAGTCATCACTTCTAGGTTGGAGGCAAGACAGGTGGGGATGGGGTTATCAGAGACGGCTTTAGGATGAGCCGGGCTTGGGTACACTGAGCTGCGAGGAGGAGGTGGGCCTTTTAGGGGGCAGAAGCTGAAAGTCAGTGCCTGGGGCAGGTGGGTATGAGGTGGGTATAAGTGCAGGTCCCTCTGGCTGGAGAGGAGGGAGGTATGTAGATCAGATCACAGAGGGACTCGTGGATCCCTGTAGACTGCCACGTAGTTCGAATTTTCCCCAAGAATCAGGCCAGTCCTCATAGGTCTAGAAGAAGTGACATGGGAAAAATCAGTCACTTGAGCCTGGCTCCGCTGAAGATCAAAGATCTTATCTTATAAATGAAACTCAATCACTTCTCAGCCTGGCAATGACCTAAATTAAAGCTAGCAGAAAACACAGGCATTTTCTAACTTTCACATCAGCCATCTCTAAGACTCTGTGGGAACTTCCAGTGGAGGACAGTCAGGGCGAATGGTGACATGTCTTCTACAAGTGTAAAGGGGGAAGCTCCAGCAATGATGTTCTAATCCTTTCACTTTCCTCTGTGTTGAGTTTTGCTCCCCTTAAGATGACATGGCTAATATTTCTCCCGAAATTATTACACTTCAAAGTCGCTTTGGCGGGGAGAATGTCTATGCGCTCCATCCACATTTCCTCTCTCTCGGCCCTTTCCGGGTCTGTCTCCAGGAGCCCGATCCCCTGGGGCAGCCGTTCTGCAGACCTGGGCTCCAGCCCGGGAACTGCAGCGGTCTCAGCTCCGCTTCCTCTTGCCCGTCTCTCTTCAGCTGTAACAGCTCACGCAGCCTCAGAAGCACTCTACCCCATCCAAAGATGTATCTTGGCAGAGAAAATCAAGACAGATTTTGTTTTAAGAGGTAGGAGATGGCAGAGCCACCTTCTTGCCTGGAAGAGAGTCTACATCCAGACAACCTGCTGGCTTCGCCCTCCAATGCCTGTGGACCACAGTTGAAGGAGGAAAATGTCTTTAAAAGGAAACTGTGGCCGCCCGAAGGAGCTTGGAGAAAGGTCCCACTCAGCTCAGCAAACACCTACCGAATGGGAGCCCAGCCCGATGCCGCTGTGGTGCAAGACCCGCCAGCGCTGAGCCTCTGGGACTGAGTTAGGCTGAGCCTGAATTGAGTCATGGGGCAGGGAGAGCCCTGGGCACGGCGCAATCCGACAGAAACAGCCTGTGAGCTGGAGGTGGAACACACTTCCCTCTGAGCTCACTGCGAAACAGGCGGCCATCGCAGAACATTTTACAGCCCCCTAAGCGTAGAGACACACACTGTCCATCTGATTCTCACTACAGCCCTGCGAGAAACGAGCTCTGAGCTCGTTTCCTAGGTGAGAGAACAGAGACTCGCAGAGGCTAACTGGCTTGCCCAAGGTGTCCCAGAGCTAGCGCCTGGAGGAATGGGGCTTCTGAGCATCCGACTGCACACCTTGGCTCCACGCTGCGATCGTCTGGAATGCAGCCAGCAGGCTGAGGCCCTTGCTGGGGGACTGACCCCAGGCATGAGCTGTGTGACCAGCTTAGCTCTGTGTGAGTCACTGAAACTGTTTCGGCTTCCTTTCACCCAGCTGTGTGCGGGAGGGGACTGACTCCAGCTCGCACCTGCCCAGAAGGAAGGCATAACTACTTGGCACACAGGAGAAATCGGGAGGAGCAGACTACACGCTTCCCATGCATTCTGTCCCTTGGAGGATGGTATGTGAAACGCGATATTAGACTAAATGGGACAGAAAAGGAAGCCTACTAGTATCATGTGTTTCACCTGGATATCGCATTAGGCTCTGCCTGAAGAACCTGGCCTGCTTTCTTCTCAGATGGACTCTGGGGGCCACCTGGCACTCTGCTGTCCCAGAGACCCTGAGAACCTGGGTGCCAGAGCAGATAGGTCTGGGCTGGAAGCCTGAGTCCAGTACTGCTGAGCTGAAGACCTTGAGCAGATCACTTAACTTAGCTGAGACTCAGTAGTTTTATCTGTAAAATGGGGACAGACGGGCATATCCTCTTCTCAAGGTGGTTGTGAAGAGTGAGACAATTTATGGGACATGGTTGGCATGTTGCCTGGCATAAGAACTGTCCCATAAATGAAGCGTCATTTTTATTGCTAACATTTTTTAGAGCTTACACTGTGTCAGGCCCTGTGCTACCCACTTTCCAAAGATTAACTCATTCCATCCTTTTAAATGACAGACTCTAGGCAAAGAGCATCACATGGTTCCTGACACATGGCAAGTGGTGCCTGTTGTTCATGTAACATCTTGCACAGTTGAGCCTGCCCGGCCCCAGGCCCGTCCATGGGGACCACATGCCGACTATGGTCCCTCAGTGCTTCCCTTTGTTGCAAGCCCATTCATTGCTCAAGGCCTGGCTCAGGAAGCCGTCTCTTCAGTTTGGTGGTTTACTGGCGGAGATGTGTGAGCCAGAGGCTGCAATGTAGTTCTGGGAGTGCCTGAGCAGGGGCGAGTGGGAGGGGTGGTTTTGGGGGATCAGACGGGACAGTCACCTCCGGTGTGAGAACAGGATGGTCGGAACAAAGTCTGGGGAGAAGATAATACTCAAGATGAGTCTTGAAGGAAGAACAGGAGTTTGTCGGGCAGAGGTGGGGAAAGAGGGTGTATTCAGGAAGGCATGGTCATTGGAGACGGTTAGGGAGCAGGCAGGGGCAGGTGATGGAGGGCCTTGGTGGCCAGGCTGAGTTTGCATTTTCTTTGGAGGCATTGACGGGAGCTATTGACAGATTTTAAGCAGGGAAGAAACGTGATTAAATTGGCTTCCTGGAAAGATCACTAGGATCGCAGTGTGGAGGACGGATGGAACAGGGTAGCTGGCTTCAGGCCTAGGGCGAGAATACAGGCCGGAGTCTGAAAAGGGCAGTGGCGATGGGGGGAACAAGGAGGGGACGCATTTGAGAGACAGACAGGAGTCAGATGGACTGGACTTGCTGAGGACTGCAGGGAGTGGGGAGGGAAAGTCTGGCTTGGGGGAAGGCCTCACACACAGCACAGGGCGACCGCTGAGAAGGGGCCATTGGAAGTAGCATTTGAGAACTCATTAGTTTCCTCAGAAACTAGGTAGAGAGATGGTAGCTGGAGACGGGCCCTTCCTCTCCTTTGGCTGTTGGATGGAGACTCTGAATCCGTGGGGACCTGGGGGCAGTGGTCAGGAGACTCGCTGGCTGGTGCTGTCTGCCTCAGCGCCGGGGTGACTTTGAGAAGCCAGGGGAGGCAGGGGGGCCAGGAGTGGAGGAGCCTGTGTGCTGAGAGTGAGACAGTATAGGGACAGGACTCGGGCCTCACTTCTGACCGAGGGAGACAACATGGGGCAGCATAACCTTGTGAGCGATGCTTTGCGGGGCCACCAGAGCAAGATATTGACACAGGCCGATAAGGCACCTGGCTGCACAAGAACCAGACTATCGGATCCAACCTCCGCAAGCCAGAAAAGACCCCACACTGACCTTAACCTGACTTTTCCCTCATTATAATCTCATTTTAAAAATCATACCCAGGGGTGGAGATTTAACATGCGAATGAGACATGCAACGCATGAATGAGGACGCCGGTAACAGAACCAGGCAGGTGCGAGAGAATCTCCACCGATATGTGCTCACCTGTCTCCCTTTTCCTACCTCAGCCTCTTTATAACTCTCCCTGAGCTCCCCTCGGGGAGCCGGCCTGTGGCTCTTTCCTTTGTGCTGTCTCCCTTTGCTCCAGCCTGAGCCCTAGTAACGCTGGCCTGTGACTCCTGTTCGGCCTCTTGTTAATTTCTACCGCACAGAGCCCAAGGTCCTGCGCCAATAACAAGAGGAGAGTTGAGAGGCCCGAGAAAGACAGAGAAAGCTGTCGCCCTCACAGTGACCCTGTGCTCCTCCACGGAGGAGATCTCTTTGTGTTCCTGAATGCCAAAGCGGATGTGGGCTCAACGTAAGGGAAACTTTGTTTCCTCACCTACAAAATGCTGGTAAATTACTGACATCAAGGGTGGCGGGTGGCGGGGTGAGAGACGTACGTAAAGCTCTCTCTGCTGCGGCACAGAGGATGTGCTCCCCAGTGGTCAGGATGTGCCTGAAGGAACCGTCCCCTTTCTCCACCTAAGGTCCCATGCTCCCTGCCCCAGTCCCTGGAATTTCAGCAGAGGAGGGTCGGTTACTTCATGTTTGATGTAGAAGGACTTTGGATCAAGAAGCTTAGATGTTACCTTCCCACAGTACATTATTCGTGGGCGGATAGATGTGTCTGATGTGGCTACAGAGTGTTTTAGCTGACAAGGAGTCATTAATTGAAAAGGTGGTGAGTTAACCAGGTTTGCTTTAACACAAGATAAGATAAAGAATGCAAAACAGCTGTAGTCTACCAGGGACATTGGAGCGTCCGGACCTGGCTTGTTTAGGTTGGGGATGGGCAGGACTCTTCATCTTACGGGAGGCAGCTTGGTACGTTGGAACAGTGAGAGATTTGGAGTCAGGGAACCGGGGATGGAGGTTGGCCCCTTCCCAGCTGTGTGACCTTGGACAAGTCACTTAATCTCTAAGACCCACTTTCCTCCTTCAAAGTGTTGTTTAAAGGATTGCGGGAGATGCTGTATGCGAAGCCCCTAACTGCCTGGTGTGTAGTAAGTGACAGGAAATTCTAGCCAAATCTATAGCTGAACCAGCTGATGCCAGAAAAATATTAACTGGAACAGTTTCTTCTCCTCCTACCTCCCTGCTGCATCTTCGGCTGCTGTCCCCAGACGGTTCCCCTGGGGATCTGTCTGTGGGTTGTCACTTTGTCTGCTTGCCTTTCATCCTCCCAAGTCTCATTATTTGCGCAGGAAGTGGGTGGGTAATGGGCTTCTCTGTTGTTCCACTGGCCTCCCAGTGAGTCTTACTGTTTTGCTTTCCTCACCATGGGGGCTTCTCACACCCTCTAATGACTGTTTTCCTTTCAGAAATGGCATATTTTTAGACAAAAGCATTTCCTGTGGCTCATCTCTGATTCCCTGGCAGATCTCTGGTTTCTCATCAGGTTTCCCCGCCTCTCTCTGGTCATATACAACTACCCCAGCAGCATGAGCACAGGAAGTGCAGGAACCACAGGCCCCGGCAGCCTTCCCTGCTCTGAGCTGATACTGAGTGCTCATGGGCCAGGGCCAGGGCCGGGGCCGGGGCGCAGCGATCCCCGGTTGAGGCGTGGGGTGGGAGCAGCTGGGACTGCAGTGGCTGTCATAGCTGACTCCTCAGCTGTCCAGCTCCCCTCTGCCAATGTTAGAGGGTGGGGTGTCGGTGCTGGTGGTTTCAAAGTTACCCAAACCATGCCCTTTTCTTAGTCAAACCCAAGTTGAAATGACTCCTTTGCCCTCTTATGAACAGCCGTAGTCAGACATCCCTGGGTTTGAATCACGGCTTCGCTGTTGGCTAGCTTGGTGAGTCACTTAAATGCTCTAAACCTCAATTTCTTTTTTTGTAAAATGGGGATAGTATTGTTAGGTAGATAGCAACGATTTCTGGGTCTCCTAGGGATGAAAGTGGGTGCCTTGCCTTGGTGCTGCCTCGAGTAATTGCCCCACCTGGGAAGAAGGACAAGGGCAGTCTCCAGGCCCCCATCTTGGTGCTGCCCCCACCTTAATTCTGTCCTGAGTGACTGCCATACCTGGGGGAGGAGGGAAGGTCCTACCAATCTACCAATCAGAACTTAGTGCGCCAACTGCAAAAGGATGCAGAGGACTCTTTAGCCCATGGGCCAAGTGGCATAGGTACAATAGAGTCTGGAAGGTGACTTAGGATGACCTAAGGCTAATTATCATGCCATTAGCTTAAATCTATGTTGCAGTTCACCCCCAAAATGGGCTTTCAGAGAGGCTCATGGGAGAGCCACATGTGCAGTAAGACTCAGGACATATAACTCCCAGCTATCCATCAAAGTGGTTCCATGATGACGTCTGACCCCTGGGGAGGTCCCAATCCAGACACCATAAAACAAGACCCAGACCATAACCAAGGTCTCTTTTGCTACGACAAGGGGTCCGGTCGTCATCTGTGGCTTATGTATCTATCTTGCTCTGTAAACTATATCTTGCTCTTGCTCTATAATCCAATCTTGCTCCCCTCAATAAACTTCACCTCATGCTTGCCTTACTTTGGTGTGTCTTGTCATTCTTCAGCTAAGAGCACACTAAGAACTGAGAACACAGAAGAAGATTACAAATCTGACAACATTAGCAAACTGCACAAGGCTATTGTAAAGAAGACATGGAATACAGTGTGTAAGTAAAGTTCTTAGCCCATTACCTGGCACCTGGTTGCTCTTATTATTTCTAATTTAAATAATTATAATGATTTAATTATAATTGTATTTTAAATGTATAACATTTGTAGTTCCATAATTTATAATTTAATTGTAATTATTTACGTATGTGTTTTCCCTCCTCTGCAGACTGTGAGCCCCTCGAGGGAAGGGGCTAGATCTTCTTCATCTCTGAGTACAAAGAGCAGAGTAAGTGCCCAGTGTCTGAGGGGCTGAGGAGGGTGCCCGATACCTTTAGGGCTCCAAAAAGCCGGGCCCCCTATCCTGCAGTGGGGAGCCCAAGAGGCATCCAGAGGAGGGAAAGGGCAGGTGCTGGGCCGCTGGGGAGGCGCTGACAGCTGAGGACAGCTGTGATCGGCTGAAGGAGAAGGAGGCGGGAGGACCTCCAAGTGCTGGACCTCTCTAAGCCTCTCTACACAGTGGAGACTGGATAGTCACGCACATCTGTTTGGTTCAATTCATTCATTCAATTGATTCACATTTTTGGAACACTGACTCTAGAAGGTTCTTTTAGGCAAATCTCCATTCTCTATTCAGCCTCCTCCAGACCACTATGAAATGTGTGGCACCCACATTGCCCCTGCCTACTCCCACAAGCATGACAGCCATGGCTAATGGGTCACAGCGTCTGTCACCTGGTGTCATCTCAAAGTCCTTCTCCCTAAAGCAGCCATTCCTGATCAATGGGGTTCTGACTTGGCCTGAAAGCTACTTCCCATCTTTGGCCTAGAGCTTAGATCATGATATGTCCTGAGGCCTCCATCAATTTCAGAAGCTTATAATTTCCCCAACAAAATGCTACCATGCTTCAACTCTTTCCACCTTTCTTTTTAGAAGACCTTTTCTCACCCGTTGCTAGAAAGATGAGATAGCCATTAGGTATTAGGAAGGTGAAAAGCAGGCAGACAAAAACACAAGTCTCCACCTTTATCCACTTCTATTTGGAAGGTGTTTGGAAAGATCTCAAGTTTTGGCTTGGGATGATGGAGTTAAATGTGATTCTTTCTGTATTTTTGTGTTTTCAAATTCAGTATTAAGCATGTATTGCTTTTCTAAGTAGGAGAAATGCATTTTGTAAGAGTGCATTTTATTTTAAAAAGTTACTCACACTTATTATTACGTACTCTTTCATACCTTGTGAACAACGGACCATGTGACTATACTACCTAATAAAAAATAAGGTAAATAAATTAAAAGCTGGTCTTTGGGTTTATACATGTGACACATCCTCTTCTCTGAATAAATCTCCCATTTATACAGTCTTAAAATTCAAAGAATGTATCCCATGAAGATGACGAGGGTGATGGAAAGTCACCCAGCGTTGGCAAGGATGTGCAACAGCCACCACCTCCGCTAGTCTCCTAGGGAAGTGCTACGGAATGGAGCACCTAACTTTCTCTACATCCCTTCTTGCTTCTTCCCCAGGAATCATATTTGTTAATAACCAGAGTCCACTGGGCCACGTTTCTACTAGTGGGCAGGGTCACTTCACTCCATGGCGTCCTCCAAAGGCCACGGTCTCCCTCCACTCTGGGCTGTAAAGCCTAGTGGCTGGGCCTCCTGAGGGTAGGCCTGGAAGTCCCCAATACTCTCATATGGCCATTTGCCTGGTGGCTGGGTGAATGAGGCAGCCCCAAGCTTCTCAGCCTCCCTGCCTGAACCAGGGAACAAATTGGGCTGGCCCTCTTGAAAGCTGGTGGACTTCAAGGTAAAGTGGATGGAGCAGAAAGCATTACCATGGTTTGGTGCCAGCCACATCCTTCTGTCTGTGGGGAGGGAGAGAAAGGCGGCTCCTTCCTTGGTAATCAAGTACTCTGTGTATGGTTATGACCCTGGTGGGCCAAGGGGTGAACTTAGGATTCTGAATACTCCAACATGCTCATAAAACTATTTTCCCTCAAGCCCTTCTGAGTTATTAAAAGAAAAGCAAGAACTATAGTGAGTCAGTGTTTGATGTTTCCCATACCTTGTCATTACCTTTTCGGACAAGCAGGATAGGCCTGGGCAGTGACCTTGGGGCGTGTGGAGTGAGTACCTCTGCGCGACGCTAGCTGCTGTGCACACAGTGGGCGTGAGGTGGAGGTTTGACCAGGACAGTCCAAGGTTCACAGGAAGGAAAGAAACCAATTTTCTGGCACCAGATTGTGAAGCACACAAGCCTTACTGAGGTAAAAATCTTACCAATCCAGCAAGTTCTGTGGAGTCCGTGTGGCAGCTCTGTAGCTCTGTGGCTGTCAGTCCCAACTGTCTCTGACCTGAACACTAACTTTTCTGGGTGGGCCTTTGTGTTACGTTAAAGGTACCCCAGATGATCCTAATCACACAGAGGTGAGGAACTTGCGGCCTTGGGGACACATGTGGCCTTCTGGATCCTTGAGTGCAGCCTTTTGACTGAATCCAAATTTTACAGAACAAATGCTTTTAATAAAGGGATTTCTTCTGTGAAGTTTGGATTCAGCCGGGGGTCCACACGTGGGAATCTGGAGGGCCACGTGTGGCCTTGAGGCCGCAGGTTCCCTAACCCGACAGGGATGGGAGCCCTGCCATGGTTAAATGGTATCAGTATGTATTAACCACAATTCCCTGGACAATATTGCAGGGCTGGAAAGGTTAACTCATGGTCCACTGAGATTTGTGGACCACCCACCTCCAAAGTGGGTGGTGGAGTTAGATCAAAAGGCATACTATTATCCCACAGAGCAGTGGTTCTCAAACTTGAGTGTGCATCAGAATCCTCTGAAGGTCCAGATTGCTGGGCCCCATTCTCAGAGTTTCTGATTCCTTAGGTCAGGGGTGGGACCCCAGCATGTCTAAGAAGTTCCAGGTGATGCTGATTCTGCTGGTCTGGGGACCCACTTTGGGAACCACTGTCATCGAGGACATGGGTCTTGGCTCTGAGAGGCATTGCTGGGGCAGAGGAAAGGGCGAGAGTCTGGGAGGTGGCAGGGACCTGGGCTCCGGTCCCGGCTTTTCCGTGGCTCATGTATGAGCAGTGTAGAGTGTAGAGCCATGTGGCCTCTCGATCCCAACGTTCTCATCTGTAATCTGGGGTAATATCAGTTGCTTTGCCTATCCCCAAGCACTGA
The DNA here is from genome assembly GCF_000956105.1 of Propithecus coquereli. Classification (NCBI taxonomy): domain Eukaryota; kingdom Metazoa; phylum Chordata; class Mammalia; order Primates; family Indriidae; genus Propithecus; species Propithecus coquereli. The sequence goes on along the minus strand of NW_012151618.1, from coordinate 7,151,133 downwards.
GTGGAACAATCAGTAGTAACACTCACTGGGCTCTTGTTATGTACTGAGCATTTTACATGCATTATTTCAACTAATCTTCTCTTCCTCTCTAGGAGGTAGGTTCTACTATTCTTATTTTATAGATTCAGAAAGTGAAGTTTAGGAAGCTTCAGTTGTAAGAGCAGTCTTTGTATCAGAGGCTGTTCTGGCTGACCCGGAGCCCAAGTTCTCAACTGCTGTGCTGTCCCTGACTCTTGCTAGGAGCACCCTATGAATACCCAGTCCTGCCAAACAAGCTTTAGCTGGGAACTTGATGTGAAGGATACCTGGAGGGTAAAACACCATGCAAGAGTGAGCAAACCCCAGTTAATTCAGGTCTGGGCAGATTGGAAGGTGCCAAAAGAAAACAACACAGCACATCAATGACTCAGTTACTCTTAGAATGGGCCGTTGTGATAAGACAGAGGCATTAATTAGGAGGAAAAAGTTGCAGAGCAAACAGCCAGCAGGAAGACCAGAAGGTTCTTTAACAGCCTGACCTAAGCCCAGGAAAGCTGCTTCTCAGAAAACCTGGTGCCAGATCACAAACTCTGTAGCTGATTCATTAACAAAGTGAGTGTTGCCATCTTGGGGAAAGGACGTCTTTGAAGAAAGGAAAAAAATGCTCCTGTGAGGGGACAAAGAGAAGCTACCAAGGAAGCAGATCAGACATCAAGAGCTCAAGAGCGACTCAGAGCACACAGACACATGGAGCCTGTAATCAAAGTTCTGCTCCTCAAGCCCGGAAGCCCCTGAGAGACATGTATCTTTTGGTCCCTGTGCACAAGCTCCCATGGTCAGGGGTGGGTGGGACAGGTGATCACTTAAGTCCATTTCAGCTTTTAGTTCTAATCAGTGTCTCTGAGTCGGATTCATGCTTCATTGGTCTACCAGATTTATTTCCCTGGGGTCGTAAACATTAGGGTAAAAATACAGTGAAAATCTTAACTATCAGAAAGAAACTGACAAAATGCTACGCCAAAGTTCATTAGGAAAAAAAAGTTGTAACTATTATACATGAGTAGGAATGTTATAAAACACATTACTTTATTAAAAATGGGGTTATTGTGAGGAGTCAGACAACACAATGGATATCTGAAAAGTGCTTTGAAAACTGGAGTAGTTCTTAATTAGAATAAAGGTATACACAGCAGTTGGGATAATTTTCCGGATAAGACATGTGAAAGGTAATAATTGCAATGACTACTATCTGAGAGTTTCATATGATAGAGAAGAAGGAATCCATGTACTTTCTCGGAGGTGAAATACTCGGCCGACTGAGATGATGGAAGGTCTTATAGGGCCACGTGAATGGGCATAAAAATAGAAGATGACCTCCAATGCAGACAAAGCCATTATGTGTTCAGGGAAAAGTAACCCAAAACAAGACATAAAGTGGTTGGCTCTGACCTAATAGGTAGAAACCAGAGAAGAAGTTGAGTCTTTGTAGCCTGTTTCTCACCTGTGATGCTAGTTTGGTCAAGATAGCCAACAAAACATTTAAAATAACTCTAGATCCTTCAAACAAATGAGCCATAGAGAGCACGTCATCTATTGATTGCTTTAATTTTATAACTGAGAAAACTCAGGCCCAGAGAGCTAAGTGGCTTGTCCAAGGTCCTATAACTACTTAGAGAATGGATTGTATACAACAGGGAAAACATCAGTCTGCCTTTCATGAAACTAAGGTACCTGAGAAAGGCCACCTTAAAGAGCGTGGGGAATTTCCAGAACCTTTTTACGTTGATGAGGTGGAAGGGTGACCAAATGCTTCTTCAGAATTTCTCATCGCATTTCTGTAAAAGACACATCCTTGCGATGGGTAGATAGATGGCTCAGACCTAGGAAGGTTTTCCAAATAGTCTTATATAAATGTTTCCTAATAAATTACACAGACAGGACTTGACAGTGAAATCACAAATGAGTTTAGTACAGGCATAATGATGACAGCCCAAACATCTGTTGGTTTTGGAAGTAAGTCTTCCTATTTTAGAACTGGCATTGAATCATCAGGAGATAAACTTCAGAGGATTTTCAGATCTCCAACGGAAGATCTAACTCCTCTGCCCATGTGTTAATTAAAAACGACAGACATTGGGACTGTGACTCTCTCTAGTTTTATGTGCACTGATTCCTAGTTTGACAACACACCGCAGACAGCAGAGGAGACCGAGGACGGAGAGCTTTGGTGCTCTTAGTGCGTGATGGGTGAGGACTGCCCTCTCTGGCTGCCTTCCCAGTTCCTCAACCCCAGGACTTGCCTGAGCCTTCCAAGCTGACTTCTAGGCCCAGGAGTGCCTGACCCAAGCGCTTCACCTGCTCCCTCCAAGCTTACTGCACCCACTTTGACCTCCATCCACTCTGGTTCCGATCTATAATCCACACCCCGCCTCTGCCCTGAGTTAAACATTTGGTCATTGTCTTTTCTGTCCAGCCCAGTCCTGCATGTCAGTAATTTCCTACAATCTTTTTTTAATTGATCACTTTAATGTTCCGTTTAAAACCTTTTCCGTGGTTCATATGGAATCTCATGGAATTCTCTATAAATATGACTTTTAAAAATCTTCAATCTGCATCAGGACTGTTTAAGAACACAGTTTGTGTCAGAAGCCAGCTATAAAAACTGTCGTTCATACAAGGTTCCCGTTATAAGTAAATACCCATCGATCTATAAAATACCCTGCCCCAAAGTGCAAAGAGCAGAGATGAGGGAGGCAGGCGAGTGGGGGAAATGACTGTTTTTGATTGGAAGATGGGGTGTGACACTGACAAATTAGGGTACATGTGACCGAGAATCTTCTTCTTTCTCTGGTCCCTGAGGTGATAAAACACAGAAACCCTCAACGCCAGGGCAGTGAGAACATGCAGTGATAGGGCCTTTTTTCTCCACTGCAAACCAAGCATAGTAATAGTCTTTTATTTGGACTTTAAGTGTAAAGTAGATAAAAAGCCCTATGTGTCTTGATGCGTGGTAGGGCTACTGAAATTTCTAGAAAAACAAGAAGCCTGGGAAGGACCAATGCCAAGAAAGTTGAAGGTGCATTCTACCCAGGTTTGAGAGAACTCAAGGACTATGATAAATACCAACTAAAGAACAGTGTGGTTCTGATGTGTCATGCTCAGGTGTCTTTAAATCTTGCTCTAAGTAAAAGGTTTTATTTGTACTAGTTAAGTGTTTATTATGATGTGTTGTTTTAATGAAAAGCTCTGTTGAGCTCTAGTTGTGCGGGAAAGCAAGCTGGTCTTTGGGTTAACCATGTGGATGGGGAGTTAGGCTCTTTGGAGCCTCCTTCATTCACTCAGATGACACTGCCTACCCACAGGTGTCCACAGCACCTGCATCACTGGTACTGCTCCTGGGAGGACACAGACTAGGCTCTGGGAGCACCAGCCTAGGAAACTTGAGCTAATAAAGTCACAAAAAGCCCACAGCACTTAAAGACAGAAAGGGACAAGTATGTAGGGGCGTAGGAAGTTAGCAAGTGTGTGCTCCTTTCATCATGATTTTTTTTTTTTTAACATGGAACAGTGCTTTTGGCAATTTTTTTCTTCAAAAAAAAAAGAAACTGAAAGCTTTGGATTTTCAAATAGGGTTATTCGCCTTTCATCTGTGTTTTCTCTACTGTTCTATTTTCTGATCCATTACTTTCGTCTTTGAAACCTGTCATTGTGCCTCTTGTATCAATGTAACTATCACTTAAAAGGCTTTTTACTTTTTAGGCCAGAAATGTTTAATATCAGGCAATTTAAATGATTTTATTTGTATTGACCTCGTACTTGACAGTCATGCAAGATGTCCTGGAAAATCCAATATTTAAAGATGGGAGTGCCTTTACTGGATTCTTTTTTCTCCCCAGATGAGCAGAACAGTTGTGGGGTCCTGAGGGAGTGATGGAAAATTGCACAGGCTGGTCAGTGCCCAGCGCCCAGGTCCCCGAGGGAGAGGGCAGGGCGGTCAGGGAGAGGGGAAAAGGAGGAGATGAATTACGTGCTCAGTCTCAGGACAGACAGGAGAAGACCGATGGTTCTTTTTTCTCCCTTTCCTGGTGAGAGGAGGGGCAGGGCTGACCCAGGTTGGTTCAGGGGCTCGGATGGGATAGAGGACTTGGGGGTATGAATGTGGGTGCGGTAGCTTGAGGGGGAGCAGCGAGCAGGAAGGGAGTCGGCCTGGGCTGTCGAATTCCGGAGGCACCACTGCAAGAGGGGGTGGAGAGCAATGGGAGGGAGGGAAAGAGCAGAGCACGTTCCCAAAGCTTGGTTTGGTCTGGGTCACAGACTCTGGCAGCTGTTCAGAGAGGCCAAGCCCCTTTCCTGAGGTCACAGAGCTCGTTGAACCTGGAACCCAGGCTTCAGGCTCCACCAGCATTCTTTGCTCTAAGCTAGTGGCTGTCAGGACCCTGGAGTGAAAAACACACAATTTCCCCGCCCACTTCAGTGGTCCACAGAGGATAACAAAGCAGCCAGGCCAAGGGGTACAGTCGCACCTTTCACGGGGAACTGGCCCTAGAGTGGGAGTCCCCACTGGGAGGGAAGAGATTGGAATTAACTTCCTGGCTTCTCCTATAAGACTTCAAAAGCAGGGACGAGTCTGCAGGGCTCTGGGGGCCACCGAGCAATAAAGGAATATACAGCTGTGCGCGGGCTAATGAGCACCAGGAATAGCTCTGCTGACCCGTCTCTGCAGGCAGGGCCCAGCGGAGGACCTCGCTGGTCTTGGAAAGGGTCCTGCTCCCTCTGCCCAGGTCTGCAGAGGCCAGAGCTCAGCCAGGGGGTTCCCTTAACGATCGCCAGGGAGGAGCAGAGAACATGGAGGGGCCTCTGAGCTGGGGCGCTGCTAAGGTGCTGCCTTGGGTTCAGCTAGCCCATCCCCTGCCCAGGCAGCATGCAGTCATCCCGTGCTGCCAAGTAATTTGTCTATGTGGGAACAGAGCAGGGAAGGGACATTTATTTCTTTGCCTTTGGTGCAGAGTCCAGTCAGAGAAGAATTGTGTGTGTGTGTGTGTAAAGGTGAGTGTCTAAGCCAATGGGATGGGTTAAGGGCAAGGCAGAAAGTGGACCAGTGAAACCAACTCTTCAAGAAGGCACAGAAAGCCTTTATGATAAACACTAAATGGGATCCTGTTTAGTGGGACAGGATGGGTTTGGAGCCAAAAGGACCCCTCTGTTGGACCCAGATGTTCATTCATTCAATCCAATCAATTAATCACGGCAATTCATTCATCATCATTTCTCCAGTACCCACTATATGCCACACACTGTGCACAGACTGGATTAAGGCCCAGCCTCTTTCTGCCTTCAAAGCACTCCCAATCCTATAGGGAAGGTGGAAATAGGAACAAGTGGACAAAAAACATGTAATACAGCGTGATGCATGCAAGCAGTAGGAAAAGAGATGATAGAAGCAAAGACGAAGGCGGGTCCGGCGTGGAAACAGGGATACAGACGTTTGGCACGTGGCTTGGAGGCAGAGGTGCAGACTGTCAGGCGTGCAGGAGAGGGGACTTTGGGAGCAGGCCTGGGCTGCGGGGAGGGCAGTAGGAGGCAGGCATGGGTTGGTGGACAGAGCAGGGTGTGAAAGCTTTGAGGAGGAGCTGGAATTTGAAAGGAAACTGTACCATGGAGAGAAGGGGGCAGCCCAAGAAGGCCCATGCGGTGAGAGGCAGAGGCCCAGAGGAGAGTGTTGCTCGTTCGTTCTGCACACAGGGCGGAGGCGCTCTTGCACGGGGGTTGAGAACACAGGCTTTGCACCGAGACAGTTCATGTTCAAATCTCAGCTCTGGGGGCTGCCCGTTCTGTGACCATGGGCAGGTTATTATAATTTGCCTCTTAGGTTTCTATTCCCTAATCTGTAAAGCGGGGTGATGATGACAATTACTGCAGCAGGGACCTTGGCTTTTAGTATTGTTACTATTGCAGCCAGTCTCCAAACGCTGTTAGCGGTTCCTTTGAGGTGTCCTCGTGTCTTGCCTTGACCTCTCCCCTGCAGCAGCGATGACCTCAAGCTCTGTACCTAAGAATTGCCCTCTTCACTGACTTCTGGGCTCCTGCATGTCTGTGAACCGGCCTTCTTGCCTTTCTTCCCCTGCAGCCAGCCTGTCGACCGACCCTGAGCACAGCCCCCTTAAGCCATGCTCTGGTCACTTCTTTGCTCAAAAGCTTTGTCATGTCCTCTTTCAAAGAAGCACCAGTCTGGCCCATTGTCCTCTTGCAGATGGGAAAACCAAGGGCCAAAGAAAGAGGCTTGGTCCCAAGCGCTGGGCCTCCCACCCCACCACTCTCACTTCTGCCTCTCCAAAGCTGCCCTCTTCCCCAGCTCCTATCCTGTGCTCGTGATTTCCAGCTTCAGAGCTTCTGCCCTCCCTGGGAGGCACCGTGGCAGGTAGGCAATGGACCTGCATGAGCTGCACAGTCAGCCCTCCTGAGTTTGCGGCTGGCCTTGCCCCTTACTCTCGGAGTGACCTTGAGCAAGTGAAGCCCCCGGGCTTCCCCGTCCTTGAGAGGGGTGTTATGCTGACTGCTCCCTTGCAGGGTGGGAGATGAGACTAACCCAAGTGAAGGGCTTGGTAAAGTGTCTGGCACATGGTATCGGGCTCTGAACCGTCAACCCCTCTTCAGGGGGCCATCCCCGGCCAAGACCCTGCCATGACTGCTCTCCGTGCTGCGTCCCACCCGGCCTTCCCGTTCCTTTTTCCACACTCACATCCCGAGTCACCCTGAGCTCAGCCCTGGCCCCTCCTTTCCCATGAGCTGTTCTCCACTTCCTGAGCTCTCCAGAGCCGCTACCTCACTGCTTCACAGACAGAGTTAGAACTCCAGGAAAAAGCCAACACTTTATTCCAGAACTTTGTTTTAAACACCCTTAAAGACAGAGCTGGGCTGTTGGCAGGGTTTGGGGTCCTCTGGAGTGGGTTCAGTGGTGCTCCTTAGGAGCTGGAAGGACTCCCAGAGCAGGGCCCTGCAGGGGGTGTGCAGACACACGCCCAGGGGCTGGGGAGCAGGGTGGGGACCCACACAGCCTGGCCCCGGAGCCTTGCCTGGGAGCCTTCAGGGTGAGTTGTCCTCCCTTCTTAGGAGAAAGGGAGAGGCTGGTTCTCACTAGGTGTGAGCCAGGCACACCTACCATCTGGACGCAGTTCTGATACCAGAGGAGCCCAGCGGCCGACCCAGGGCCTCCCAGGGCCGCGTGCCAAGGAGGAAGCTGTGCTGCGTGCACGGGGGCTGCGAAGCCCTAAGAGGCTCCGTCCTTCCCCAAGGGCGAGTGCAGCTGGCATCTGTTCTAGTTTAGGCGTCCTTGGGGAGGGGTGTGGATTCCTTCCTGTGCCAGCTGCGGAAGCGACCAGAACACAGTGTAGACAGCACAAGGCTGGTTTTCTGCCTCAGTGTGAGCCAACCCCAATTTGGGGGAGTGTTTGCTTCCTCATGAATGTAAAAAGCTACTTAATGTGACTGGAGAGAACACTGAACACCTGTTTGCTGGTGGACTCTCATCTTGTTTATTTTTTCTGTTTTCAGAAGTGGGTGCGACTTCCTCTAGAAACTGCTGTTTTCCTGAAAACCTGGACTAGGCCTGGTCATGTACTTTTAGCTTTGATTTGATGTAGGTATTTGTTGTGAATTCTTTAACTCAAAAAAAAAAAAAAAAAAAGAAGAGAAAGAAAGAAAGAAAAATGAAGCTAGTTCTCCAAAATATTGTTTCACTCAAGCTTAGCGAAGGACTAAAATACAACCTCACAAGCGAATATTTGCTCCCTTAATGACGACACTCCACAGTAAGGCCTCTAAGAAGACACTTTCTATGTCACTTCCTGCTTGCTGGGAGAAATGGAAGGTTTGTCACTAGGCTTTGACTGGACTTCCCAGCAGTCTTCCTTCACCGAGAGCAGCCAGCCCCACCAAATGTCCGCCGAGCTGTTGGCTTTCAGTGATTGAAAGCTGTTTGTGTCCCAGCAGAACTAGAAAGTACATACTTCACCTAAAAGTATGAAGCATGGTCACCGTCTCCCCATCTCAGTATTGCACCCATAGTCAACTGGAGTGTTATAGCCTTCTCAACACCCTATGACCTATTACTTTTCCTCCTAAATATTCATGAGAAAAATAATAAAGCCATGGACATAAGGACCTCCGTGGTGTAATTGATGGCAGGTTTTGGGGTTGGCCTAATGCACAACTTCATCATCTCCTAAAGACCAGAGACACAGTGGCAGGGGACCCTTTGTAGAAGGCACTGTGACCTCCTTTTTCCTTCTCCACTGGGAAACCAGGATCCAGGACAAGGGACAGGAGTGGTGCAGGGACAGGGACTGCTACATGATGTATTATTTTGGGGACAGAAGGGTGACCAGATTCTGCGGGAAGAGCTGGAAAACATGGAGTTCTTTGATCTCTGAGTTTTCTCATAGGGAAAGGAACCACAGACTGTGATTCAGCTCTTGTGGAAAGCTGGTCTCAAAGCTGAAAGCTCCCAAGACAGCAGGCTGAGAGATAGGGAAGGCTCAAATGAGGCTTATTCCTTGGACGATGTTGTCCTAGATGTTTTTTCTTGTTTGTTTGCTTGTTTGTTTTTGAGACAGGGTCTCATTCTGTCACCCAGGCTGGAGTGCAGGGGCGTCATCATAGCTCACTGCAACCTCCAAATCGTGAGCTCAAGTGATCCTCCTGCCTCAGCCTCCCGAGTAGCTGGGACTACAGGTGTGCACCACCAAGCCCAGATGATTTTTCTATCTTTTGTAGAGATGGGGTCTCACTGTGTTTCTCAGGCTGGTCTTGAACTCCTGGCCTCAAGTGATCCTCCCACTTCAGCCACCCAAAATGCTAGGATTACAGGCATGAGCCACCGTGCCGGACTCTAGACATTTTGACTTGGAGGAAAAATCCAGGGATGAGGACAATGTCTTTGCTGTTAATTATAACAGCAACATAGCCACCAATATAAAGAACAACCCCATTAAAAAAAATCTGCCTGGGCTATGCTTTAATTGCACGAGGTTGGGGGGGAGTGGAGGGACGTGGTGGGGAGGCTCAGCTGTTGGTCTAACAATAGCACACGCTGCCGACCTTGCTCAGAGGGAAGCCCAATTCCGAACTTCAAAGGTCAGTTTGTGGACGTCACATTTAGTAAGCACTTCCTGATGACCCCGTTTAGAATTTTATTCTTTTTCCAAGAGGCACAGCACAGAATATATGGGCACAAATTTTTCTCCAGCAATTTCCCTGCCTCTGCAGGAGTAAAAAATGGAAACAGGTGCTTATGTATTTATTTTTAAAACTCTCCAGCTACTGGGGACAGCAAGGACTTTTGCCATTTAATTTTTATTATCTAGCTCATGAAAATGTATTTCTTAATCCTCTAGCTGCATATACTCCTGACCAGGAAAGGCATAAACCAAGATGTCCCCATGCACTCTACGAGCATATAATTTAAAATTAACCACATGGGCTGTACCAGAAAGCCATTCAGAAAATGCCTAAAGAGCCGGCATCAGTGGCAGGATGGAGACAAGGACCCAGGGTAGAGAGGAAAAAGAATTGTGTGAATCACAGAGGCGAAGGGTGTTTATGTGGGAGATGGAAACCCTTACTTCGTATCCAGTTTGGTCAAGTTTATATGGAGGAAATAACCAAGCCATTGTTACTAGCCCCTTGACTACCAAATGGGATTACCTGGCTGATTTGGCGGGGCGTAAAGATAATAACAATGATGGTGACCAATAACAAAATGATCAGCTTTTTAAAAGCCCTAAAAGGACCTCTTTGTTTTTCCCAATTTGTTTTGCCTTTGTGAATGTGGAGGAGGAAACCTTTGCAAACTAGTCTCAAGGGAGAAAAGGGGAGAGCAGACATCTACCTGAGGCTGTGGGGTGGGGGACAGATATCCTGCGTGGACACTGCTACTTCAGGCTCACAGGAGGAGGGGTCATCTGCAGTGGTCACCATGCGCTCCTGCAATCCTCCCAGAAGAGGGAGGCACCCCCTAGTTTCTACCCCACTCCCCTTCGGCTCCTCCCTCCGGGGGCCTCGGGACTGCATCAGGCTAGATGTGTGTGCTCTGCCCTCAGTGTGGCTTTAGCTTTGGCTCAGTGCTTTTCGCCCTGCATGCTGGAAAAGCTTACTTTTCCCCCCACGATTATCGAAGCAACACACACTCCTTCAGAACAGTAGGAAGGTACAGAAAACTGTTAAGAAGGTTGAAAACAAAATCAGCTATAATCCTATCACCCAGAGCTATTTACACAGAAGTGTATTTTCTTCTAATGTAGTTTTTTCCTTAACACGAATGCGCAAATTTTGTAACCTGCCTTTTTCGGGGGAGGGTGGGGTGTTCAACCTCATAGCTTGTTTCCATGCCATTAACTATATCTGGCCCTAGTTCACCTCCCTCCGCTTCCCCCCTTTTCTTGGTATCTCTGACCAAGTCAGGAAATTCCAGCCTCTGCTCCTGTGCTCATGCTGGGTACCTGCCTGACCGGCAGCCACTTTTCACCCACTATTTACTCTCCATTCTTTACAGGCCTGTGTCCTCCATGGTGCCTTCCAAGGCCACCTGGAGGGCTTTCCTGATTGCCCATCCATCCCTGACCCCCTTCCCTTCCCTGAGCTCTGGTCCCTAACATGTGCTGCTCTGGGCTGCTAGGGCGCTTTTGATAGAGCTGCCTCTCAGGCAGTGGTGTGATGGTAGATATTTAACAACTGGCTCTCTGAAAAAAAAATGTATGTATATATGTACACATACATACATATATTTATTATGCTTTTTATTGCTATCAAGGATGAGAGTTATGCAATTTATAAATCATAGTAACATATACAATATTCTTTATTGTAAACTCCAAATAGCCAATTTATTTTCACAGAATGCTTTCATAGATTTTTGCTGAACTCTTGTCTCACTAGCCAACCTGTGGTGGCAAATGACAAACAAGTGTAGTTCTGATATGGATGTTGGTTGATAAATTTATTTACATTGAGTAAGACAAAAGTGACATAACAAAGACATATATAGGAACTTGAATCATTCAACAATGACATGAAGACAGGTGTGCTGGCTCACACCTGTAATCCCAGCACTTTGGCAGGCTGAGGTGGGAGGATTGCTTGAGCCCAAAAGTTCAAGGTTGCAGTGAGCTATGATCGTACCACCTGCACTCCAGCCTGGGTGACACAGTGAGATCCCACCTCAAAAAAAAAAAAAAAAAAACGGAAAAGAAAAAAAAAGAAAACAATGACATGAGCTACTTCTTTGTTGAATCAGATCACTGTTTTTGAATATTAGGAGAATATTTTCTCAGTATTGTTTTGTGCTATTTACGATCGGAGCAACTACAGACACAAGATTAAGTTTAATCTTCATTAGTAACATTGTTTTTTATTATGACTTTCTTAGACGGGGCCAGCAATTTTCCTGACGAATCCTGCCCACCACCTGTTTTTGTCAACAAAGTTTTACTGGAACACAGCCATGGCCATTTGTCCGTCTATTGTCTGTGGCTGCTTTTGTGCTACGACAGCAGAGTCGGGTAGTTTCAACAGAGACCTTATGGCCTACAAAGGGAAAAATATTCACTGCCTGGCCCATTTTAGAAAAAGTTTGCTGACCCTTGCTTTACACAGTCAACAAAACAATAAATCAAACCCTGATTTGTAGTGTTTGCCAATTTCCATGTGCAAACACAACCATCACAGCTGCTGTTAAGTCCCCAATGTGATGTTACTGAACACAGAGTTGAGAAGAGATTCACTTTGGCACAACGTTATGTGGTATACAGTAGAGTAAATGCGGACAACCTTAGGGACAGAGATAGTAGTAAAATAATTAGGAACTGAGGAATTTTTGGTATTTATTACCATCATTTGTAACATAATTGATTGCATTATAAGTTTTATAATTTATTCCAGTTTTTAAAATTTAATTATTTTTTTGGAGACAGTGTCTTGCTCTATTGCCCAGGCTGGAGTGCAGTGGCATGATCATTGCTCACTGTAACCTCAAACTCCTGGGCTCAAGGAATCTTCCTGCCTCAGCCTCCCAAGTAGCTGGGACTACAGATGCCCACCACCACGCCCAGCTAATTTTAAAATTTTTTGTAGAGATGGAGTCTCCTATGTTGCCAAGACTGGTCTCAAGCTACTGGTCTCAAGCAATCCTCCCACCTCAGCCTCCCAAAGTGCTGGGATTACAGATGTGAGCCACCATGCCTGGCCAGTTTTATAATTTAATTTAAAGAATGATGGCCTTGTTTAAAAATTGGCTAGTGAAATTCTTGAAAATTTAACAATCGGCTTTGTGCAGGGCGAGGGCTTTGATCTTCAGCAGGGGAAAATATGATCCCAGCCCACGTGGGTGACACATCTCACTGAGCCCCAGCCCTGGGGGGAAGTTTTGCGCAGGACAAGGGTGTGGGAAGTTCTTGTGCTCATCAGAAGTCTTAAACTTGAAGAAAGAAGCCTCTTGTGAGTGGCAGGGGCTCCAGTCCCATCTGTTGACTAGAAAATTGCCATGCGCTCCGGCCACTATGTGGGAGTATAACCATGACCCTCCTCCCACCACGTACAGAACTGAGTCATGGGACAGAGCCATCCAGGAGGCACAGATGGCACCCTGACCCCATTTGACCTGGGCTGGGTGCTCCGTGGAGTCTGAGCACAAGGTCTGGACAGTCAGCCCTGGCAGCCCCAAACCCCAGCTTTCTGCTTGGGAAGTACCAACTTATATCCTCACCCCTTTTCCCACTTCAGGAAGGGACTGGCTGACTAAAGCAAACTCGGGGTTCCCTGGGAGCATGTGCCCTTGGCCTGGGAAGACAAGGGTCTTCCCATGTGGCGTCCTCTAGGCATGACTGACCTGAACCATGTGGTGTGTTCTCTGTGGAAATCCCATGCCGTGAACCCTCCTCCCCTGTCAGCGGCTCGGCGGTCTTGGACGCAAGCTATTGCTCTGGCTGCTTTCTTCAAGTTCTCCTAGATAGGGCTGGAAGAGCGGCTACGGCATCTGCATAAAAACAGCAGGGAGAGGACAGGTGCTCAGGAGCCCCTGGCTGGGTTCCCATCCCACTATTACCATTAGGCCCTGTGACCTTGGGCTTGTCACTTAATCTCTCCCAGCCTATTTCCTTGTAGGTTAAATGCCTCACAGGATCATTGTGGGGTCAACTGAGATAACGTATGTGAAACATATCGCAAACAGCAAGTGTGAGAGGGCAGTGAACAGGACCGACTGGTTCCAGGAACTCCGCTGAAAACACCAGGTGCTAAGGAACCCACATTCTCTAATAAGAGTGGCCAGCCATTAGGGCCAGGTTGCCCCAGCTCCAGGGCTCCCACAGAAGCAGGGCCTATTGCCAGCACCACACTCCTCTGCCCATGTACATAGACAGGTGGGAGAAGGGAGAGTAGGAATTACTGGGAGAATAATTCGGTTCTGTCTCTCCCATTGTTGTCTCCTCTTCAGGTCAAGTTAGGGGAATCTGTCAGAATCATTTATCATGAATGCAGGGGGAGGGGCATATGGCTCCAGGCTGGATGCTGAGATGTTGCAACTCTTGGTCCCACGTGGTGCTGGGGATATGGTGACGGAGTTTTGGGGAGAGTCTGATTTGTATCCATAGGAGTTTGGGGCTCTGTGTGAATGTGGGGGCTGAGCCTGCTTCTCAGTTGAGGGGGGAGAAGGCACTGTGGGGTGTGTGCCTGAGGGCGTGGGATCCTCCACCTCAGTTCGGCCCTCAGGGGGGGGGAAGAAGACCCCCCAACTAGTTTCTGAGGCTCTGTAAGAGAGGACAGAATGGGAGGGGCATGGACCCATGGAGATGCCACAGCTGTCCTTCTCAGTGACAGATGGGCTGGGGTCACACGGACAGGGCCCTCAGAAATTCACGTACAACATCTTCGCAGGCCAAAGCCACCAGAAGCAGATGGGACCAGAGTGGACCACAGTGAGACCAGACAATCCACAGGGGGTGAGGAGCTCTGTGTCCCCCACCTGCGCCCTCATGACCAGCTCCCAACCTGAGGGGTTAGGCCCTAAAAGGAGGGGTGGCAATCCCAGAAGCAGGCCTCACCCTGCTCTCCTACCCCACCCCACCCCACGGTGCCCAAGTGGGCAGAGGCATGAGGGCATAGAGCTATCCTGTCCATGCTCCCTCCAAATCCTACCCCTCCCTGAACCTAGCTCGTGAACAAGAAGGCAAGATGCCAGATCTGATGCGAGAGTGAGGCTCTAGGATAAAATAAAATAAAAAGACTTTTAATAATGGGACTGACCAAAAGTTAAAGAAACCTGCCCAGGTTACTAATAAGGGACAGAAACATAGGACTGGGTAGTACACAGCTGAAGGCGGGGATGGGGGAAATCTAAAACTGTTTCCCGCTTATACCCCTCTAAATTCAGATGGCTCAATAAACCTGGAACATAGTTCTTAAGTTTTTCTGGTAGGTGGTCCCTTTGAACTTGGTGAATTAGATCAAACACACGTGTAGATCAGTGGTTCTCAAACTTTGGTGCATGCATCAGAATCACCCCGTGGGCTTGTTAAAATGCAGACTGCTGGGCGTTTTAACCCAGGAACCCAGAGTTTCTGATTCAGCAGGTCTGGGGTAGGGTGGAGAATCTGCATTTCAAACAAGTTCCCAGGTGATGTTGACATGGCTGGTCTGGGGACCACAATTTGAGAATCACTGTGGAATAGACTGAAGCACTGCCGAAATATGTATTTAACACACACAGCCTTGAAAATAGGCCTCTAAACATCCTAGGAAGCCAATAAAAATGCTGATTTGATTTATGTCACCCATCTGCTTCCTCTGGGAGGAACACTACTTGCGAGTTGCGCTGGGTCTCCTATGTGTTACAGAACTGGTTGAAACTCCCGTTGCCCTACATGTGGCAGAGTGTGTGACGCCATCCAGGATGTCCCTGTTCTCACGAGGCCAGCTCCACCCAGGTGGATGACCCACAAAGGCACATCTTTGAGCAGGAGCCCTCGTGCAGAGCCAGGGCTGTGTGTGCAGGGCCAGGGAAGTGGCCCTGCTTGGGCTCCCATCTTCAGGCCTCACACAGCCCTCCACAGCCTCACTGGCACCCCCTCCTCTGAGAGAGCACCCCTCCCACAGGGTTCCTGCTCGGCCTGGTTGGGGTAAAGCTGATCCTACCCCAGGGGTGGGCGTGGCTCCCAAGCCAGGCCAATCAGAAGCCCATCCTCCTGCCTGCAGCCATTTCTTCGGGGGTGGGCACCTGGCCAGAGTCTTTTCTGGAATATTTACTAGAGGTATGTGGTAAGGTATAGTCTCTTCGGAATTTTGAGTTCTAGGACCAATTTTGAGGACCAGGGAAGTCTGGGACTCTCCAGTGCCATCATGAAGGGAGGGAGAAGGGAGAGAGAGTGAAGAGACATGGTGATTTTCCTAGCACCATAGATCCAACTGTCCATATTTTGGACATCCCTGTTATGTGAGTAAACACATTCACCTTAAGTTAATTTGAGTTGGATTTCTGTCCTTGTGACCCAAAGTCCCAACTAACACAATCATTGGGTATTCTTACCTACCTTTTTTATATCTCCAAATATGTTCACTTTCCTCCATTCCCACAGCACTGCCTGTCACCCAGGGCCTGGGTGTCAGTAACAGCTGCTCAATCCTGTGACAGTCAAGGCCTTTGATTGCTCTGGGGACACCTGCCTCCATGTAATGAATCCCAGGTGACAGTTTGCCCTGTCCACTGGACTCTGATCGGGAGGCTTTGGGGCAGCCTGGCTTCAACGCACAACCGTTCTCTCCAGCACATTTCCGGGAGGAAATGCAGCCTCATCATGACTTACAACTGGAGGCCACTAGCGCAAAAAAGAAGTTGTCATCTGCCTCCAAAGTCCTTCTGGTGTTTGTCATGGAAATTCCAGAGTCTTTAGACTGTGCCCTGTTATTGCCCTGGGTCCAGTTTCACCTACAAACCCTGACTGCTACAGGGAAAAAAACACTTAGGGACCATGAGTGTGAACTAGCACGGTGGGTTCTGTTATCAACACTGGGAATCTTCTTAGAATTTTAACTCCATGAGTTATCAAAACATCTCAGTGGCAGGACCGTGACCTATTCAGTACCTTGACCTTGCTAGTAACCTAGGTATAGCAGACCACCATTGGGTAGCTTGGGTCGTCCCAGACCCATTTAGCACTTCAATGCAGCTCCAAAATACATAGATCCAAATTTATAGTTTACCGATGGAAATTAACCTTTAATTGAAGATTTCATAAAAAAAGGATTTAAATTCCATTGTCCAGTGAAACTTAATAAAATTCCCTTTTAGGCAGTACTATTCTTTTCCCAGAGTGCCAAACACTGCCAGCCACCTCTTCTCTCCTACAATTGGCCTCTAATACTTCCCACTCTTGAGGCCGTTGTTTAGGTGGGACCCCGGCCCAGCATCAGAATTAGCATCACCTGGGACCTCATTAGAGGTGGGAATCCCTGGGCCCTGCCCTAGGCCTACTGAATCAGGAACTCCGAAGTGGGGCCAGCAATCTGTGCTCTAAAAAGCTCTTCAGAGGATTCTGATGCACTCTCAAATTTGAGAACCAGTGACCCAAGCAATGTAGCTCTTGCCTAGGTCTCCATGCCACACCCAGGAACACAAAAGACCAGAAGTGTTCAAGAGGGGACCACCTATTGCTCCTCACGGAAGCTCCTCAAGAGTCTCAGCTCTGGCCCAGATCATACATTAGTGGTGTCAGCCCACAAGACAGGGGCAATTTTTTTGGCTAAGGTCTAAGGGTCTTTCTATATTGTCCCTGGTGACCCTGGACTGAGGACAGGCTGGCTCCCCTGGTCTTTGTTCAAGAGCCTCCGAGGACATTGGAATATTTGATGGGCGGGGGCAGAGTGGGGCTTATACCACCAGACAAAACAGAATGAAGTGGAATAAAAAAGTCTCCAAGGGAAGAAACAAATGCATTTTAAAATCCATTCCTCCCAGGAATCTGCATGGACGATAAAGCCACATTTATCTTTCAAAGTAAATAGCAATCAGTCCCAAGGAGTGAGGAGACCTTCAAATAATGGCCGACATGTGTTGCTATTGACACTGACCCATAAATCTCAATTTCTTTGGGAGGGAATGTTGGGTGGCATTTTAATTCCAAGTCATCAAACGAGAAGGCGAGAGATTTACCTCTGCTGTGGGTCTCAGTGGAGCATCCTTGGAAATACATACAACTCAATGAACATGAGTTAAGTGCTAATTGATGGCCTCCAACATGCTTCACAGCACTCCATTACCCGGATGAGGCGTGTGACGGCTGAAGCATGGGGCAGCTGAGCTGGGGTGCGCGTGGACCGGCTCTGAGCAGCCATCTCGGAAGGACAAAGGGCGCGGTTGCCTCCCCAGCATGACCGATTGCTGCCCTCCCCGGGGTCCCCTGCTCTGCCAGCGCCAGGACCCCTCTGTGTGCTGAGTGCTTTCGGGCCTGCCAGCCCCTCTGCCCAGGTCCCTTCTGCTTCTCTTCTCGAAGATTTTCTCATCGTGTGTGTGTCCGGTCCAAAGCCTGGTCTTTGTCCTCAGTGGGGACAAAAGGCCTTTCTCCCACTGGTCAGTCTGTGGAGTCTGAGAGTGCACATCACTGGCCATCGCTCCCTCTTCTGCCATTTGGAAAAGGCACTTTAGGTACCACTTAGTTACTACTTGCCCGACACTCTGCTAGGTGTTTTTGCGTACACTATCTCATTTAATCCTATGTGACACTGGACAGGCCATCTGACCTCTTCAAGCCTGTTTTCTCATTTTTATTTGTATTTATTTTCTCCCATTTTCTTTCCCATTGATTAGCAGCACTGTTTTCTCATGTTTACAATGGGGACCACACTAGTGATCTCCTCAGAGGGTCACTGGGGGATTAAGCAGTGTATTCCAGCAAAAGCACTGGGCCAGGCCTGGCAGGTGAAGCTGCCCCCCAGGCCAGCCGGCTGGGCCAGTTCTGAGGAAGGTGCTGCAGGGCATCTGTGTTTCTTTCAGGGATCCTCCCGGGGAGGGAATGCGTCTTATTTGCCTTCCCAGCCCCAAGCACGGGTCTGTTGTGGAGTTTGTCTCGGGAGGTGTGTGAGAGGTCAGGAAGGAGAGGAGGAAGGCTGCCGGGTGAGCCCCAGAAACCCCAGGTCCTGAGCTAAGGAGACGGGCTGGGGCCCCTGAGGGGGGACATGATACAATCTCTCTCCGGCCGCACAGGAAAACTGGACCAGAGCTTAGAAACCTTCGTAAGAGACAAAGGGACCTGGAGAGCTCTCAATCCTGAGTCCAGGTGGGGGGAGTGATTTATCCAAAGTCACATGGCCATTTGGTGACATGGAGTTTGCTAATGTTGGCACCGTGACCCCACATTTGGGAACTTGTTGCAAAGGGCTTGAAAATATATTTTCGTCAGGAAAATATGCCATGTGCACCGCCAGAAGACCCTGGGGAAGGCAGCCTTGGGCAACCTTTGAGGTCCTGCTTCCCCTTTCTCGTGGTTACCTGGAGCGTCCTGCCTGCTGCCAGCCCCGCCCTTCCCCAGGGCTGCCTCCTGTCGGAGGATGTGGGTCAAGCTCAAGTGTGAGAGAGGTGCCTGTGGACAACACAGACCTCAATCCGGACCTCGCTGCACCCTTTTACTAGTCGGGACACGACAAGGAGCCTGCATCAGCCCTAATTTCCTCACGTGTAAAGTGAGAATAACAATATACACTTTATAGGTTGTTGTAAGAATTAAGCCAATTTAAGCAAAATGCTAGACATAGTAATAAGGCATACTCGGCTGGAGTTGAGTCAAGGGACTGTGTCTTATCTGTTGTATTTCTTCCCGTTTCCTTGTTCCCTGGTGCTAGAACACTGCCTTATGTCTAGCAGTAGGTGCTAATTACTAATTCAGGCAATGTCTTGCCTTTAGAATTTTGCTTCTCAAAGTAGTTTGGCAACCAGCGACATTACTGTCACCGGACACTTGTTAGAAATGCAGGATCTTGGAGCCCATCCCCAATCTGCTGGAAAAAACCATGTTCACTTTATCCAGGTCCGCAGCTGATTCACGTGCACGTTGGGGTTAGAAGCTCTGCATTGGAAAGCATCCTCTAGGCTGGGAGGAGCTTAAAGCTTCCATTAGGGCCTTGAGCTTTGTGGTGAATTTATATGTAAGAAAACAACGCAAACATGATGCTCATCTTGCTGGTCTGGAAGTGGTTTCTTAGTTCCATGGAAACTCTGAGGACTTAGAATCCCTTCTGTGAGATTCACAGTGGGAACAGAGCCAACTTCCCGTGTGCCCCTGTGTGTATTTTCCAGGGAAGACTGTGGTTTGGAGAGCATCTGTCCCTGTCACTCGATAGCCCTGGCAAAGGTGTAGAGCACAGACTCTAACCAGGAGTCAAGTGACTTCAGGGAGTCCTCATATTCCTAGATGGGGAGATGGGGGAGACCTGGGCTGGGTCTCCTGTGCCTCTGGGATGTTTTCCATGTTCTCTATCAGGAATGTGGGATTTGCTAGATGAAATCACTTACTTTTAAAATGTGTGTGTTGCTTAGCCCTTTGATGAGGATTCAAACACTGGAAAGTCACTTGCCAAGTGTCTCCTCCATGCCAGGCTGGTGCGGGTCCTGGGGATAGGACAGTGACCAAGACTCTGCCCCTGAGGTGCTCACAGTCTAATGGGAGAGAGGTGTGCAGGCAGATAACCAGGGGGCAAGGAGCCAAGTGCCACAGGAGACAGGTACACAGGGGCCACAGGACAGTGGGCAGCACAGGTGAGTATGAGTGTTGGCACCAAATGACCCAGAGTCCTGTAGCCTCAGAGACACGGGAGCGCCACCAGGGGCTCAACAAGCAGTGGTGACAGGAGGATCTTGATTGGGTCCCGGTCTAGAAACAACATAGACAAGATTCTTGGGACACCTGGGGAAATTTGAGTAAGGGCTGGATATGAGATGATATAAAATTATTTTTAATTTTCTTAGGTGTGGCTATGGTCCTGGAGCTACGTAGGAGAATGTCCTTATTGAGAGATGAATGCTGGAGTATTCGTGTTCACAGCTGAAGTGTCATGATGTCCACAACTTTCACAGGAGACACGTGTGTGTGTGTGTCGCTCTCCCAGCCCCTCTCCTCTC
The DNA here is from genome assembly GCF_000956105.1 of Propithecus coquereli. Lineage (NCBI taxonomy): Eukaryota > Metazoa > Chordata > Mammalia > Primates > Indriidae > Propithecus > Propithecus coquereli. The sequence goes on along the minus strand of NW_012151618.1, from coordinate 7,130,996 downwards.
TGATGGTTCTGCAAGTCCCACACACAGGTAAATATGCACTTATATAGGAAGATACATGTGAACACCTATCGAATCTATCTGGAGGAAATACGGAGGTTCCTTGGGTCATCCTTTAAACTTCTTTCTACATTTGAACACTTTGTAATAAAAAGTAGGGGAAAGCATTGGGAGTAGCATAGGAATCAAGTGAGTATTTCAGGACTACTTACTAAGTAGATACTTACAAATGTTTGTTTTATGACCAGCAATGCCTGGCTGCAAAGTGCTTCCACTTACATGATCTCATGTCATCCCCAGAACAGCCCTGTGGGGTCTCTAGCAGTCATCTCATTACTAACGACTGACTGAGGTCTGGAGACCTTGAGTGACCTGCCCAAGGCCATCTGCGGGTGAGTGACGTAGCTGGGACTCATGCCCAGGTCTTCGGACTCCAAACCCAGTTTTCTTTTCTCACCCAGCGTCTCCCTCGGGAGCCCATGGTTTATTTCCAATGAGCCGAGAGCCCCTGCCCGTGCCAGGAGCCCACGGCCCAGGAATCTGTCTCCCCAGTCCCTACTCTGTCCTTGGGCACAGGCCGTCATCCCACCCTTCCTTCTGGGCCTGGGGGGGGCGGTCAAGGGAGGGAGGCACACACACCTCGAGAAGGTGGCAGCTGGCCTTGGCCCTTTCTCCTGGGCCGAGGCCTGGCTGAAGTCAGCCTGTGTGCAGAAAACACCTCTCAAAGCCGAGGGAGCAGGTTTGGGGCTCACGCTGAGCACGGCCACGCAGGGATGATTGTTCCGTAGGGCGTCTGCCGGAGGGGGAGTTTTATCACTTACTCGCACATGAGCCAGATAAACGGCTCCTTCTGGGTCTCCTGCCAGTTGTTGCTCTTGCTGCCAGAAAATCTTAATCACTCTGTTGAAAGGGGTAGGTGCCCTTCCCCCACCTTCCCTCCCCCACTCTCTTCCCCTCCCCATCACGCGCTGCCAGCTGGCTCCGGTGTGCAAAGGCCCCCCATTTGGGCCTGGTCGGGACCTACCGTTCACTTTCCAATCTCGTGCGTACTTATAAGCATCTTTTCTAACTCTGACGCCCCCCGGGGAGTTGCTGAAGCTTGAATAGGACAAAGATAGGTTTGCAATGTGGTGGGAGGGGGGAGGAAGGGATGAGTAAATTCACACCTAACGGGTATAATGCACACTATCTGGGTGATGGGCACACTTACAACTTGGCTCAAACTATACAAAAGCAATTTATGTAACCAAAATGTTTATACCCCTGTAATACTCTGAAATAAAATAAAAATAGTTGCTATTATTCCATATATCTTTGTTCTACTTAAAGTGATGTAAGAATTTCCTTCCAAAAAGCATCGAATATATATTTTCATTGTCAGCACTTGATCAAAAACTGATATATATATATATATATATATGTATATATCTGGTGCCATATAAAACAGTATTGGGAAAGAAATGGTATAATGATCATTTGTTGCTTGGGGTTGTTATCTGGGGAGCTTCAAATCACTCAAGGTAATTCAGTTAACTGGGGTTCAGTTAGGGTACAAGGTCTCACGTTTAAAATGGATAGAACTTTGCTACTGCATTTCTCTTTCCTGATAGCATTTGAACAGCTGATACCAGGGAAGATAACCATGGTAGGTCTCCTGGCACTGTGGTGACCACACGCATCAGGCCTGTTGATACCCAGAATGTCGGCATGGAGGGAACCCCACCTATTACTCATGACAGATGAGAGACCCAGGAAGTAAAGGTTGTCACCCAGGGCTGTGCAGCTAGTGCACAGGTATTAAGAGACCTCAGAGACATCGCCCAAGTTCCTTTGTGTGGGAGAACATGAAAACACGACACAACAACAAAAACCCAGCCCTGCTGGCAGCCAGACCACAATGTCCCCAGCTGAACATGGGCAATGCCCACAGAATACAAACGTGCACCACAAGCCCTCCACATCTGTGTTTGCAACAAGGCAGAGACGAGGCCACTCCCAAACCAAAAAACATGACTAAACGTTTCCCTCTTCTGACTAACTGGAGTGACTCGTGCTCCTGTAGCAGTGCCAGCTCAGCCCCGCTTTCGTCCGCCATTAGCTAGATCATTATTAGTTAAACGAAGTAATAATTAGTTAACAATAATTAATTATTATGATATCCAATCATTGAGTTGCCTTCCCTTTTGATGGAATCCAATCCAACCCTTCCTGGGACTCACCCAGCACAAGCCCAGGTCTTCTAGAAGCCCATCTCAACTCCTCTTACTGGGGTGCCCCAGGGTTTCTCTGGAGTGCACTCTTGCTGCAGTAAGCCAAGTAAACCTAACTTGCAGTAAGCCAAGTAAAGCTAACTTGCTTTGGATGTCAGCTGTGTTTCTTTTATTGGTAAATTTTACATCTGTAAAATGGGAATAATACCTGCCCAGTATTCTTCACCACGTTATTGTGAGAATCAAGTGATACAACGCAGGTGGGAATGAATTTTCGAAGTTGACATTACTATATAGGTCTAGAAGCTAGAGCTTTGATATGGAATTTCCAAATGGTTCTATTTTCAGACTTAGTATAACGTGGTTTTTTTTCTGTACCAGTTAGGTTTGTGTAAAGAATAAGGTGTTTTTTTTTGGCCGGGCGCGGTGGCTCATGCGTGTAATCCTAGCACTCTGGGAGGCCAAGGCAGGCAGATTGTTTGAGCTCAGGAGTTTGAGACCAGTCTGAGCAAGAGCGAGACCCCGTCTCTACTAAAAATAGAAAGAAATTGATCGGACAACTAAAAATATATAGAAAAAATTAGCCGGGCATGGTGGCGCATGCCTGTAGTCCCAGCTACTCGGGAGGCTGAGGCAGAAGGATCGCTTGAGCCCAGGAGTTTGAGGTTGCTGTGAGCTAGGCTGACGCCATGGCACTCTAGCCCGGGCAAAAAGTGAGACTCTGTCTCAAAAAAAAAAAAAAAAAGAAAAAGAAAAAGAATAAGGTGTTTTTAAGATGGACAATTGCTATTAAGCTTCTATGATGTGTTCCTGTTTCAGTCTCTTGGTGTGAATCCTTCTTATGATTTCGTATTAACTAGAGCAATTTACAAGAAAACTTCAGAGACTTGCCCGAGCTCACAACTGCCTGGGAGGAAGAGCTGAGTGTTTGTGGGTACAGGGCCAGTGACTGCCTAGCCCCACCCCTGCCTTTCCCTGTTGATAACATTGCTCTCCAGCAGGGAGTGCCTGGGGTTTCCGCCAGGCTGAGAGATAAGGCCATCAGCCCAGCCTGCATCCCCACCCCCTTTGCAAACACCAGCTTCAACTGTGGTGGGTACTGTCTCCAGGGGGAGGGCCAAACTCCTGAGGCTGGCCCTTGAGGCTCTCACCTCTGGCTACTTCTTTTCATATGTCCTACCCTGGGCCAAATCAAAGTGTCATGGATTCCCAATTTCTCTATCCTTTTTCAAGGCTCCAAGTCAAGGCTGGTTCACGCTTTTCCTCCTGCTTGGAACGTCCTTCTATTTCCTTTCAAGATAAAGGCTTCTTAGCTAACCTCCCCTGCCTTGGGGCTCTTGTAATGTTTTGTACACAGTATTATTTACACATGTATCACACTGTGTTGGAATTAAGCCTCTTTCCCAATTTCCAACGCCCTACACACACACACACACACACACACACACACACACACACACACGCGCACACACAGAGCAGGGGGCTGGAGATCCTGTTAGGTGGGAAGCTCCTTGGTGAATGGAAGGATGCTTTTTCATTTTCCTACCCTCAGGGATATATTTTCGTACTGATCAGGAGGCCTGGTATACAGCAGGTAGTTAATAAATGCTATCATTTGCTGCTGTTGATCTTGTTCTGTTTCAGTATAAAGCAATATGTTTTTTTCACCACTTTGGTTTCTCTTGGGACAAGGAAGCTGGAACATTTGTCACTGGAAACTTTTCTGCAGTCATAGGCCACTCTTAGTCAACTGAGAACCCGCAGGCTCTGCCCAGCTTTGGTCATGCCTGGCTCATAGGAAAAGAATTTTCTTGATAATATTTTCAGGCCTGGCAAGGAGTGGTTCAATGTGGATGATTAATTAGTTATTGCAATGATTATTTTTCTACCAATTACAAGTAAGTCTCAGGTTGGGAATTTTTCTTCATTTCAAGAACTGCTTTTTTTTTTTTGGCATGCCGGTATTTTATTTTGGAGGAATAAATTTTCATGGCTGTCTTGGGGTTTTTTTTATATTATTGGGGTTGTAGCTACTGGGAGAGAGGTCAATATTCAGAAGCAATTGATGTTGCAATATGTTCAAGTCTTGGTTCTTCCATTAACTGTTTTGGTTTTTCTAGTGGTTCTCTGTGGTCCCAGAGCAGTGGCAGCACTTGGGAACTGGTTAGAAATGCAAATTTCCAGGTTCATGCCAGGCCCACTGAATCAGAAACCCTGTAGGCAGGACCCAGAAATCTCATTTCAACAACCCCTCTTGGTGATGCACACTAAAATTCCAGAACCACTGATTTAGTCAAACTCCTTCATTTTATCATTTTGCAGTAAATTTATTTTTTAATTATTCAAATCATTGATGTAAATACACCCTATACATACTATAACATTACATAAAGTTTGGAAGAGACAAAAATGTAGATAAAAGCTCAACTGAAGTATAAATATTTCTGTACATTTTCTTCCAGTATTTAAATAAAAACACCTATTTTCAGACAATTGTAATCACAGGACACACACAATTAGGTATACTGCTTTTTTTCTCACTTAATGTCAGAATACAAATATTATTCAGCGTCACCACCTGTATATCTTCATAAGTATTTTTAAGGGCCACAAATTTCCTTCACCAGGCTGGGAATGTGAACTTGTGTATACGCAGGTAAAAACGCTGTCGACGCACGTGCGACCCTCTTCACTTTTCCCCATCTCGCCCCCGCCCCCCAAGCACCCAGCCAAGCCCTACTGGGGAAGAATCGAAACTATGAGAGTTTTTGGAAATAGTCATAAACAGAGAGGACAGGGAAGTTAGCCAACAGCCCTGAGTTTTCCAGAGTCATCCAGAAACGACTCTCCCAAGCTTGAAACCCTCTCCTGGAACCCCGAACAGCTGAGATGTCACTGTGCTACCTTGTGGCCACGTCTGGGAATTGCACCCTCCCTGGAGAAGCCCCGCTGGCGCCCCCGTCCTCAGGTGCCTGCTCCAAGCGGGGTGTCTGGGTCCCAGGCGTCCCCCTAACCGCGGCTCCCTGGTCCCTGCAGGATGGTGAGGCTCTGCCCTCGTTCTGGGTCTCACAGTGGGGCTGCGGTCCAGACCAGTTGACAGGGGGCTGGAGCTGGCCAGCTCTTTTCCCTGGTGGGCTGGACCCCAGTTCCCGGCAGGGAGGGCCCCACTCCAAGATGCCCATCCTCCTTGGGCCCAGCGCGCAGCCACCTTCCAGGCCGTGAATATCGCGCTGTGCCCTCGGCTCTACGTGGACCCCATGGCTGTCGGGGATACCCAGGCTGAGGGTAGGTGGTCATGTCCCCTTGGATGATGTCATTGGGACCTCTCAATCCTGTCTCGGGGACCGGCCTCTCTCTCTTGCTCTCTCCCTGCTGTGTGCCCTCGCAGCGCTTTGGCAGCTGGTGCGAAAGTAGGCCAGGGAGAAGGCACAGTGGCAATCCTGGGTGGCTTTTGGCTGGGCACTCACTGGGTGATGCATGTTTTCAGGTCAGCTTACAGGCCCTGTGCCTTCCACCGTGGGCCCTGCAGTTTCTGTAAAATGGACCATTTACCATGCCCGGAATAGAAGCACGTGGGTTCAGGACCGGGGGCCTTGTGAAAGGCGAGCAGGGTGGCAGGCAGGCTGCTGCCACACTCTCACCTCAGGGGGACCTCTCCTCTCCAGGGGTGAGTCCCCCTTAGCCCCCGCCAGGATGGAAGGGGGCCCTTGCAGAGGAAAGGGAGGATTTCCCTAGCATGCTGGGGGCTGGCTCTCTGCTGATTCCGGGTCAGTGTACACTCTCCGGTGAATGAGTGTCTTCTCTGGATGCCACCTCAAATATTAGTCACCAGTGAGATTCCCTGCAATTTCGGAGGCCTGTCAGCGTCTGCAGGCCGTCCTGAGGCAGTCATGCGGACCCTGGGGGGGGGTGGGTGGAGGGGGCAGGTCCGAAGGGACAGTGGAAGATCTCTTTCCCAGTGGCCCTCTGGGGACGACAAATCCAGGACCGATCTAATGCAGCGGAGCAGGGCATTTTATTTTATTTTTCTTACACATTTAACTACTTTTTAAAAGTAGGTGATTTAGTCCTGTTTTTCCCCCTACCTTACTGCATATAAAATCTCCTTATTCTTATTTTTAAAAGCTCCAAGACCAGTTGTTATTGAAGTTTTTCGGAGGTCACAGATCCCTTTGGTAATTTGCCAAAAGTTATGACCTCTGTCCCCAACTCAAAACGCACATATACACAGCCTTAGGTGCCATCTCAGGAAGCTTAGAGACTCTCTGAAACCCATCTCAGAGCCAGGTTAAGGTCCCTGGCGCTAAACTATGTGTGTCTAAGGGACAGCAATAAGCCTTTTATTTCTGAACCTCATCATTATCACCCTCAAAAGTTTCTGGAGCTTTTAATAGTCGGTATTCAAAATAAAGCTTGTTTAATGAAGGACTTAGCAATAGCTGAACTGCACATCCCTGACAGTTTATTGTTGGGCACTGGAGTTTTTCCAGTTTGTTGGAGTTTTCAACTTTAAGATATTGAAATGCAGTAAAAATATTTTCTGTATGAACTCAAATTTTTATTTACCAAACAAAATGTTATACCTCACAGTTCACAATCTGTTATTATTACTTTAAATTTTAAACAGAAATAAAAACTCTATGGGGGTCATATAGGATGACAGAATTGAAGTAATTCAAGTTGTGTTTTTTTTTTTGTCTTTACAATGACTACATTATCACTTTTTAAAATGTATTTATTTTTATTTATTTTGTTTTATTGCTTATTTTTTCCTTGCCCCACCTCACCATTATTACTTTTTATTTGGAATCTATTGTCTAAATGCAGGAACAGGCAGCAAGGACCGTGGGCCTTGGAGACGTGAGATGCGGAAGGATTCCGAACCACTGACACTCGCTTTTGCAACAAGCACACGTCACTGAGCCCGTGAGTGTCAGGGCCAAGTGCATAACTGGGAGTTCTTGGAATTAACGTCGATGCAGAACCGAATGAACATAATATTTATTAAAGGGTAAGTAACAAAATTATGACAATTTGAAGTTCACATACATATTACATAAAACTCAACAGTAATCAAATATGGTGTTTAGAACTTCCACCGAGAGATCATTTTTTTTTCTGGGGCCGGGGGCGGGATGGGGTGGGGACTTTGTTTTTATCACTGACAGAATTGTGATAAAGAAAGGCAGACCAACTTTTGGTTCTGTTATTGTATTTAAATTATCTCCTGACAATGGTTCTCTTACTGCTGGCTTCCAGGGCAGCCAGGTGCCACCTCCCTACCCCTGGTCCATCCCTGATGTGACAGTAAGTTCCTGCAGGGCAGGGACAGGTGGCGCAACCCACTGTCGTGCAGTGCCTATGCACACATGCAGTGGTTCCCAGCATGCAGGTGGAGGCTCCATGGGAATTGCCAAGGATGACCTGCCTTTTCTCATAAGGGAGACCAGATTTTCTTCATGTACTTCAAACAAAGCAATGTATCACAACAGATTAAACACAGAAACAGATAAGAGGATCCAGCTGTCTTCTGCTGAGCCAGACATTAAAGAGATTTGCAAAATTTCTTTGTAAAACAATGTCACTCTTATGCCTCACTTTAAAATTATTATTTGGAAAATGTAAGCTATTTTCCATAAAATTATGTTACATATGTTAACATGCAATGGGCTTATTATTGTTATTTTTAAAAGCACTAAGAAATATTCTTAAGATTTCTCGGTTTTAATTTTGAATATGGTAAATATTGACAGCTGTATCTTGCATACAGAGAAGCTCTTTGGAGCCCTCAATAATTTTTAAGAGAGGAGAGGTGTCTAGAGACCAGAATGTTTGAGTCGCGCTGCCTTATATGTGCCAGATGCCCGTGTACGCTTATTACACTGATGAGGGACTGAATGGATGGGCTTCAGCTGCTCCTGGGAGTTGGCAGCTGTGGCTGGGATGGAAGGGAGCAGAGGGCACAGTAGGCAGTGGGGCCGATACCCGAGCGGGGGGCCTGCCAGGGTCTAGGAGTGGCAGCTGGGTCTGGTGGAGCAGTGCTGGCTCCGATGGCAACATCCCTCGGGGGGCCTGGGTCTCAGGCAGTGGGGGCTGGGAATAGGGGTGACGGTACCTACGTGTCAAGGGGCTTCAAGAAGCTCACTATATCTTGTCCCCCTTAGTGCTGAAGGTCAGGAACAACTGTCTGAGTCTGCCTGTCTGTGACAGGAACTGAGCAAAATGATTTTCCAGGGACCTGGTTGTCACATCACTGGGTGTGGGCACAGCAGAGAGGGCTGTGGCCTCAGTGGACAGACTGAGGCTCCAGGTACCTCTCCCTGCTCTGCCCTGACCGGCCGTGAGACCTGCCGCAAGTCACTTAACTGCTGGCTTGCTCGACCACATGGCAAAGATGAGATCAAATGTTCGCGGAGTGCCTGGCACATCCTGGGTGCACAGTGCATTAGTGACTCCATTAGCAGAATGTCATTAATAATACATACTCAAAAGAAGTAGGCCGGGAGGGGTGAGGTTAAGGAGGAAGGGTCCTTGAGGGAGTTCTTCCTGGTCCTTGACTAGTGACGGTTGAAGGTTGGCATACACCGTGGTTTCTCAGCCTCTGCACTATTGATATTTAGGGCCAGATAATTCACTGGTGTGGGGGCTGTCCTGTACATCATAGCACACTTAGCAGCATCCCTGGCCGCTAACCACTAGATGCCAGAAGGGAAGCACTTTCTCCCTGGTCGTGACAACCAAAACTGTCTCCAGAATACATTGCCAAAAGTCCCCCCAAAGACAAAATAATAAATTCTAGGCCAAAGGGCACCCTTTAGCAAAATCACTGTGAACCCAGGGAATAAAGATCTTCAGCAATTTTGCCTATATGGCAAATAAAATGCCTATATTGGCACATAAAATGCTCAGTAGATGGTAATAATTAATATTACTGATAAGTTATTAACTGACCTATGATATAAAATAATAATCAAATATAAAGGAGCAGCCCTTTTTCTTAAGGGGGAAAAAGATTTCTGGGATTTTCAGGTACATTCCTGTTAGCAAATTCCTGATTCTCAAAGTTTTGACAGTCCCTCCAAGCATCGACTTTGGCCAAAGAAAAGTCTAAGTCTCTACTTTAGCCTTACTAGCTCCTGACCAGTAAGCAGCACAAAAGCAAAGTCCCAAACACTGGTCTAGCTTGGCCAAATTGTTCAGTTATCTTCATATCCGTTACTTATTGGTCGAAGGCACTGTTTAGCCAGGAACCTGGACACCACCTACCTGACCCAGCATTTGGATCTGCCATTGGCCATCAATCTCATCTGCAAATTTACAAACAAAACAGGCGGACTGCTGTGGAATTCTTTGGTCTCAAACTAAAACTTTGGCAGAAAATAATGTTTAGAAAACATGCAACGATGTTTCTACTTTAGACGTGACTGATAACAGAACTCTCATAAATTTCTCTCTCCTCCGAGAGAGCCAGGCAATTAGACAGCCTCAACGAGACAGAGCATTTCATTGCGAGCCGCGCTACCCAACTGCAAATTCGATGCCAAACTAACTCTCAGGAAGATCTGAAATTCTTTCAGACCGTTCTCCATTGAAGAAGTCTTAGTATGACTGTTTCCATATCAGATATAAGACAGACTTCGCTGCTAGCTGCAGGCGCTCTTAGGAGACTTCTACTCCCAGGGTGATTTTCTAAATTTCAGTCCTGTTTACAAAGTGCTGCATGTCCCTGTGAACCTGTGATGCCACCAATAGAACCACCTGGTATGCTCTGAAGCAAGCTCTGTCCCACACAGTCAGAAACGCTTGAATTCTTTGTGATACACATTTTAAAAAGAAAAATCCATGCCCATCTCTGGAGAAAAGACGGGCTCTTACCTGGTCCCAGGCTTTGTCCATGGGCACTTGATTGGATAAAGATGCACAAGACCAAGAAAATGGGGACACACAGGGCACTTTCCATTTCTCCTGTCTCCCCTGGGGTCCGAGGTCTTCTTGCTAATTTCTGAAGCTAAAGAGACCAGAATGCCTATTGATACTTTGTTAGGGAAGGCTGCCCATTAATAATTAACCTTTCAACATGTTATCGAAGGTTCAGACACTTTCCTTGCTGCCCCCAACCCCAAATCTAACTCTATCTAATTAACAACAAAAAAAGATTGGTTTACGAAAGTGCTTTTTACAAAAGTAAATTTTGCAAAAGTAAATTTTGATTTACAAAAGTACATGTTGAAAACGAAATACCTTGTCATATATTTATAGCTTCTGGGGCTAATGTCACCGTTCCAGATTAAACAATTCGAAGCTAATGTGTTGTGTTTGGAAATCCTGTCAAAGGTCAGGGGTAGCAGCCTCCACGTAGTTGCCTAAGTGTCCCTGTGGCAGCACCGCAGAGGGGACGCAGGTGCACGGAAGTGAGATTTCAAATGGCAGGCTAAGCCCCTAGAAAAAGAAAAGGGCCCTGCCACGCTGAAAGCCCCCAGACGGTCCATTTTCTGTTGAGTTCAGCGAAATCGCTGATGCTTGTGGTCAAAGTGTGGTGGGGCAACATTTCTACAGCTGAACTGGGAAAACCCTTAACCTCAGTGGAAAAAGGAGCCCACAGAGAAGCAAAGATACCCTTGCTGAGGGCCCCACCGGGAGATGATCCTGGAGGGAACACACTCATTCTTCCTCCGTGCTAGTTAACGCTCCGGCTGAGGAGAGGACTGAGAAGAAAGACCACGCAGCTGAACCAGGTGGGGGAAACACTACCGTATATGACTCTTGTAATAGTTACTGGGTCTCTAGTTTTATTTAAGCTTTATTCATTTGCTCATATTTTCTTTGCATGCCTACGTGCCATGCACTGTTCCAGGCATGTGGGATATACCAGTGAAGGACCCCCAAATTCCAGTCCTTGTGGAGCTTATGTACCAGTGGGGGTGGGAGGCGGCAGGTGACAGACAACAGACACAATACAGAAGTGATTTATGTAGGTTGCTAGAATGCAATGAGAGCTATGGAAAACGAAAGGGTATAGCAGGGCCAAGGGGGTGGGGGAGAAGGTAGTAACTCTAAACAGAGCGGTCGGAGTGAATTGTGTCGGGAAGTTAAACCCTGAGCTGAGGTTTGAGGGAGGTGAGGGAGTTGCCCCTGCCGACGCTTTAGGCAGGAGAGCTTCAGGCAGTCCGTGGAAAGGCCCCGAGGTAGGAACCTTCCTGGTATGTTCCAGAAATACTGAGGAGGCCAGTGCATAGGACACACCGTTATAAGGACTTTGGCTTTTACGCCGTGAGACCTGGGGAGCTGTTCTGAGCAGGAGAGTGACGTGATTTGTATTACAGTTTTGAAAGATCACTCTGGTTTGCGAGTGAGCTGGGGCGAGGCGGGGAGCTCTGCTGGGAGGCTGTCGCAGTGGCCCCGTGAGAGGTGCTGGTGACTTGGTCCAGCGTGACCACAGTGGACTTGGCGAGTGGTGGATGGGTGCTGGATACACTTGGAAGGCAGAAGGATTTTCTGACTGCTGGCATGTGAGATATGGGAGCAAGAGAGGAGCTGAGGAGGACTTCGAGGTTTTTGGCTTGAGCAAGTGGATGAATGGGGTTGTACCCGCCGAGAAGGGAAAGCTGTGCATGAGGCAGGCTTGGTGGGGGAAGACTGGAATTCAGCTCTGGCCACGTGGTGTACGAGCAGCTCTTAGACATCTGGGTGGCAGTGTTGAGTGGGCAGCTAGATAACTTGGTGATTACTGCCCTGATGAGCCTGACTGAAAAGACCTTCTGAAGCCATCAGCAGATTTGGACGGTCTTGACCCCAGCCTGGAGCATCCGTTCTGACCTATGGCTGCACCTTCCTGCCAAAGGCTGCAACTTGGGGACCATCCAGGCAGGTGCATGATCTCTGAGCAAGGGCTTCTGTCCTGGGCACCTGGCTGGCTCTTTCCTACCCTGCACAGTTAAGCAGGATCTGAAAGTTCTACTTCTTTTTACCTATAAAGCGGAACTCAAAACCAGCTGGCTATCTACTTTGAGCTCCTCTCTCCTGGGCCTGCCCTTATCTTTCTCCTCTGGGTACTGCTAATAACACCCCCAGGCCCTACTTCATTCTGCAAATTAATTCACCAAGATACCAGTGAATCCAAGTGCTCGGAAATACTAACCCGCCCCCCAAAAATTTCTGTAGATTATATTTTCTTACCACTTTCTACATGGGAAGAGGCCTTCAAAGTTGTTCTAGTTCTTATAATTACTTTACTTGCACCACCAAAAATTCCTCTACCACCATCTCATGCCAACTCAAGTTCTGCGAGGCTCTCCTGAAAAATGACAAGGAGGAATGGATGTCTGTCCCCTTGCAGGGGTGGTGTCTGCCTTAACCTCTGCCCAAGCTCTCCTGCTGCTCCATCAGTGGGTTCCACCTTCCCGTGGTGGTTTTAACACACAAGCTCTGCTGTGTTTCCTTGAAGCTGGCTAGGGAGGCCCCTGGGAGAGAAGGGAGGACTTCATAAAGTGTGAGGTTTCCAGAGCCCAGGCATCCTGGTCCTCCTGTCCACTAGCTGTGCACAATGTTCCGTAATCTCGGTGAGTTCCATCTCCTCACCTAGAAAACGGGGATAGCATGTGCTGAGATAATATTTTGAGATACCAACTTCTTATTTTTCTCCCAACCTGTCTCCCTTGCTCTCCCTTCCACTTAAGAGGGGCAACGTTGAGAGACCTCTGCACATCTTTTGTCTTCCAAAAACATAGGACCTAGGGCAAGTGAATTCTAACCAGCAAAGAAAAGCAAAAGATTAAAATGTTTTAAAGGGAGAAGGACTCCCTCCTTCCCACCTTCCCACCACTGGAAAGACAGTCTCTTGGGCTTTGCAGGCAGTGGGGGATGGGGAGATTTATCCATGGGTCTGAGAGCAGAGGGGACGGTCCCCTGCTTCCCAGAAACCCTGCTGGAAAGTAAGAGCCCAGAGAGAAAATGGCTGTGTGTGTGCTGGCAGATGGGCAAGACAGGCCCTTGGCCTGGTGTGGGGGCAGCGGGTCATGTCAATGGGAGGATGGGCCTCCCAGTGGCCCCCTATGTGGACTGATGACAGAGGACTATGTCACACCCCTCCTACAAGCCCATGCCTGGCTTTTTTTGTCTGGTGCAGAACTACAACATTACTAGAGGTTGGAGGGGTTAGGGAGAAGGAATCCAGAAGGTCTGGAAGTAGGGGTTTGGAATCAGTAATTCAGACTGGTTATAGAAATTAAAGATATATATATTTTTTTGAGACAGAATCTCATTCTGTTGTCTGGGCTAGAGTGCCATGGCATCAGCTTAGCTCACAACAACCTCAAACTCCTGGGCTCAAGCAATCCTCCTGTCTCAGCCTCCCGAGTAGCTGGGACTGTAGGTGAACACCGCCACACCCAGCTAACTTTTTCTATTTTTAGTAGAGATGGGGTCTCGCTCTTGCTCAGGCTGGTCTCAAACTCCTGACCTCAAGCAATCCTCCCACCTTGGCCTCCCAGAGTACTAGGATTACAGGCGTGAGCCACCGCACCCAGCCAAGATATTTCTTGAATATCAGAATTTGTAGACTGAAATTAACACCTCTACAAACACAGGGATGTCATGAGTATTAGAGATTTGTGTGTGAGGTGTCCAGCCACGCGCCTGCTTCACAGTAGAGGTTCAATAAGTTATAGTGACTTATTTTGTAGGCAGCATACTTGGTGGTCAAGTGTCCAGGCTTTGGAATCTGACAGATCTAGGTTCAAATCCCTGGTCTATCACTTATTAGCTGAGTGACCTTGGATCAGACATTAACGTTCTGAGCTTTAGTTTTCTTCATGTGTATAATGGGACGAATGATACCTACCTAATCTGATTAAGTGAGGCGAAGCATGTGAAGTCCTTAGCAATCCTACATAGTAGGAAATATTAAATGGTGGCTATTATTATTATTATTGTTTAAATTGAGGTAGGAGATTACGAGGGTCACCAGGAGGTAGACAACCGCAAGACCACAGTGATGTAATTTTAGCAAAAAATTAAAAGAGCAGGAAAACAGAAGGTTCTGGATCAGTGGTTCCAAAATCCAACTGAATTTCAGCATCAGAGTCAGCTGGGGAGCTCAGAAAAAGGGCAAGTTATGGGTTCACCCCAAGACTTATGGAATCAACGCTAGGGCTTAGAGAATCTCCATTTTAAACAGGCTTCTTGGTCACACACAGTCTGAGAAGCATTATTTGAGAGTGGTGCTTTAGAGACCTCATTGGGGTGCAAGAAGAAAACAATAAATCTTTCGGATTTTTCTTTATATTGCCTTTGAAAATTTTATGTTTGTGTGTGTGTAATGTGTATAATATATTAAGACTATACAATTTGTATATAGTACTATGTAATATATTAGTGCTACGCTATTTATAAGCAACTGAATGTCCACATATTTGGGAGAGTGCTCAAATTTTAATAAAACTTATAAAGATGCTCTATCGAAAAAGTGATAAGCCTCTGCCTTAGAGGGACACAATGGCCCCCCAGGGCTTCAAGGCCTGACTGTATGTGGTTGACTCCATCAATGCATCTGAACAGTCAATAGATCTGTTAATGGGACCTTTGGTCCTTTTCATGTCCAAGAAAGCCCAGCAGTTATTGAGGACTCTTCATTTCCCGTGAACTAAAGGGGTCGGGGGAAGCCTGAGCCTCTCAGCGGGAAGCCCCCAGCAGAGCTACGAGCACTGTCTGTGTTAGCAGAGCCCAGTGGCTTCTTCCTTTGCAATTCCTTCCTTCAAGACTTTTCTAATTTGGGTGACACTGTACTCTCTGGTCTGCAATCCTTGGCCTAAAGTAATAATGGTTTTATAATTAGATTTTTAAAAATTGCCCAGTTCCTGCTCTCTTTTAATTTGAAGAGCTTCTTGAAGAAATAGAGATTTCAGGAGACTGGCACTGGATGGCCTGAGTACAACCTTTTCCTTCAGTGTCATGGTGATAAGAAAGTTAATTAGGGGAAAAGAAACAGATATTTTACAGGGATAAAGAGAGCAAATCCCGAGGAAGAGAAGCCAGGGGACCAAGGTGAAGTCTGCTGCTGAGCAAAACAGTTTTATATTCAGAATCAGGTTTTCTTCTTTTCATCTTCAGGGCCTGGGGGTCCGTTCCCTGAGAAAGGCAGGCTCTTGTTGGCGTTCTAAGAAAATAGTAATCAAAACAATGCCATTTGGACTGGCACTGTCATTTTCCTAATTTTGCAGTTGAAATGTAAGAGATTAAGAACCGGCACAAAACTGTATCTCACCAGTAAAAAGCTGGGAGGGGAAATCTGGGCATCCGAGTCCAGGGTCAGTTGTCTTTGTGACCACAGCCCTTAATCCCTACATACCTGGCCTTCCCTGGCACTGCACCAGGCTTTCTGACACCTCAAACTAGTCCATTGCCAAGGTGGAATTTATGAAGTTTGTGGGATCATGTCATAGGAGAATGACTCTATCCTCTCTTCCTCCTGCCTGGGGCCAGGCTGCCCCTGGGAGAATGACCAAGTTTTCACTGGGTCACTGATCGATCTGTGAGGACATTCTTGTCCCATGTGGGGATACGGAAAAAACAAGTAGGCAGACCTCATCAGTTTGAGTTGGCTTGGAATATGTCCTCATTTGGAAAGGGATTGGACTGGAGTTTAACCTTTTCCTTATCTATTTTAGAAAAAAAGAAAAGACTCGTAAACAAATGAAGTGTGAAGACAAGACTGTAAGAGGATATTTTAGACTATTTGAAAGAGTTAAGCATTTCCAGCATTTCAAAAAGGTATTTGTTCATCCAAGATTATCACACCTGGTGACTAGGGGTACCTTTGCATCATCTTTGCCTCTGACTAGTTGTGTGACCTACACACAGTTGTGTAACCTATCTCTGCCTCAGTTTTCTCATCTGGCAAATGGGATTGTGAAGATTACATTATTATCACACAGAAAGTCCTTCTAACAACTCTCTGCATAGTCAGGCGTCATTTGATTTTTGTAACAAATGAGGGAGGAATTATTTCCCCCATTTCACAGGTGAGAAAACTGAGGCTTCAAGATTCTTTTTTCAGAGTCATATGCCTAATCAATGTTGATTGGATATAAAGACTCTAGGCCCCTGGAAGCTCTAATACTCTAATTCCCAAAGTCTAAAGTGAAGACTTATGCAGCTAGTGAGTGAAGAGTGGAGATCTCTTTTTTATTTTTGTTTTTATGTTTCCTGGCCTGGGTTGGCCCATTGACTCTCCCTATTTAGGATTTCAGCAGCCGGTTTGTGGACCGATTGGGAAAACAAAACAAAGCAACACCACCCCAACCACAGCCATCTTTTCTGTGAGTAGATACTGTGGAACCAATAATGCATTTTATGATTTTGGTAGTTCCAGTAGAATGGAAAAGCTTTTTTCTCACTTTCTATTATGCTTGGAAGCAAAAGGAAATGAAGATATAAGTTGGCTTTGAACATCCAGATAGACAGTGAACATTGCTGGCTCCTTCAAGTTTGCCAAGGATTTTCTTGGTGGGAAGGAGGGAGGTGTAGGCTGGGATCCATCGCGTGCCTATGCCGGGCCTGCTTCCTCCAGCTGCTTGGGGCACTGGCTGGGCTTGGTGAGGGGTAACCATGCTGGGCTGCTCAGGGAGACCAACCAAGCCACAGTTGAACTGGCTGATTGCAGCAAAGCAAGAGCACAGTTTGGAAAGGGGGCCATCGCCATGCTGGCTCTCTCTCTGGGTCCGGGTGCTTCTGACTATGGGATACCCAGGGGCACCATCCTCACCCTTGGTATCAGGCACGGCTGGGCATCCATTAAATTGAAATCGCCCAAGCCCTTCACACCAGAAACTAATTCCTATTATTCTCTTGACTCCCCATGATCTGTTTCAAATTCTGAAGAGCTGCCAATGAGTCATCATTTTTCTGAAGACTGTATCTTGCTGATGTGGTTAGTCATAGATTCCTAGGCAGGCCTAAAAGTCAGGAGTTAACAATTCGGGGGCCAACTTCCAAAGTGTCTCACAATGCCGGACTCTCTATGAGATCTTATTTAAGCTGTAGGAAGAATCCTATGATGCTGGCATGATTATTCCCTTTGTACAGGGGGGAAACTGAGGCTCGGAGAGGTTACTGAATTGCCCAAATCCACACTGTAGTTAAGTGGTAGAGTGGTATTTGAACTATGTTTGTCTGACTTCAAAGTCCATGTAACAAAAAATAGTTTTGCCAGGTATAGTAAGGATTAGCTGTAAGATCTTCATATATCTAAGGTTCAAAAAAAACGAAATTGTGTAATGCTCTTGCACTGCATATAAAGACATAGATCATGTGTTTATTATTATTTTGTATACTCATATTCATAGCAGCATCATTCACAATAGCCAAGGGGTGAGACCAACCTGAGTGTTCATCAGCAAATGAATGGACAAACAAAACGTGGCACATACACACAATGGAACATCATTCAGCCTCTACAAGTAACGAAATTCTGATACAGGATACAACACGGATGAACCTTGAAAACGCCATGCCAAGTGAAACAAGCCAGTCACAAAAGGACAAATAATGTCATATTATTCTGCTCATATGAGGTACCCAGAATAGTCAAATTCGTGGAGACAGAAAGGAGGGTGATGGTTACCAGGACTAAGGAGAGGGAGTAGCGAGGAGTCATGGTTTCAGTGCGGACAGAGCTTCAATTTGGGATGATGCAAAATTTCCAGAGATGGGTAGTGGTGATTACATTATACAACAATGTGGACTTACAATGCCACTGAGCTGTATACTTAAAAAATGATGAAAGTGGTAATTTTTATGTGTATTCCCTCACAAACAATATTTAAACGTTACAATGGTAAAGACAAAAAAATAATGGCAGGTCATCATAGTGGTATCACATATTTGGTGGTTATGCTTGGTGGTTTGACCCAGGATAAACCCAGTATCATGATGAAAGTTTTTCAGTGGGTATACAGGAGGGGACTTCAAAACGTTTGTGGGAAAATGGAAGTAAAAGATAAAAATCTAAACTTTATTTCTCAATATAAGCTCCATCAAATTCAAGATACTTTTGTAAGCAATAATATCAGCCGCTTATTTATTCCATCCCTAAAGATTTGAGGGTCCTGGGAACGGAAACATGTGAAAGCAGTCTTTTTATTATTGTTATTTTTGAAACAAATGTTTTCAAGCCCTTTCTCAGCTACTTAATGGAGATAGCTCAGAAATAGCCCATGAGACATAGAAGATAGAAGTAATGGAGGCATTAGAATGGGATAGGATTATGTAATTTATATACAGATTATTTCCTCCAATCAACAGTAAAGATTAGCCAAAATGAGACCAGCGCCTTTGCCCGTGAAGCTTTGTCGTGGACAGAGCAGTGTTGGGCAGGAAGCTGTCAGGACGAGGCTGCACTACCAAAGACTCAACTTAGACACCATCACTGCTCATCCAATTACTCTGCAAACCATTTGAGTCAGATGGTGCCTAGGGTCCTTCAGAAAGCAATAAGCGAGATGCTTTGATATACTTTAATAATTCTGTTAAGAGATAATTTTCTAAGAAGGGAAAATCATGACTCTCAGTCAGATATAAAAATGAACATGTGACAAATATTTTCTTTAAGTCATTAATGAGGAAACTGGTCAGGGTGTTGTAACTAGTTCAAAGGGGAAGGCAGAACCCCCATAAATTTATATGGATAAAGGAATGTTGAAATGAATACGCAAATAGAAGCAAAACCAGCTTCTTCCACAGTGCAGGAGTGATGTGGATGGAACTTCCGCGGGATAGGACAGAATTTGCATTTTGCATTGCTATTAGTTATCTACAGTGTGCAGAGTTGTAAAATGCTTCAAGGGCAACTGAATCAAGCTATTATACAATCAGATAGCCCAGGAAGGCTGTGCTGTATGTAGACAATGTATCCTTTCCCACTGAAACACAAAATTTCCCCTAGAATTCTTATTGTTACAAAACGATAAGGGAAGTATTTAGCTTCAGAATTCTAAAGATAACAGGATAAGGCTCTTTCTGGAGGAAAAGCTCTGTCTTTCTAAATCTTTGTCTCTTGAGTGGAGACTTTCTGATCTCTGACAACTGGATTTCCAAACTGGGCTTCTCCCTTCTTAATCTCACTAAACAGGTAGATTATTTAGCATTTTTGTCCCTCAATTTCCTCACCCTAAAATAGGGATAGTACAATTATTTACCTCATAGGGTCTGGGGGAAGATTAAATGAGAAAAACCATGAATTGCACTTACCATAACTTCCAGCACAATGCATATCAACTATTAATATTAGTATTTTTATTTATTACTGCAGTTTTGGGGCATGCTTTTTATTTCTTCCATGTCTTACATGTTCTTTCCCTTTCTCTTTTCCTGCTCATTTAACTGAAATCATAAAGAATAGGAAAATTATTTACAGTGTTTTAAAAAAAATTATAGATAGGGTCTATGCTTTCTGTTCTTGATTTTAAAATAAACTACCTAACTTTTTCTATATTCCTTTCTATTTAAAAAAGAAAGCTTCCCCATTCCCAATAGTTGCTTTCCTTCTTTTGAGTAATTCTTATTACCTATTTTAGCCCAGCTAACCTTGAATTTAAATTTAAACTAGTGGTTCATTTCCTTGGGTTACACAGTCAACAGCCAGAGAAAACAGGTTGGCGGAGGGGGAAGGGCTGCCAGAGGGCTCTCTCAGCATGGCTGGGGACTGGGTGCCATGGCTGGAGGGGACGCCCTGGGGTCAGGTAGTCCACCTGACTCCTCAGACTCTGGGGACTATGTCCGAGGGCCAGACAGTCTGTGCTCCCGGGGACAGCATGTGCCCAGCACTAGAGAAAACTGTCCATATAGCCCTGCCTTGGGGAAGTTTGCTTTTACCTTTGGGTCAGGTGGAGCGGGTATTTCTTTCATCTCACAGGGTAATTCCTGGATGTCTAGGGTCAGGGTGCCTGCATGGATTGACTCTATCAGCCCTAATTTCAGTTCTGGAACCCTGAGAAACTTCCAGATAATTCAGTTTAAGCTCCTGGGCTCTCCCCCTTTGCTTGAGCAGCCTGCATTCTGCGAGGGAGGGGCAGGCACTCGAGCAAGGGTTTGCTTTGAAAGAGCCAGGTCGCGGAAGGGGCACAGTTCAGGGAGAGGAAGGAGGACAACAGTGTCGCTGTGTCTAGGCTTCTTTTACATGGATGATGGCTGGAGTGACACCCTGGAGAGAGCCATTTTTCACTCCACAATTTCATTCCTATCACCTAATTTGACTGTCAGGCTGTGTGGAGGACACTCAAAGAGCAAAACATCCTTTTTATGCATTAAGAAACAGCATGATTAGATCTGAGAAGGTCAACCAGTGTGGAATTGGGAACTCAGAGCTGGGAGGAGAACGCAGGCAGATTTACATGGGGCTCCTCGCCTCCAGGACTATTTCCATTATCATCTCTAAAGCAAAACTGCTTGTTTAGCTCTTGATAGAAAAGTAACTTCTCTTGCCCATTTTTCGTAGGTAATGCATGGACAAGGAAGGAAATGGTGAGCTGTTGATGTGTGTAGCAAGGTCCACTCTTGGCCAAATCTAGGGCCATGGAGAGGGATGTGGGTTTGAGCCCAGCTCTGCCTCAGCTAAGTCGTAACCTCTATGCAATGGGGGTAATGAACCTGGTTTCCTACCTCACAAAGCCGTGAGAATGAAGAGGTGGTCCATGTCCGAACATCCTTTAGCAATGAAAGGACCCACATGAAGCGGAGGCCCCAGACTGGGACTAGAGGATGAGTATGTTTGTGGAGCAAAGAGATCTTGTTGGGGGCCCAGGAAGCTCTGCTTTCTGGCCTCAGACCAGGGTGCACCTTGTTGCCCCAGAGACTCGGGCGACCACCAGCGGAGGAACAGGTCCATCGTCCATCAGGGCAGGGCTCTCTGAGCAGGCATAACCTTCAGCCATAATGTGAGTGGGCTGTCTCACGATAATTTCCTCAGACTTTGGAGATGGGAGTCAGGGACAGTTGAGATCTGGTGGCCTGCAGGTGAGCTGAGGGCTACTGCAATTAGGGAATTCCTGGGGACCTCCTCAGTACCGCCCAGTAGACAAAGCCTGGGATATTTAGTATTACATAAGGGGTTAGTATTGTCATGAGGCTCGCCTTTGGCTATCTCTGATTATCTATGCTGGTCTCTCTTTTCTTCATAGTCCTCTGACTGAATTCAAAGCCCTTGAAACGCCTTCAAGGTTCCCCTACCCTACTCCCAGGGAACTCTCTCTCTGGTCTGCTTTTTCCCTGGAGACCTGTGAGGAGAGAGGTCTACCTATGTAGGCAAGATCCTCCAAACATGCATATGGATGGAAAAAAGATTTCAAGGCACGGAGCCCCGTGTGTTCCAACATTTAGGAGTTGAGGATGAGGAGGGACCTTTCTGCTTTTGCCGATTTTTCTTTTTCTTTGGGACAGGGTCTTGCCCTGTCACCTAGGCTGGAGTGCAGTTGTGCAATCACAGCTCACTGTAACTGAACTCCTGGCCTCAAGTGATCCTCCCACTTCGGCCTCCCAAAGTGTTAGGATTACAGGCTTGAGCCACTGTGCCTGGCCCCAGAGTATTTCTTAAGAATACATTCTTAGTGGTAACATTTCTGATAAAAGGGTAGGAATGATATGGTTATAAATAAATATATGGGTCAATTTCTGGGCAGCTTCACCATCAGTGGATATTAGCATTCAACATTTTTTTCCTGTTGTTCCTTTAGAATATGTAAATTGTCATCTGCAGTCTGCTTTCATTTACATTTCTTTGATTTCTAGTGAGAATTAACATTTCCCTACTATGTTTGTCTATTAATTGTATTTCCCTTATGGGAATTGTCCTGTCTTCTTACCCATTTATCTTTTGGAATCTTAATATTTATTTTACAAATTTGAATTAGCTGTTTATGATAGATCTTAATTCTTTGTAATATTCGTTAGAAATATTTCCCTCTTTAAAAAAATCTTTAGTAATGCTAATTTTTATAGTGCAATCATTTCAATTCCTTCAAAGCTTAGAAAGTTAAAGTTTCCCCAGAGAGTTGATAAACACTTTTTTCAATTATCTGCAAATTCTTCCATAATTAGACTTTATATTTAAATCTTTAATCAACCAAAGCTTATTTTGTTGTATGTTTTATTTTTAATAACTTTTTCTACTACAAAATCAATAAATGTTTATTGTTGAAAAATAGGAAAATCAAGAAGAACAAAAAGAAAAATGTAAGTAGATCCATAATTTCACATCCAGAGATAACCAATGTTGACATTTTGATGTGGGTAACTCCAAATCATTTTTCCTATATAATATTTATTTTTTAAAATACAACTGTTAGCACACTGTACAAATTCTTTAATAAGATGTGTATTAACAGCACATTAGTGCCATATTTCAGTGGCATTAAATATTCTTTTAAAATATTATTTGAGGGCTGGGCATAGTGGCTCATGCCTGTAATCCTAGCACTTTGGGAGGCCAAAGAGGGACGATTGCTTGAGGCCAGGAGTTCAAGACAAGCCTGGGCAAGAGTGAGACCCCCCTCCCTACAAAAAATAGAAAAATCATATGGGCTTGGTGGTGCTCACCTGTAGTCCCAGCTTCTCGGGAGGTTGAGGCAGGAGGATCATTTGAGCCCAGGAATTTGAGGTTGCAGTGAGCTATGATGACACCACTGCACTCTAGCCTGGGCAACAGAGTGAGACCCTGTCTCAAAAAAAAAGTCACCAAAATTATTTGAAATAGCTATAGAGGATTATGTTCTACAGATGTACCGTAACTGACTTTCTTTTCTATTGTTTTTTATTGACTTTGTTGTATCTAGGATATCACTCTTATGAATAATGGTGCTATAAGCATATGTGTAAATCTTAGTCCACATTTCTGATTATTTTCTTCATATAAATTTCTTAAAGTAGAATTGCTGGGGCAAAGGTTTTATATCTATTATCTACATCTCTCTATATCTATTTATGTATTTTGCTTTTTCATATACGCTGCTAAATAAATTTATAATATTCCAAATTCCCATCAACAGTGAATAGGTGTGTTCTCCCCTTCTGCCCCACCTTTCATTTCTGTTAACATTATTTATTAACATTTTTACAGCTTTATGCTAAATTGGTAAGCCAAAATGATAGGTACTTTTTAAATTTAAATTTTAAATTTTTTGTTAATATGAGATCACTTTATGTTGCTCAGGCTGGACTCCAACTTTTGGGCTCAAGCTGTACCTTAAAGATATTTCACTGTTCTTATTGTCAGTGCGAAAGCAGTGGAGAGTTTAACTGTAGCTTCTAAATTAACCTGCTTTTTTTCTGGCTTCTTTAAGACTTTTCTTTTGTCTTGATTACCAAAGTTTCCTTTTGATGTATTTAGTTGAGCATTTATTTTTATTTATTCTGCCTGGGCTTCTTTTGTTGATAGATACTTGTGTTGTTTATTTTTTTTGTTTTGCTATTACAAATACTGTTGCAATGGACATTACATTATCCACAACTGAAAACGTCTAGAATTTATTCCTAGAAGTGTAATTGCTGGGTGGGATGATATGTGTCACTTTGGTGTTATTAGATGTTGACAATTTATTCTGCAAAATGGTTAGCCCAAGGAACACATCATCAACAAAATGTGACTGTTCCTTCAATTTCTCCACATCATCCCCAAAACTTGCTAAGTGTCAAATTATTTCATTTTCACCAGTTTGATGGATGTAAAATGGTATCTCGTTGTTTTAATTTTCATCTTTCTGATTACTGGTGAGATCGAACATCTTTTTATGTGTGTCATTGGTCATTAGAATTTCTCTGCTGTAAATTGCTTGTTCATATCTTCTGTCCATATTTCTATTAGTTCACTGATGTTTTCTACATCTTTTCTTGCCAATTTTATATTTCGTGTTGTCCATGTGGCTAAACATTTCAAATTGATTATCATAAATTGTGCCTTGCCGTCATTTATATTTTAAAATCCTTTATATCAATTGTTAAATCACCAGTCTTGGTTTTAATTGTGTTGATTTATAACTTTTCTCTTATTTATTATATTTCTAAGGGTTTTATCTATCTTATAATCTATTCA